>NC_140996.1:56958807-57346058 GCF_052327205.1 Somniosus microcephalus | reverse complement strand
GGGGAGGGCGGGGAAGGGAGGGCGGGGGGAGGGGAGGGGGGAAGGGAGGGCGGGGGGGGAAGGGAGGGGGGGAAGGGGAGGGCGGGGGAAGGGAGGGGGGAGGGCGGGGGGCCCCCCCGAGGGTCGCGGGCCCCCCCCCGAGGGTCGCGGCCCCCCCGAGGGTCGCGGCCCCCCCGAGGGTTGCGCCCCCCCGAGGGTCACGGCCCCCCCGAGGGTCGCGGCCCCCCCCGAGGGTCGCGGCCGCCCCCCGAGTGTCGCGCCCACCCCGAGGGTCGCGGCCCCCCCCGATGGTCGCGCCCCCCCCCTCGAGGGTCGCGGCCCCCCCCGAGGGTCGCGGGCCCCCCCGAGGGTCGCGGCCCCCCCCGAGGGTCGCGGCCCCCCCCCCCGAGGGTCCCGGCCCCCCCCCCCGAGGTGAAGACCGCCGATCGCGCGCGCAGCAGGAGCTGAGACGCGGCATCTCTCTCTGGCTCGGCCGGCGGGCCCGGTTGCCAGGGTAACCGTGACGCTGACCAAGCCCCGCCCCCCGGCCGAGCCAGAGAGAGACGCCGCGTCTCAGCTGCTCCTGCTACGCGCGCGGCCCCCCCCCGAGGGTCGCGGCCCCTCCCGAGGGTCGTGGCCCCCCCCCCGAGGGTCTCGCCCCCCCCCGAGGGTCGCGGCCGCCCCCCCCCGCCCCGAGGTGAAGACCGCCGATTGCGGCTGTGCGAGACGGCCGGCCGGCCCGGTTGCCAGGGTAACGCTGGATGCTCAGCAAGCCCCGCCCCCCGGCCGAGCCAGAGAGAGACGCCGCGTCTCAGTTCCTGCTGCGCGCGCACCCTAGCGGCGCTGGGCTGAGGCTCGGCCCTCCAGCCTTCGAGTGGAGCCGGGAGGTGCCTAGCTCGGGCGTGGGTGCGGAGGAGACGCCGAGGCTTCTAGGCCTACCTGGAAAAATGGGGAAAGGTAGGAAAATTAATGAGATTAGATAAGTTAATAACTTTCTAAATCATTTTTTAAAAAACAATATGTGTTTTAAAAGCAACGTTTTTTTTTAAGACGCAGAAAGCGGGAAAAAGGAAAAGTTTGGAATCAAGATGGCGGCGACTCACCTCGGTTCAGAACGATAAGGCCCGGCCACACACGCACCGATTGGCCCGGCGGCACACGCCAGCAACCCGGCGTACGATTGGTCAAGCTCGAGGTCACTCTGTCGCTAATGAGAGGATAATGAGATGCTAATGAGCGGAACGTTGAAGGTTTTTGGGATATCGCGGGCGCGATTTTAGCCCGGCCGAAACGTAAATACGCTTAAAACCGTCTCGGAAGCGTAAGCTTTCTTTGGGGGTAATGCGCGCGTAGGTACGCCCTGTAACTTTCGAGCGCATAGCCCGACAGACGCACAGGCGATGACAGACAGAATGACAGACAGACAGACAGACAGACAGATGCACCGATTTATATATATAGATAATAATAATAACTAGCTGGAGTGCCCGGCGGTGCCGAGGGTTTTTTGAGGGCATGTTGTTGTTGGAAGAGAGAGAGAGAGAGTTGGAAGAGAGAGAGAGAGACTGGGGGGAGTAGAGAGAAATGGGGGGGAGAGAGAGAGAGAGACTGGGGGGGAGAGAGAGAGAGAGACTGGGGGGAGAGAGAGAGAGACTGGGGGGAGAGAGAGAGAGAGAGAGACTGGGGGTGAGAGAGAGAGAGAGAGACTGGGGGGAAGAGAGAGAGACAGAGATGGAGGGAGAGAGAGAGAGAGAGAGAGAGGGAGAGAGAGACAGAGAGAGGGAGAGAGACAGAGACAAGGAGAGAGCGAGACAGAGAGGGAAGGAGAGAGAGAGGGAAGGAGAGAAAGGGGAAAGTGGTGGGGTGGGGGAAAGGGGTGGGGGGAAAGGGGTGGGGCAAGGGGTGGGGGGGAAAGGGTAGGGTTAAAGGGGTGGGGGGAAAGGGGCGGGGGAAAGGGGTGGGGGAAAGGGATGGGGGGGAAAGGGTTGGGGTAAAGGGGTGGGGGAAAAGAGGTGGGGGGGAAAGGGCTGGGGGAAAGGGGTGGGGGGAAAGGGGTGGGGGGAAGGGGTAGGGAGAAAGGGGTGGGGGGAAAGGGGTGGGGGGAAAGAGGTGGGGAAAGGGGTGGGGGAAAGGGGTGGGGGGGATGGGTGGGGGGAAGGGGTGGGGGGAGAGGGGGGTGCGGGAAAGGGGTGGGGGGAAGGGTTGGGGGGAGGTGGGGTGGGGGGGAAGGGGGTGGGGAAGGGGGTGTGGAGGGGAAGGGTGGGTGGAAGGGGGGGTGGGAGGGGGGAATGGGGTGGAGGGAATGGGGGGAATATGGGGGGGAAGGGATGGGGAAAGGGAGGAGGGGGAAGGGAAAGGGGAAGGGGGGAAGGGAAGGAAAGGGGAAGAGGGGGAGGGGGGAAGGGAAGGGGTGGGGAAGGGAAGGGGGAGGGGGGAAAGGGGGGGACGGGAAGCGGGTGTGTGGGGAGGGAAGGGGTGGGAAGGGGGTGTGGGGGGGTGGAGAGGGGAAAGGGGGGGTGGGAAGGGGGAATGGGGGTGGGAAGGGGTGGGGGAGGAAAGGGGGTGAGGGGGGAAGAGGTGTAAGGAGGGGGAAAGGGGGGGAAAGGGAGGGGGGGAGCCAGCAGACCCTCTCCCCTCTGCCAGTGTTGAGAGTTGCGCTGCCGGCGGCGGTTGGAGAAGGCTAGGTACCGGGGCCTCGGGCACCTGCCCTGACATGGCCCAGCCGAGCCCAGCGCCCCGGGCAGCCCGAGCTCTGCAGCCGCCGTTCGGCCGCAGGCCACAAAGCACCCGAGCCTAGCACCGGCGATGGCTCCGCGGAGCTCCGTAGCACCCCGCCAGCCTTTACAAAGATGGCGGCGGTGGCTACGCTCAGCTCAGGCCCGCCCCGCCAGTCTTTACAAAGATGGTGGCGATCGCGGGCCGCTTGTTGAGCGGGACGGGAGGTGCCTAGCTCGGGCGTGGCTGGGGAGGAGAGGCCAAGGCTTCGAGGCCTGCAGGCGGGGTAACCTGGAATGTTGCGGTGCCCGGCGGAGGTAGCGAGTCAGGAGAAAAAAAAAAGGGTGAAAGGTAGGAAAATTAATGAGGTTGGAGAAAATATTTACAAATTAATTAACTTTTTTTAAAAACAATTTAATTGTGTTTTAAAAGCAACTTTTTTTTGCTGGAAATCTAGATTTGAAAATAAACACGCAGAAAGTGGGAAAAAGAAATGAATAGTAAGGAATCAAGATGGCGGCCACTCACCTCAGCTCAGAAGGATTAGGCCCGCCCACACACGCAATGAAACGCCCCCTGTGACGCACCGATTGGTCAAACATCAGGTTAATCCCCTGTACAATTGGTCAACCATCACGTCACTCAACGCTAATGAGCGGAATGTTGCCGTTTTCGAAACTTTTTTGTATACTGTCGGAACAATTTTTGTCTGACCAAAAAGTAAATACGCCTATTAGACTCCCCTAATGATAAGCTTTCTTTTGATATAACATATATGTTATATATGTTATATATGGTGGCATAGTGGTTAGCACTGTTGCCTCACAGCGCCAGGGACCCGGGTTCAAATCCGGCCTCGGGTGACTGTCTGTGTGGAGTTTGCACATTCTCCCCGTGTTTGCGTGGGTTTCCTCCGGGTGCTCCGGTTTCCTCCCACAGTCCAAAGATGTGCGGGTTAGGTTGATTGGCTATGATAAATTGACCCTTAGTGTTAGGGGGATTAAATACGTGGGGTTACGGGATAGGGTGGGATGTGTGTTGGTGTAGGGGTTACGGGGATCGGGTGGGATATGTGTCGGTGCAGGCTCGATGGGCCGAAATGGCCCCTATCTGCATTGTGGGGTTTCTGTGATTCTGTGATATGTAGGTACGCTCCATAACTTTTGATTGTATAGCGGACAGACAGACAGGCAGATGGACAAACAGGCAGACAGACAGACAGAGAGACAAACAGACAGACAGAGAGAGAGACAAACCGCTTTATATATATAGACTAGCTGGAGTGCCCGGCGGTGTCGAGGCTTTTTTGAGGGCATGTTGTTGTTGGAAGAGAGAGAGAGAGCGACTGGGGGGAAGAGAGAGAGCGACTGGTGGGGGAAGAGAGAGAGCGACTGGGGGGAAGAGAGAGAGCGACTGGGGGGAAGAGAGAGAGCGACTGGGGGGAAGAGAGAGAGCGACTGGGGGGAAGAGAGAGAGCGACTGGGGGGAAGAGAGAGAGCGACTGGGGGGAAGAGAGGGAGGGGAGGGGGGGAGGGGGAGGGGAGGGCGGGGGGGGAGGGAGGGGAGGGGGGAGGAGGAGAGAGGAGGGGGGGAAGAAGGGGCGGGGGAGGGAGGGGGGGAGGAGGGAGGAGGAGAGAGGAGGGGGGAGGGGAGGGGAAGGGGGAGAGTCCACGAGCCCCGATCCCCGTCCCCCCAAACTCCTGAACCCCCTGATCCCCACCCCCCGAACTCCAGAGGTTGGCCCCCCCGAGACTCGCACCCCCACCCCCACAGCTCGCCCACCACCCACCCCCACCCCCGAGGCTCGCCCACCACCCACCCACCCCCCGAGGCTCGCCCCCCCCACCAACCAAGCACCGAACTCCGGAGGCGCGATCTTCCGAGCACCGGCCTCCCGAGCTGGCTTCAACATTGCGGCTGTGCGAGACGGCCGGAGGGCCCGGTTGCCAGGGGTAACCGTGACGCTGACCAAGCCCCGTCCCCCGGCCGAGCCAGAGAGAGAGACGCCGCGTCTCAGCTGCTCCTGCTGCGCGTGCGGCCTCCCCCCCCGAGGGTCGCGGCCCCCCCCGAGGGTCGCGGCCTCCCCCCCGAGGGTCGCGGCCCCCCCCGAGGGTCGCGGCCCCCCCCCCGAAGGTCGCGGCCCCCCCCCCCGGCGATGTTGAAGACCGCCGATTGCGGCTGTGCGAGACGGCCGGCGGGCCCAGTTTGCCAGTGTAACGCTTGACGCTCAGCAAGCCCCGCCCCCCGGCCGAGCCAGAGAGAGACGCCGCGTCTCAGCTCTGCTGCGCGCGCACCCTAGCGGCGCTGGGCTGAGGCTCGGCCCTCCAGCCTTCGAGTGGGGCCGGGAGGTGCCTAGATCGGGCGTGGGTGCGGAGGAGACGCCGAGGCTTCTGGGCCTACCTGGAAAAACGGGGAAAGGTAGGAAAATTAATGAGATTAGATAAGTTAATAACTTTCTAAATCATTTTTTTAAAAAACAATATGTGTTTAAAAGCAACGTTTTTTTTTAAGACGCAGAAAGCGGGAAAAAGAAAGGAAAAGTTTGGAATCAAGATGGCGGCGACTCACCTCGGTTCAGAACGATAAGGCCCGGCCACACATGCACCGATTGGCCCGGCGGCACACGCCAGCAACCGGCGTACGATTGGTCGAGCTCGAGGTCACTCTGTCGCTAATGAGCGGATAATGAGATGCTAATGAGCGGAATGTTGAAGGTTTTTGGGATACCGCGGGCGCGATTTTAGCCCGGCCGAAACGTAAATACGCTTAAAACCATCTCGGAAGCGTAAGCTTTCTTTGGAGGTAACGCGCGCGTAGGTACGCCCTGTAACTTTCGAGCGCATACTCGACAGACGCACACGCGATGACAGACAGAATGACAGAATGACAGACAGACAGAAGTACCGATTTATATATATAGATAGATAATAGATAGATACTAGCTAGAGTGCCCGGCGGTGCCGAGGGAACTCCAGAACCCTGTGCCAGACAGAGAGAGAGGGGGAAGGAGGGAGAGAGGGGGGGACAGAGAGAGAGAGGGGGGAAGGAGAGAGAGAGAGAGATGGAAGGAGAGAGAGAGGGAAGGAGAGAGAGACAGAGAGCGAAGGAGAGAGAGGGAATGAGAGAGGGACAGAGAGAGAGGGAGAGAGAGACAGAGAGAGAGAGGGAGAGAGACAGAGGGAAGGAAAGACAGAGAGGGAAGGAGAGAGAGAGGGAAGGAGAGAAAGGGGAAAGGGGTGGGGGAAAGGGAGGGGGAAGGGAAAGGGGGAGGGAAGGGGGTGAGGGAAAGAGGGGGAAGGGAAAGGGGGGAAGGGAAAGGGGCGGAAGGGAAAGGGGGGGAAGGGAAAGGGGGGAAGGGGGAGGGAAGGGAGGGGGAAGGGAAGGGGGAGGGGGAGGGAAGGGAATGGGGAAGGGAAGGGGAAGGGGGAAGGGAAGGGGGAAAGGGATGGGGGGAAGGGAATGGGGGAAGGGAAGGGGGAAGGGCAGGGGGGAAGGGAAGGGGAATTGAAGGGGGGGAGGGAAGGGGGGGAGGGGGAGGGAAGGCGGGAAGGGAAAGGGAAGGGGGAAGGGAAGGGGGGAGGGGGAGGGAAGGGGGAGGGGGGAATGGGGGAGGGGAATGGAAGGGGGAGAAGGGGGAGTGGGGAAGGGGGTGTGTGGGAGGGGGGTGGGAAGGGGGTGTGGGGGCGGATGGGGGGGTTGGCGGGAAGGGGGTGTGTGGTGGGGGGGGAAGGGGGGTTGGGGGTGAAGGGGGTGTGTGGGATGGGGGATAGGGGGGCGGGAAGGGGATGCGGGGGGGAAAAGGGGGGTGGGAAGGGGGAAGGAGGGGGAAAGGGAGGGGGGAGCCAGCAGACGCTCTCCCCTCTGCCAGTGTTGAGAGTTGCGCTGCTGGTGGCAGTTGGAGACGGCTAGGCCCCGGGGCCTCGGGCACCCGCACTGACATGGCCCAGCTGAGCCCAGCGCCCCGGGCAGCCCGAGCTCCGCAGCCGCCGTTCGGCCGCAGGCCATAAAGCACCCGAGCCCAGCGCTGGCGATGGCTCCGCGGATCTCCGTAGCGCCCCGCCAGCCTTTACAAAGATGGTGGCGGTGGCTACGCTCAGCTCAGGCCCACCCGCCAGCCTTTACAAAGAAGGCAGCGATCGCGGGCCGCTTGTTGAGCGGGACGGGAGGTGCCTAGCTCGGGCGTGGCTGGGGAGGAGAGGCCGAAGCTTCGAGGCCTGCAGGCGGGGTAATCCTGGAAGGTTGCAGCACCCGGCGGAGGTAGCGAGTCAAGAGGAAAAAAAAAGGGTGAAAGGTAGGAAAATTAACGAGGTTAGAGAAAATATTTACAAATTAATTAACTTTTTTTAAAAACAATTTAATTGTGTTTTAAAAGCAACTTTTTTTTTGCTGCAGAAAGTGGGAAAAATAAATGAATCGTTAGGAATCAAGATGGCGGCCACTCACCTCAGCTCAGAAGGATTAGGCCCGCCCACACATGCAATGAAATGCCCCCCGTGACGCACTGATTGGTCAACCATCAGGTTAAGCCCCTGTATGCCGTTTTTTGAACCTTTTATGTATACTGTCGGAACAATGTTTGTCTGACCAAAAAGCAAATACACCTATTAGAGCCCCCTAATGATAAGCTTTCTTTTGATATAACATATGTGTAGGTACGCTCTATAATTTTTGATTGTATAGCCGGACAGACAGAGGGAAAGACAGAGGGAAAGACAGAGGGAAAGACAGAGGGAAAGACAGAGGGAAAGACAGACGGACCGTTTTAAATATATAGATTCAAGAAGGAGTTAGATATACTCCTTAAGGCTAAAGGGATCAAGGGATATGGGGAGAAAGCAGGGACAGGGTACAGAATTTGGATGATCAGCCATGATCTCATTAAATGGCGGAAAAGGCTCGAGGGCCCGAATGGCCTACTCCTGCTCCTTACTTCTATGTTTCTATGATGCACAAGGTTGGCACCACCCCACACCAACACCATAAAGCATCCCTACAATGGCCAAGCCAATCCTTTCACACTCCTCACCATTGCGGGGGGGTGGGGGGGGGGTGGGCGGGGTGCGGCGGTGCGTACCGTTATGTCTCACCATTCACTGCAACTCACTAAGCCGCTTCCAAAGGTACACACAAATCTGCCCAAGAACGCAAAGTGGTGAAAATAAAGTTTTCAATGTTTGACAGCGGATTAACAGAAACTTGACATGAACATTGGATAAAACAACCAAGTGCCTACCCTTGTGTGTTGTTAGTTGGTATGAATGCATTTCGATGAGGGTGAGTGTGAAGGGTGGCTATTGAGATGGGGAAGTGATAATGTAGATAGGGATGAGTGGAGGTACAAAGTAAGTTGGTGTGAATAAGGATGTGCAGGAGTAGGGTAGGGAAGGCAGAGTGATGGGGATGTGATGAGAAGCACAGCAGGATGAGGTTGAGTGTGGCTTTGTACGAACGTTTCAGGAGCTGGTCACACCTATGAAGTTAATTAATTCAGATGTAGCCCATGGTCAGGGACAGGACGGTGTGACTATGAGTGAGGCAGGTACGGGGATCCAGGAGGTAGTGTTGGAGGAGCTGCAGCCCTTGCTCTTGTCCAACAGGTTCGAGGTTCTTACTCCCTGTGGGGACAGGAGCAGGGACTGCAGGGAGGATGAGCAACCTGGCCACAGCACCGTGGAACAGGGGGCCATTCAAGAGGGGGGAGTAAATAGAAATGTTGTAGTGGTAGGAGTATTATTAGGGGGATAGATAGAGTTCTCTGCAGCCGAGAGCGAGAGTCCCGTAGGCTGTGTTGCCTACCCGGTGCCAGGGTTAAGGACATCTCCTCTGGGCTGGAAAGAAACTTGCAGTGGGAGGGGGTGGATCCAGTTGTCGTGGTTCATGTTGGTACAAACGACGTAGATAGGACTAGGAAGCCGGTTCTGTTAAAGGAGTATGAGCAGCTAGGGGTCAAATTAAAAAACAGAACCTCAAGGGTAATAATCTCTGATTACATGAGCCACGAGCGAATTTGGCTAGGACAAATAAAATTAGAGAGTTAAATGCGTGGCTCAAAGACTGGTGTGGGAGAAATGGGTTTTGCTTCCTGGGACACTGGCACCAGTACTGGGGCAGGAGGGAGCTGTTCCGTTGGGACGGGCTTCACTTGGCCAGTGCTGGGGCTAGAGTCCTGGCGGATCATATAACTAGGGCTGTAGACAGGGCTTTAAACTAACTAGTGGGGGGGAGGTTCCTAGAGAGCAAATAATAAAAATGACAACAGAGAAGGTCATAGACTTAGGTAGCAGTGGGGAAATTAAAAACCAGAGCGTGTCAGGAAGGGGCAGAAGGTATGGAGTAAAAGGTAAAGTAATAAAAAGGGCAAAAGCAGGAACTAAGTGTCACAAAATATATTTGAAAGTTCTCTATCTGAATGCACGTAGCATTCGTCACAAAATAGACGAGTTACTGGCACAAATAACTACATATGGGTATGATCTTGTGGCCATTACAGAAACATGGCTGCAGGGTGACAATGCCTGGGAATTAAACATACCAGGTTATTTAACGATCAGGAAGGACAGGCAGGTAGGAAGGGGAGGTGGGGTGGCTATGTTAATAAAGGAAGGAATCACTGTAATACAGAGAAATAATATTGGGTCAAAAGATCAGGATAATGAAACAGTTTGGGTGGAGATAAGGAATAATAAGGGGAAAAAAACACTAGTGGGCGTAGTCTATAGGCCTCTGAACAGTTGCAACTCTGTTGGACGGAGTATCAATCAGGAAATAGTTGAGGCTTGTAATAAGGGAACATCTATAATTATGGGGGATTTTAACTATCATATTAATTGGACAAATCAAATTGGGCAGGGCTGCCTTGAGGATGAGTTCATTGAGTGTATTAGGGATGGGTTTCTTGAGCAGTATGTAACTGAACCGACCAGGGGGCAAGCAACCTTAGATCTGGTCCTGTGTAACGAGACAGGATTAATTAAAAATGTCCTAGTAAAGGATCCCCTTGGAATGAGTGACCATAACATGGTTGAATTCCATATTCAATTAGAGGGTGAGAAGGTTGGATCTCAAACAAGCGTGCTAAGCTTGAATAAAGGAGACTATGAAGGTATGAGAGCGGAATTGAGTAGAGTGGATTGGGAAAATAGATTAAAGGGTAAGACGATACATGATCAGTGGTGTACATTTAAGGAGTTATTTTACAACTTCCAAAAAAAAAATATTCCACTGAGAAGAAAAGGGTGTAAAAGAAAAGACAGCCATCCGTGGCTAAGTAAAGAAATTAAGGATAGTATTCGACTAAAAACAAGGACATATAAGGTAGCCAAATCTAATGGGAGGATAGAGGATTGGGAAAACTTTAAAAGACAGCAAAAAATAACAAAAAGATTAATTAAGAAAGGGAAGATAGATTATGAAAGTAAATTAGCAAAAAATATAAAAACAGATAGTAAGAGTTTTTATAGTTATATAAAAACAAAAAGGGTGGCTAAAGTAAATGTTGGTCCCTCAGAGGATGAGACCGGGAAATTAATGGTGGGAAATATGGAGATGGCAAAAACACTGAATGAATATTTTGTATCAGTCTTTACAGTAGAGGACACTAAGAATATCCCAACACTGGACAAACAGGGGGCTAAAGGGGGGGAGGAGCTAAACACGATCAAAATCACTAAGGAAGTGGTACTCGGTAAAATAATGGGACTCAAGGCGGATAAATCACCTGGACCGGATGGCTTACATCCTAGGGTCTTGAGGGAAGTGGCGGTAGGGATTGTGGATGCATTGGTAATAATTTTCCAAAACTCCCTGGACTCGGCAAAGGTCCCGGCAGACTGGAAAACTGCTAATGTAACACCCTTATTTAAAAAGGGCAGTAGACAGAAGGCTGGAAACTATAAACCGGTTAGCCTAACATCTGTGGTAGGTAAAATTTTGGAGTCCATTATTAAGGAGACAGTAACAGGACATTTGAATAATCATAATTTAATAGGACAAAGTCAGCATGGTTTTATGAAGGGGAAGTCATGTTTGACAAATTTGCTGGAGTTCTTTGAGGAAGTAACATATAGGGTGGATAAAGGGGAACCAGTGGACGTAGTGTATTTAGACTTCCAAAAGGCATTTGACAAGGTGCCACACAAAAGATTATTGCTTAAGATAAAAAATAACGGGATTGGGGGTAATATTCTGGCATGGATAGGGGATTGGCTATCTAACAGAAGGCAGAGAGTTGGGATAAATGGTTCATTCTCAGACTGGCAATCAGTAACTAGTGGTGTTCCGCAGGGGTCAGTGCTGGGTCCCCAACTCTTTACAATCTATATTAACGATTTGGAGGAGGGGACCGAGTGTAACATATCAAAGTTTGCAGATGATACTAAGATGGGGGGGAAAGTAGTGAGTGAGGAGGACATAAAAAACCTGCAAGGGGACATAGACAGGCTAAGTAAGTGGGCAGAGATTTGGCAGATGGAATACAATACTGGAAAGTGTGAGGTTATGCACTTTGGCAGGAAAAATCGTAGAGCAAGTTATTATCTTAATGGCAAGAAACTGGAAAGTACTGAAGTACAAAGGGATCTGGGGGTCCTGGTGCACGAAACTCAAAAGTTTAGTATACATGTGCAGCAAGTGATTAAGAAGGCCAATGGAATGTTGGCTTTCATTGCTAGGGGGATAGAATATAAAAATAGGGAGGTATTGCTTCAGTTGTACAAGGTATTGGTGAGGCCGCACCTGGAATACTGCATACAGTTTTGGTGTCCATAGTTAAGAAAAGACATACTTGCTCTCGAGTCAGTACAAAGAAGGTTCACTCGGTTAATCCCGGGGATGAGGGGATGGACATATGAGGAGAGGTTGAGTAGATTGGGACTCTACTCATTGGAGTTCAGAAGAATGAGAGGCGATCTTATTGAAACATATAAGATTGTGAAGGGGTTGGATCGGGTGGATGCGAGGAGGATGTTCCCGATGATGGGTGAAACTAGAACTAGGGGGCATAGTCTTAGAATAAGGGGCTGCTCTTTCAAAACTGAGATGAGGAGGAACTACTTCACTCAGAGGATGGTAGGTCCATGGAATATGCTGCCCCAAAAAGCTGTAGAAGCTAATCATTACATAAATTTAAAACAGAAATAGACAGTTTCCTAGAAGTAAAGGGAATTAAGGATTACGGGGAGCGGGCAGGAATTTGGACATGAGTCTAGGTTCGGATCGGTCATGGCCCTGTGGGTAGTGGAGCGGGCCCAGGGGCCGTGTAGCCTGATCCTGCTCCTATTTCGTGTGTCTAATTCTGTTAGATTCAGGAGATGGTTCTGTGATAGTAGATTGGCGGTTAGGATCAGATCAGCCATGATCTTATTGAATGGCGGAGCAGGCTCGAGGGGCCGATTGGCCTACTCCTGCTCCTATTTCTTATGTTCTTATGTTCTTATGTTTCGTGATCTACTGAGATCATTGAAATGTTTGCGGCATTGCACCCAGGTCCTCCTGACGCCATCCCAGCTTGTGCCTTCCTCTGCAATGTGCAACCAGGCTGTGTTGATCTCCTGGTGAGGTCTTTTCCGCCCATGGGAAGGGAAGAGGACCTCTCTGCATGCTGTGACTCTCTCCATAAGCATAAGGAGGGAGTCCTGGGAGAGCCTCGGTGCAGCCCTGTGCCTTTGTGCAGTGATTGTCAGTGTTTGGCAGCACCTGAATGCTGTAGAACACTGACAGCACAAATGTCAAAATAAATTTGGACATGGTCTCTTTAAAGGAACCGGCTGATGACGCGTCATCAAATGACGTCACCAGACCGTCTTCCTCTAATTGGTCGGGAAATGCGCTGGGCGGGCTTAACAAGCCCATACAGGGGAAATTCATTTCAGAGGCCGGGATGGAGCCAGCAGTGGGGTCGGGACCTGCCATTGACATCACGGACCCGCCGAGGTTCGTAAAATCGCGGCCAATGTCACAGCTTTACCTCACAACCAACTCTCTCGACCCCTCCACTGTGCCTGTGTTGTCAGACTGCTTGTCCAACATCCAGTCCTTGATGAGCCGAAATCTCCTGCAATTATACCTTGGGAAGACCACAGCCAGTTGTCTTTGGCCCCGGCCACAAACTCTGTTCCCTTACCACCAATTCCATCCCCCTCCCTGGCCACTGTCTTATGCTGAACCAGACTGACCACAAACTCTGTCGATCACAAAGACCACCTACTTGCACCTCTGTAATATTGTCCATCTCCACCCCGCCTCAGCCCATCTGCTACTAAAACCTTCATCCATGCTTTTTTTACTTCCTATTCCAATGCTCTCCTGGCCAGCCTCCTGTACGGATAACCGTAGCTGTCGTAAAGACAGCGGGGTTTAATTGACAGCTGGTTGATGACTGATGTCATATCTGGGGGCGGGATCTGACGCCATCTTGGCCATGCTTGAAGTACTGTACTATGAGACACAGAGTCAGGACTGAATAAATGGCACTCCACTACAACTGCATGGGAGACTCGTAATTACGTTATTAAGATAACATTACATGGTACCAGGATTTATAGAACTCACGATAAGGACATACTACAAAAATGGAAGGAATAAAACCTCTGGCTAGCCTGCAAGTAGAAGGAAATGTGGATGAAAATTGGCGTGTCTTCAAGCAACGCTTTCTTCTCTACCTCACAGCGATTGACGCTTCGACTAGCTCTGGAACACGTAAAGTGAGAAATGAGTCAAAACAGGGCAAAAATGCTAATGAAGTGCACTCTGTAGGACCAAAGACTGAAGTTTGGATAGCTCCCTTGCTGGTAAATGGCACCATTGTTCCCTTTAACCTAGATACAGGTGCTAAGGCAAACCTCATAAGTTGGAGTGATGCACGGAATCTCAAAGTGCGACCTAAAATACTGAACAAGACAGTGTCTTTGAAGGCATACAATGGACAAAGCTTTGAAACAAAAGGAACGTGTAGGCTGAATGTTAAGGTAAAAAATCACATTCAACCTTTGAAACATAGAAACATAGAAATATAGAAGATAGGAGCAGGAGTAGGCCATTCGGCCCTTCGAGCCTGTTCCGCCATTCAATGAGATCATGGCTGATCATCCAAATTCAGTACCCTGTCCCTGCCTTCTCCCCATATCCCTTGATCCCTTTAGCCTCAGGAAATATATCCAACTCTTTCTTGAATATATTTAATGAACTGGCCTCCACTGCCCTCTGTGGCAGAGAATTCCACAGGTTCACCACTCTCTGGGTGAAGAAGTTCCTCCTCATTTCAGTCCTAAATGGCTTACCCCTTATCCTTAGATTATGACCCCTGGTTCTGGACTCCCCGGCCATCCGAATCATGCTTCCTGCATCTAGTCTGTCCAGACCTGACAGAATTTTATAGGTTTCGATGAGATCCCCTCTCAATCTTCTAAACTCCAGTGAGCATAAGCCCAATTGACACAATCTCTCCTCATACGTCATTTCTGCCATCCCAGGTATCAGTCTGGTGAATCTTCGCTGCACTCCCTCCATGGCAAGAACGGCCTTCCTCAGGTAAGGTGACCAAAACTGCACACAATACTCAAGGTGCGGTCTCACCAAGTCCCTGTACAACTGTAGCAATACATCCTTGTTCCTGTACTCGAACCCTCTTGCTACGAAGGCCAGCATACCATTTGCCTTCTTAACCGCCTGCTGCACCTGCATGCTTACCTTCAGCGACTGGTGCACAATAACACCCAGGTCTCTTTGCACTTCCCCTTCTCCCAATCTATTGCCATTCAAATAATAATCTGTCTTCCTGTTTTTGCCACCAAAGTGGATAACCTCACATTTATCCACATTATGGTGCATTTGTCATGTTTCTGCCCAATCACCTAACCTGTTCAAATCGTACTGGAGTTTCACGACATCCGCCTCACAGCTTACCCTCCCACCCAGCTTTGTGTCGTCTGCAAATTTGGAGATATTACATCCAATTCCCTCGTCCAGATCATGAATATATATTGTGAACAGCTGGGGTCCTAGGACCGATCCTTGCGGTACCCCACTAGTCACTGCCTGCCACTCGGAAAACGACCCGGTTATTCCAACTCTTTGCTTTCTGTCCGCCAACCAGTTCTCTATCCAAGTCAATACCTTGCCCCCAATCCCATGTGCCTTAATTTTGCACGCTAATCTCTTGTGTGGGACCTTATCGAAAGCCTTCTGAAAGTCCAAATACACCACAGCCACTGGTTCTCCCTTATCTATTTTACCAGTTACATCCTCAAAAAATTCCAGTAGATTAGTCAAGTATGATTTACCTTTTGTAAATCCATGTTGACTTTGTCCGATCCTGTCACTGCTTTCCAAGTGCTCTGCTATTACATCTTTTATAATAGACTCCAGCATTTTCCCCACTACCGATGTCAGGCTTACCGGTCTATAATTCCCCGCTTTTTCTCTACCACCTTTTTTGAATAGTGGGGTAACATTAGCTACCCTCCAATCCATGTGTACCATTCCAGAGTCGATCGAGTTCTGGAAGATGACCAGCAATGCATCTACTATCTCTAGGGCCACTTCCTTAAGTACCCTGGGATGTAGACCATCAGGCCCTGGGGGTTTATCAGCCTTCAGTCCCATCAATTTTCCTAACACCATTTCCCTACAAATACTGATTTCTTTCAGTTCCTCCCTTTCATCAGACCCTATGTTCCCCGACATCTCTGGGAGGTTATTTGTGTCCTCCTTTGTGAAGACAGAACCAAAGTATGTATTTAGTTGGTCTGCCATTTCCTTGTTTCCCATTATAAATTCCCTGATTCTGACTGTAAGGGACCTACGCTTGACTTCACCAATCTTTTTCTCTTCACAGATCTATAAAAGCTTTTACAGTTAGTTTTTATGTTCCCTGCAAGCTTACTCTCAGATTCTATTTTCCCTTTCTTAATTAATCCCTTTGTCCTCCGTTGTTGACTCCTAAACTGCTCCCAATCCTCAGGATTATTGCTTTTTCTAGCCAATTTATATGTCCTCTCCTTGGATCTTATGCTATCCCTAATTTCCCTTGTTTGACCTTTGTTGTAGTGCCTCAAGGACATGAGTCACTGTTGGGGGATAAGGCCTGTGTAGATTTGGGCTTGGTAAAATGAGTCTATACTATCAATGAACTGAACTGTGTGCAGAGTGCTCCCCAAGATAGTACAAATCTGACTCATGAGACTATAGCACACAAATATGCAGATGTATTTCAGGGTTTTGGAGCACTGCCCTTTACATACTCCATCAAACTGAGAGAGGATGCACAACCTGTGATTCACGCACCCAGGAGAGTTCCAGTGGCTCTCCGTGAAAAACTGAGGAAAGAGCTAGACCGCATGGAGGGACCAGCTGTCATAAAGAAGATTGAGGAACCGACTGACTGGGTAAATTCCATGGTCTGCGTCAATTCAAAGAAAACTGATAAATTGCGTGTCTGCATGGATCCTGTTGTATCCGTGTGTTAATGGAGACACGGAATGCAGGAGTTGGTTTAACAGGTGTTTACTGAACAAAGTCTGGAGGTGAACTAAAAGATACAAGACACTATACAGGCTTTTATAGCCCGAGTGGCCACTACCGGCATTACAGTACACAGGGGCTCTTAAAGGCACATACACCACAATTCCTCCCCTTTTAGACAACCAGTACATAACATTTTAAGTAATCATTAATTAACATGTTTACAAGAACAATAATCTACACATTTGCTGCAGTTAATCAATTATAAGTCAGTCTCTCTGGAGGCTTCCTGACTCGGTCCGGATAACGCCTCGGTGGTGTAGTAGTTTTCGGTGGTGTAGTAGGTTCTTTTGGCAAGGTTGATTCGGCTTGAATGCCAGTGTCGGGTTCATCTGGTTCCAGTATCACCGGATCGGAGGTAGATACTATGGGTATTTTCTGCTTCATCATTAGGCGTATAGAGTTGTGGTGTAGGTTGTCCCTTTTCGGATGACTCTATGATCTGGTCAGCATGGCGCCTTATTATGCTTTCTCCAATGTCCAGGGTATACATCAGCAGTCCTAGTCGTGTGCAAATAGTTCCAGGCTGCCATTTCTCGGTACGGTAGTCCCGGGCCAAAACTTGTTGACCCATCTGGAAGGTTCAAGTTGGCCTTTCATTCATGCCGTGAAATTGCCGGTTCTCTACGTCCCTTCTGATGTTTGGCTTGATCAAATCCAGCTGGCATCTTAGTCTTCTATTGAAAAACATCATGGCGGGAGTTTGGTTTGTAACCACGTGTTGCATTCCTGTATGCAAACAAGAAGTTATCTACCTTATGCTGAAGTTTTATGTCTTCATTACCCATGACCTTTATGGCCTTCTTGAAGGTCTGGACAAACCTTTCAGCCAATCCATTGGTGGCGGGATGGTATGGGGCGGACGTGTAGTGCTTAACCCCATTGTTTTTTAAGAACTTCCTGAATTCTTCGGACACAAATTGCGGTCCATTATCAGAACAGATCTGTTCAGGCAGCCCATTCCTGGCAAATATGGTCCTTGATCCTGTGATGGTTTTTTCCGTGGTGGTGGAGGACATCTTTATTACCTCCGGCCACTTGGAGTGTGCATCAACCGCAATTAAGAACATTGAGTCCATAAATGGACCAGCAAAGTTGATGTGTACCCTTTGCCATGGAGATGAGGGCCACTCCCATGGATGTAGAGGGGCTTGTGGTGGGGCGTTTTGGACCTTCTGGCATCCTAGACAGCCCTTGGTCATTTCTTCGATGTCTCCATTGATACCTGGCCACCACACAAACACTCTGGCTAGGTTCTTCATTTTCACTCCACCCAGATGCCCCTCGTGAAGCTCCTTTAGCACTTTATCCTGGAGTTTGGGTGGAATCACCACTCTGGATCCACACATCAAGGTTCCTCGGCACACTGACAGCTGTTCTCTTCTTTGCGAGAATGCTGGCAACAGTGGTTCGCCATGTGCTGGCCATCCCTTCACCGTTAAATCGTAGACTCGTGAGAGAGTCGGGTCATTTCTCGTTTCGTTTTCAATGGTAGAATTTGTTACTGGTAGACATTCCACTATGGTTGAGTGGAACATCTCCACTGGATCCACTGTAGGTGCCTCTTCTACCGTTGGCAACGGTAGGCGTGATAAACCATCAGCATTTCCATGCTGTTTTGATCCTTTGTATTCTATGTCATATTGGTGTGCCCCTAGGAAAGGGGACCACCTCTGTAGCCTTTGCACTGTCATAATGGGAACGCCCTTTTTAGGGTTGAATATGGAGACGAGGGGTTGATGGTCAATCAACAAGGTAAATTTTTGTCCGTGTAGGTAATGGTTGAATTTCTTCACTCCCCATACCAGGCTGAGTGCTTCCCTGTCGATCTGGGCATAGTTACACTCAGCTGAGTTCAATTGAGTCCCCGGAATCCCTTGCCAGATAGCTGGAGCTGATGCTACTCCGAAAACCAGTCGATTGTACTGGTACAGGCCTTTGTGTGTGTTTATCGTGAGATACTTTTTAGAGGCCTCCTCAACCTCCATCTGTAGATATGCCTGTGCCAAGTCAATTTTGGTGAAACGTTTCCCTCCGGATAGTGAGGCGAATATATCTTCTATCCTCGGAAGAGGATACTGTACCGTGTGAAGGACCGGGTTTACAGTCACCTTGAAGTCCACACAGATGCGAATTTTTCTCTGTTCTTCAGATTTATCATTATTCAACGTTTTCTTCATGACCAGGACGATGGGTGTTGCCCACTCGCTCCAATCTATCTTGGATAACACGCCTGCCTTTTCCAAATTCTCCAGCTCTGCCTCGACTGCTGGACGAATTGCGTATGGCACCGGCCTTGCCTTAAAAAACTTGGGAATTGCCGCATCTTCCACTTTTATTGAGGCGGTGATGCCTTTCAAGGTTCCTAGTTCCTGTTGAAACACTTCTTTGGCGTTGGCCAAGATGTCTTTAAATCGTTCAGGTATGACGTCATCATCATTTTTTTTCTTACTGGTCACCGTCAGTGCCTGAATGGAGTGCCAGTCTAAACGTATCTTCCTGATCCATTCACGTCCCAACAGCGGTGGACCACCATTTTGCAGAATGTATAAATACAACTTCTGTATTTCCTTGCCATTGTATACAACAGGCACCCTTATTTTCCCTCTGGGGTATACTTTCTGCCCCGTATATGTTTTCAAGATAATGGATGTGTCTTTCAAAGGTATATGCGGAAATAGCCGCTTGTAATCCCGTCGACTTATGACGGTCAGAGCTGATCCTGTATCTAGCTCCATTTTAACTGGGGACCCTGCTATCGTGAGGTTTACCCAAATGGTCTGGTAATCTTCTTTGGCAATTACATTATGTAATTTGAGATAGCTTAGTCTCTTGTTTCCGGAGTCGCTATCGCTCTTCTGGTCTTCGGAGCTACTGTCCGTCATCATTTGTACCTTTCTGTACTGTTCTTTATTGATTTTTTTTCTGTCAGTGGATTTTTTGTTTCCAGATCGGCATACACGTGCAATGTGTCCCATCTTTCTGCATTGCCTGCATGCTTTGTCCTTGAACCAGCAGTCCCTCTGGTCATGGGTGGATCTGCCGCAGCGATAACATCTCTCGAAACCCTGTGTCATTTCATGGGTGCCGAAGTCCTGTGGCTTTTGCTGTATCTCTGCAGCTCCTCTTGCTGCTGCTTCGTATGATGCAGCCACACTGAAAGCCTTGTCCAGTGTTAAATCTTTCTCAGAAGTAGCCTTTTCTGTGTTCCTTCACTTAGGAGACCGCAGATGAATTTGTCTCGAAGAGAATCTGCCAGTCCTGCCCCGAATTGGCAGTGCTTTGACAGCTTCCTTAATTCGGTGAGGTAATCAGCGTTACTTTCATTCTTGTGCTGATTACTCTTGAAGAATTTGAATCGTTCCGCTATCAGGGTTTAAGTGCTCCGGTATCAACAATCTCCTTAAAATTCTTGTCCATCGGTTTGGTTGGAGTGATTAAGTTTCGTAACAGCCCGTATGTCCTTGCGCCCATTAGATTTAGAAGTACCGATGCCTTTTTATCATCCTCTATTTCATTCGCTGTGCAATATACCTTCACTCTTTCCACATATGTGGTCCAATCCTCTATATCACTATCGAAAACAGTAATATTGCCAGTCTTAGGCATCCTGAGAAAAAATTGGCGCCTCCCGCGCTTTCCTTTCTTCCCTGCCGAGAAAAAATGGCGCCTCCCGCGCTTTCCCGCCGCTGCCGCTGCTGACAACGCTGTTCTCCGTGGTTTTTATTTATACAGATATTTTTAATAGTTGGAGACTCGTTCCCGCCGGACTCTCTGGGACTTTTCCCTCCCTCTGCTTGGTCTGAACGCCGACCTGCTTTGCAGCGCTGGCCGTCTCCCGAGTGCTCCACCCTCCGTCTCTGTTTGCCTCCGCCTTCGATGCTCGGCCCCGCTGCAGAGCCAGCCGATCGAGCCCCAGCCCACCGCCCAGGAAGGATTATTGCAGTACCTGCCACCAGCCCGGCTAGCTGGTGAAACCACAGTTTTTACTTTTTTTTTTTCTTCGACCTTCGTCTGAGGAATCGATCTCCTTGAGGTGCTGCCGAATTGCAGGTAAGTCCGTTTCCAATTCGTCGCCACTGTTGTATCCGTGTGTTAATGGAGACACGGAATGCAGGAGTTGGTTTAACAGGTGTTTACTGAACAAAGTCTGGAGGTGAACTAAAAGATACAAGACACTATACAGGCTTATATAGCCCGAGTGGCCACTACCGGCATTACAGTACACAGGGGCTCTTAAAGGCACATATACCACCGATCCCAAGGACCTTAACGCCAATATCAAAAGAGAGTACTACCAAATTCCAAAGAGAGAGGAAATAGTCAGTGAAATGACAGAAGCGAAAGTCTTCTCCAAGATGGACGCCTCGCATGGTTTCTGGCAGTTGAAACTTGATGAAGAAAGTGCTAAGCTGTGCACTTTTAACACCCCGTTTGGTCGATACTCCTACCAGCGTCTGCCCTTTGGTATTAGCTCCGCCCCAGAAATCTTTCACAGAGCAATGGAGCAAATCATCAAGGGCCTGGAGGGAGTGCGGGTGTACGTGAATGATCTGGTAGTATGGGGCTCCACTCAGGGGGAGCACGACACCAGACTGGAGAAAACACTTCAGAGAATACAGCAGTAAGGACTCAAACTAAATAAAGACAAATGTCAGTTCAGTGTCAATGAAATCACATTCCTCGGAGACAAGATCTCTACAGAGAGGATTCAGCCAGACAAGTCAAAGGTAAAGGCTATACATGACATGGAGAAACCAAAGGACAAGAAAGGGGTTCAGCAGGCCCTTGGCATGGTTAACTACCGAGGAAAATTCATTCCAAATCTAGCAGTGAGAACTGTTCATCTGAGAAAACTGCTGCACCAAGAGACAGAGTTCCAATGGGGACATGAACATGAGAGAGAATGGAAGGGGCTGCTACACATTCTAGCAAGTGAACCCCTACTGAAGTTCTTCTGCCCTAAAAAGAGGACAAAAGTGTCCACAGATGCCTCTAAGAATGGATTAGGGGCTGTCCTACAGGAAGATGAAGGAGAATGGCGACCAGTGGAGTATGCGTCACGCTCCATGACAGCTACAGAGTGCCGGTATGCGCAAATCGAGAAGGAGTGCCTTGGCTTGGCATTTGGATGTGAAAAATTTCATACCTACATCTATGGTCTTCCCAAGGTTATCCTAGAAATGGACCATAAGCCACTGCTAAGGATCGCAAAGAAGAATCTGTGTGACATGTCACCACGGATACAACGCCTAATGATGAGACTTCAACGTTACGATTTTGAGCTAACATATGTGCCAGGGACACAAATGTTCATTGCAGACACACTATCCAGGGCTGCGCCTTACGCCACACAAAACAGTGAATCAGAAGAGGATGTGGCTCTTCATGTAGATATGGTCTACGCAGCATTGCCTGCCACACAGGAACAACTATCAGTGATAGTCACAGAGACATCAAAGGACCCAGTCCTGAGTAAAGTAATGAGAAATCTTCAAGAGGGCTGGAAGGGTCATGTTGTAGGAATGTCTAGTTCCTATCAAAAGACTGAGGTCCACTCAGGCGATCAAATAAACGAGGTTTAATGAAAACTAAGAGTTTAACGGATAATTACAGGAGAACATCGAATATAGGTCTAGTCAGTTCGGAGGCTCCACGAGGACTGCTAGGGTGGTCCCGTGGCTGATGTCATGACGCCATCACGTTTTTCCTGCCAGTGGGGGATCAAGTGATGAACGGCGTGACGTCATCGCGTTTGCCTGCGCTATTAAAGTGATCACGCTCTGTACATGTAAACAGTGAAAACAAAGATACAGACTCAGGCTGCAGCCAACATATTATTAAAGGGAATTATATACAATTGACTGGAGTCCCTTAGTGGCTCCGCCACAATGTAAACAATATTATCACATTCAGTCTGCGCTCTCTGTGGTCAATGGACTACTGCTTAAGTGTGACAGGATAGTAGTGCCCACCTCGATGCAATGAGAAATGCTCAACAGGATACATGAAGGGCACCTGGGTGCAGAAAAGTCAAAAAGGAGAGCACGTGAGGCACTCTACTGGCCAAACATGAACTCTGATATTGACCAGATGATCAGCGAGTGTGCTACATGTCAGGAGTATCACTACAAGCAAACAAAAGAGCCCCTCATTACCACAGAGCTCCCATCACAACCTTGGGAAAAGGTCGGAACTGATATATTTCACTATGAAGGAAAAGACTATTTGTTAGTTATTGATTATTATTCCAATTATCCGGAGATGGCTCTCTTGTCCAGTACCACATCAAGAGCTGTGATAACTCACCTGAAGTCAATCTTTGCCAGGCAGGGCATCCCTCTAACCCTGGTCTCTGATAATGGCCCTCCCTATGCTAGTCATGAGTTTCAGTCATTTGCTTCAGAGTATGAGTTTAATCATGTAACCTCCAGTCCGCTCTATCCTCAGGCTAATGGAAAAGTGGAGAAGTGGGTACAGATTGTGAAAAGACTATTAAAGAAAGCAGCACACAGCAACACTGACCCATATCTGGCCCTGATGTCGTACAGGGCGGGCCTGCTAGCAAGTGGCAAGTCTCCAGCTGAGCTCTTACTGGGTCAGAAAATCTATACACGACTTCCCAGTTATGTCACACCTGACCACAGAGATGAGGTGTGGGCAGACAAGGCTCAGAAACTACAACAGAAACAAAAAACACTTCATGACAGCACAGCCACTACACTAGTGCCTCTACAGGAGAATGATATAGTTCGCATTGAAGGGCCTGAGTCATGGCCTAAAAGAGCCACCGTTCCACAACAGGTCGCCCCCAGGTCATACAGTGTCATGACAGAGAACGGCAATGTGTTTCGCAGAAACAGGAGGCACCTACTGAAAACCACAGAGACCTTTCAGCCTCAGGAGGACGGAAAGATGATGAGATGAGGGAAATGTCACAAAGAGACGAGATGAGGGAAATGCCACAAAGTGACGAAGGACACAGTAGTGATAATGTGACAAGGGACCTGTGTGGTACAGACATGAACTTAAGGGATACAACTGGGGTGGTTCAGCAAACACCCGCTCAGCCACGCAGGTCACAGCGCACCAGAAAGCCTGTAGTTAAACTTGACCTGTAGACAGGGATTGATAAGACTGTAAACAGTTAATGGACTCCTGGGTGTGGGTAAGGTTTATACCTACCTGCAATTAGTTCAACGGTGTAGTTACACTGACTGTTTCTATATGATGTTAACAAGTGTTCTATGTGTTATGTTATGTTATGTTGTTACTGTGTTATGTCTTCATTGAAGGGGGAAGATGTATGGATAACCGTAGCTGTTGTAAAGACAGTGGGGTTTGATTGGCAGCTGGTTGACGGCTGACGTCATATCCGGGGGCGGGATCCGACGCCATCTTGGCCTTGATTGAAGTACTGTACTACGAGACACAGAGTCAGGACTGAATAAATGGCACTCCACCATAACTCCTTGGGAGACTCGTAATTACGTTATTAAGATAACATTACACCTCCCATCTTCCACCCTCCATAAACTTTACCTCACCCAAAACTGCTGCCCGTATCCTAACTCGCACCAAGATCGGTTCACCCATCACACCTGTGCTCGTTATATTGGCTCCTAGTCCACCAATGCCTCGATTTTAAAGTTCTCATCTCATGTTCAAATCCCTCCATGGCCTCGCTCCTCCCTATCTCTGTAACCTCCTCCACCCTACAATCATCGTGAACTTTGCATTCCTCCAACTCTGGATTCTTTTGCATTCTTTGCCCCACCACTGGTGGCCGTGCCTGTAGCCATCTATGCCTTAAGCTCTGGAATTCACTCCCTAAACCTCTCTGTCTCTCCACCTCGCTCCTCCTTTAGGGCGTTACTTAAAGCCTCCTCCTTTGACTAAGCTTTTGGTCATCTGTCCTAATGCCTCCTTCTTTGGCTCAGTGTCTATTTTTGTCTGATTACGCTCCTCTGAAGCACCTTGGGATGTTTTACTATGTCAGAGGCACTATATAAATGCAAGTTGTTGTTGAACTGAATATTAAATGGTCTGTGGATCTAGACCCTAGCCTATAGATTGAGCAGCTGCTGATTATTTCGAAGTTTCACTTTTGCAGGCAGATGGCAGCAAAATACAGTAGAATAAAACAGCAGAAGTTAATCACCTTCACCTCAAGCTGTATACTTTGCTAAATATTTCAATGTGGCTACCATTTTCATTATAAGACTCATTTGCAATACCCAGCCTTTAGAAGTCAAGCTTTGTTAATATGTTATTGTAGAAGAAATATTTCCTTGTTCTGATTTTGCAATAGACACACATTAGCCATGACATGCATATATTTACAACTGACAAGGAAGACCTTTTATAAAACAGATCTACGGGAAAGGGTGGATATAAGACATCTACAGTTACAAGAAACTGAAATCACATAATGGCATTCACACACACAAGGCTCTCAGTATTGAAGCCGTACAGATTGTCCCTTTCTCTGTGAAAACAAATAGAAACTCATAAATGGACCTCTCTCATTTAGATGGATTGAAAGTTCTGCCTGAGTTGCTGGATACTAATTTTTTAAACGCTCTGATTTAAGGCATAAAAACTACATCTCCTATGGCTCCTTCTCTAGAAATGTTGAATACTTCAATCCATCTTTAATTAATTTATCTTAAAAAACTTAAATTAAATGAGCTACAACAGCTTGCTGAATGGCCTGCAGTGATGCTCCAAGTACTTGGAGGGACGACCCAGCAGAAAAAATAAGCTTGGGAATGGAGCGAAACTCAAGTGTTTATTGGATGAATTTCCAATATGACATGGGGAAACCTATGGGTAGATTTAAATATTTGTTTGTGAATGCTGAGGTTTTTATGTCGGTGCATATTATAATTTTATTTTTAGGTTAGGTGATGTGGGAGTTTCTGAAAACCATGAATGTCTAGGACAACCACAGGTGTAAGAAGTGTCTTTGGATTGGACTTGCTTGACCACTGAAGTAAATAAACTTTTGCAAGAGGTGGTCACATTTAGAGAGGAATAGTGATGAAGAGAAAGGGAATTGGCTGACCATTTGTCCTGGCAGGGAGGGGGAGTAGTGCAAGAAGTACTTAGGTAGAGGCAGTGCAGGAAACTCATGAGGTTCTGCAGTTGTCTGCTTGTTATGGAATACCTGTGACTCAGGTGAAGGTAGTAACTTGGGAGGAAAATCACAAACAATGCCATGGAGCAAATATTTATCTGGGGAGAAGTGATAGCACCAAGAAATAGAGGATTCTAACGTTAGAAGGATAGATAATCATTTCTGCAGCTTAAACTAGGGGTCCAGAAAGGTGTGTGATTTCCAAAGTTCTAGCATAAGTGACATAACTATGGTTGCAAACCCTCCATAATTGTCCTGAAATCGCCAAGAATTAAAGATTATCTCCAGGACACAGCTGCGAGCAACGTGGAAGAAAAATCATAGGGGCATTTAATAGAAAATGGTGTGGTTTTTCCCATTTTCTTTGAATACTTCTGTTTATTAGTTACTAGCTGGAGTGCCCGGCGGTGCCGAGGGTTTTTTGAGGGCATGTTGTTATGAAAAAAGTAGAAATAATTTTTATATATATAAATGAGTTTGTCTGTTTGTGTGGGAAGGAGAGAGAGAGAGGGAAAGAGAGAGAGAGAGACTGGGGGGCGGGGGGAGAGAGGCCCGGGGATCGAGAGAGAGACTGGGGGGAGAAGAGAGAGATGGGGGGGAGAGAGAGACTGGGGGGGAGAGAGCGACTGGGGGGGAGAGAGCGACTGGGGGGGAGAGAGCGACTGGGGGGGGAGAGAGAGAGAGACTGGGGGGGAGAGAGAGAGACTGGGGGGAGAGAGAGAGAGACTGGGGGGGGAGAGAGAGAGAGACTGGGGGGGGAGAGAGAGAGAGACTGGGGGGGAGAGAGAGAGAGACTTGCGGGGAGAGAGAGAGAGACTTGGGGGGAGAGAGAGAGAGAGAGACTGGGGGGAAGAGAGAGAGAGAGACTGGGGGGGAGAGAGAGAGAGACTGGGGGGAAGAGAGAGAGAGAGAGAGACTGGGGGGGAGAGAGAGAGAGACTGGGGGGAGAGAGAGAGGGAGACACGGGGGGAGAGAGAGAGGGAGAGACTGGTGGGGGGAGAGAGAGAGAGAGACTGGGGGGAGAGAGAGAGAGAGAGACTGGGGGAAGAGAGAGACTGGGGGAAGAGAGAGAGAGAGACTGGGGTGAAGAGAGAGAGAGAGACGGGGAAGAGAGAGAGAGAGAGACTGGGGGGAGAAGAGAGAGACGGGGGAAGAGAGAGAGACTGGGGGGAGACGAGAGAGACGGGGGGGGAAGAGAGAGAGAGAGAGACTGCTGGATTTAGTTCGGGATTAGCCTGGAGTGAGAGGGGGGAAGGAACACCTCAGGCCTGGCCCGATGGACACCTGCAAAGGAAGGAAGGAAGGAAGAAGGTGAGCTCTCCCTCCCTCTCCCACCCCCTCACTCTTTCCCTCCCTCCCCCCTCTCTCTCTCCCTCTCTCTCTCCCTGCCCCTCTCTCTCGCCCCTCTTTCTCTCCCTGCCCCTCCCTCTCTCCCCTCTCTCTCTCCCTGCCCCTCCCTCTCTCCCCTCTCTCTCTCCCTGCCCCTGTCTCTCTCCCTCCCCACTCTCTCTCCCTCCCTCTCTCTCTCTCTCCCTCCCTCTCCCCCTCTCCTCTCCCTGCCTCTCTCCCTCCCTCCCCCCTCTCTCTCTCCCTCCCCCTGTCTCTCCCTACTTTCCTCTCTGTCCCTCCCTCCCCTCTCCCTCCCTCCCCTCTCCCTCCCTCCCCTCTCCCTCCCTAGCACCTCAGGCCCGGACACTGAGCCGAGCCCCGGGACCGGGCCGAGGGGGGGAAAGGCCAAGTCCCCGGCCCGCGGCCGCAAACGGAGCCGAGCCCCGGGACCGGGCCGAGGGGGGGAAAGGCTGAGTCCCCGGCCCGCGGCTGCAAACGGAGCCGAGCCCCGGGACTGGGCCAAGGGGGGGAAAGGCCGAGTCCCCGGCCCACCGGAGCAAACGGAGCCGAGCCCCGGGACCGGGCCGAGGGGGGGAAAGCCGGAGTCCCCGGCCGCAAACGGAGCCGAGCCCCGGGACCGGGCCAAGGGGGGGAAAGCCCGAGTCCCTGGCCGCAAACGGGGCCGAGGACCAGGCCAAGGGGGGGAAAGCCCAAGTCCCCGGCTGGGGCCTCCAGCTCCACAAGGTGGGGAGACCTTCCCTGGAAGACAACTGAGTTCCTTCATACTTGAAATGGTTCACTTCATTTCTAACTGTTCCTAAATACTATTTAAAACTGAATTAATTTGTTCTTTTCCTTAGCTCCCTGTATTAAAGTTCAGGTTTTTAAGCACCCCATAGCTAAGAAGACAACTGCACTACATGATCTGGCATTAAGCCATATAGAACAGGAAGGTGGCAGCTGTTAAAATGTGAATAAAAGTAAAAGTTGAGGTAAAGATGGCCGAATTAACGGCAGTTTGAAAGATTAGGCCCCGCCCACACACACCATGAAATGCCCCCCATGACGCAGCGCGCTCCCCCCATAGGATTGGTCAACCTTCATGTCACTCAATGCTAATGAGCGGATTTCCCCCGTATGATTGGCCAACCGCTAATGAGCGGAATTTTGAACGTTTTTTGTCTACTGTCCAAACAATTTTTGTCTGGCCAAAAAGTAAATATGCCTAGGACACCCTCCTAATCATAACCTTTCTTTTGATATAACATATGTGTAGGTACGCTCTATAACTTTTGAGTGATGCCCGGACAGACAGACAGACACCACTATCCTTTTATTTATATATATAGATAGATAAAAATATTGGAGAAGGGAAAAAAAGGCTACTTGACTGACAATCAAAAACCATTCACATCGGGTAAGGAAGAGTTTGTGCGCTTTCCAATTTGAATGGAAAAGCAGCGTGTCACGAGGATGGATGTGTCAGGCAATCAATGGGGGATGCGGCGGCGCATTTGGAGGTGGGAGGTCATGTGATGAAACCTCCAGTAATACACCCAACCATAATTGGCAACCCTAGACATAACTGAACTGGTGGTGAAGACTCTGGAAAGAGAAAGTGAGTAGCCTTGAAGTCGTTGTTCACATTGGAATATAGTTAAGAACAAGATGGAAGTTTAAGGAGTTAGGTGTTAGATTAAAAAGCAGGACATCCAGAGTAGTAACCTCAGGATTGCTGTTTTAGCCACGTGTTAGACCAATTTTGGGAGAGACAGCTTTTCGATGTTAATGTGTGACTAGGTAGAAGGTGTAGAAGGGAGAGCTTCATGTTTCTAGGCAATGGGATGAGTTATGGGGCAGGGGGAAACTCTCCACGAGTATGAGTTTCACCTAAACCAAACTGGTACCAATGTTGTTAATGAGAGGGTAAATAGAGCACTGCTTTAATATTTAAACTATTAAGGCAGCGATGGGGCCACTTATAGGAACTAAAAATAGAAGAGTCACCAGGTCTAGATTGTATGCATTCCAGAATAATGAAGGAGGTTGGGGTTGAGATATTGGAGTCACGCGACACTAACCATAATTTTTTTTATTATTATGGAATTATACCAAAGGGTTGGAGAGTGGAAAATGTTACACCCCTGTTCAAGAAATGGGAAAAGGGTAAGCTAGGAAATTAGAAATTAGTCTCAGCTCAGTAATGAGTAAATTGCGGAATCTTAGCTTTGATAGGGTGGAAGTTCCGCTTGCTCTGACTACGGTTGATTTTCTGGGGACAGGCTATTTTGCGTAATTGAAGTGATTGACTTCCACTGTTCAGTTCAGCAGGAAGGTAGGGGGGAAGAGGTGGGGACGGGGGAGATTAGCTGTGGCAGACCTAGGGAGTCTGTCACAATGTAGTGCGGCTGGTGGCCTATGGGGCAGCTGAAGAGGTGGGAAATTAAATAAAAATCTAATCACAGGGTGGGGAATTGAATTGATATCGCAGAATCAACTTCATTCTCTTTGCTTGTAGCAATGCTGAATACCAGGGACACAATAAATCCCTTGTGGCCAGTTTTGCAAAATGCAAATAACAGGACATATGTCATATTCCAGTCATTTGTGTGTAATTATAGTACATACACCCATATTTAGGTGTACGCATTATATGCCAATGTCACTTGTGGTGGAAAATTTTAGACGTGTTGGGGATAAGTGGAGAGTGAAATTTTGTATGTGGGAAGTGTACAGTGATTCACGAAAATTATACCAGGAATAATGATGAATGGCTCAAAAAATTGGAGCTTTTTCCAAAATATTGGAACAGAAAAGTTGTGGGAGGACCTAATAGAGGTTTTCCAAATTCTGAAAAATTCTGAGAGGCTAAATAGTGACAGATTGTTTCCATAGATTGGTGAATCAGTAACTAGAGAAAATTGACTCAGGATTATCACAAGAACAATGAAGGGGGAAGTTGGAAGACATTTTTTACACAGAGGTTTATTAATACTGTATCAGAGGTGACTGTTGAGGAAGTGACAAAATAAATTCAAAAGTGAAAAAGTATTTTAGAAGGAGGAATATAAAAAGGTATGTGGAGAATGCAGGGAAATTGAATTAGGGTAAATAGTTCCTTTATGCTAACACAGGCGCAATCGGCCAAATGGCCTCCTGTGCTGTAAATTCAGCGTTTATATGTAGATGAGTGCTGTTTTGAACAGACAATGCTAATTTGTGCTAGAAATACAGCACAAAAATGCTAAGAAAATTATTGTGCCAACATTTGTGGTCGGAGGCTTCCCCGCGGGCAGATGCCTCCGACCTGCAAAAATTCTACGAATGTACCTGGTGGCCTGGGAGATACAGAGGCTTGCGATCCAGCGCCTCTCTGGGTCTGCGCGGGCAGAGGTCCCCGTATCCCAGGGCTCGTAGGCTCCCCTGGGATCACGTGGGCCGGCCCAACCAATAAAAGAAGGGAATCCCCTTTCATATTTTTTGGAGTTCCGTACGTACAGAAACCCCGTAAGTATGAATGGGGATCACTTAAAAAATACACCAACACATGAAATAATTTTTTTAAATTACATATTTTAAATTAATTAAAATGCCATTTATTAAATATTTTAAACAAACATTTAATTTTTTGAAAAAGATATATGTTTTTACAGGGCTAAAAATAAACATACCTTATTGAAGACTTTTTAATTTATAAATGAGTGATAAAATTTTATTTTTCTATTTTTTGAAACTCTTATGCTGGTAAAAGCTTTTACCAAATGTAAGAATTTGACAGGCATTCAGCGGGTGGAAGTTGTGCAAATAGCGCAACTCTCCACCCGCAGAGGCCCGAGATCTCCTGGGGATGCGGAGAATCTGTCAAGATCGCAAGTACTGGGTTTTAGCGCATGTGCTTCGCATGCCTAAACCCGGAACTTGCGCGGCCCCTACGGGCGCATACACACCTCGTATGCACCCGTAGGGGTCACAAAATACTGCCCAATATAATTTATTTAAAGCAAAAGTAATAGAAGTGCTAAATGACCGACGTGTAGATAACTTGACGTTTTGGCTAAATACTCAGGACTGCATACATCCTTGTACTTATTCCATATCATCTATAATATTGTAAAAATCTTACATCTGTGTGCGCTTCCTGTCTACATTACCTTCCTCCCTGTTGTTATGTTTTTGTCACACTTATGTCAACTTCTGCCATTGTAAAATTTTGTGTCCATATTTATAACGGAAACTGACAATTCTAAACTTGTCGCACTAAAATTACACCCTCCCACAGTGGTGCTGCTGTAACATTTCAGTTTGATGCCTCCTTGCTGCTCAGCCTGTACTGCAGAGAAATATTATATTAAAATGCCCTGGTTCCAAGATCCACCAACTGCTAACCTTCCTTTACCTTAGTCTTAATCTCCCACACCCTGTGCAACGCCACAGGATATTAACTAGTCTATATATAACTTGAGCTGATTTATATTTATTTAAATTACAGCAGGTACTCTCAAATTAACTACATTATTTTTAATAGTGTTGGTAGTTGTACATGTCAGTAAGAATCTTGACTATAAAGGTGATTTTACTCTGCAGTATTGTCTTCAACTCCAGACACATATGCACAGTTGATGGCACCACCAAAAAATAAAATGACCAATGCCAGTGAGGCTCCAGTTTTTTCTGGTTTTCTGATCGGCTAGCAAAATTTAGAGCTCCCTGTTCATCTTGTAAACATGCTGATCCAGTTCAGCATGCCAGCGTCTTTAGGTCATAATGTAAAGTGGTATCATGACATAAGCACCCTGACACATGGAAGCAGCTCAGCATCAGATTTCCAGCAGGTTTACTATGGTATACACAGTGCTCAAAAGCTCACAGTGCTAGCAGAAGGGTCCTGTGCATGCACGGAACATTGAAATATCGTTTCAGGAGTTAGTCTCGAGTCTAGCTCCATTTTGTTGCACAAAGGTCGATGTCTCAAGAACTGGATGTTAGATTTACCAAATTAGGTAGAAGAACAATCAACAGGAAGCAGATTCCCTAAGTATGATCTTAATTAAAAGTGTGAAAGTTAATTCAAATGTATATCTAGGATGACTGAAGTGGGGGTAATTTGAAGTAACAAGAAAATACAAGGTAGAATTGTTTGCAAATGTTGTTAAAATGGTAGTAATTGGAACCTGAAGATAAATATGGTTTATTATTATTAAATATGGTTTAACATTATTAAAATAGATGAAGGATGAAATTAGATTTTTTTTAAGTAAATGATGAAAAAACCCACAATAGTTTGGCATCAAATACAGCTTGTCTTTAAAATATTTGACTTGCCAAGCATCACAATGGCAACTAGAAACTTAACCTGACAGTGGTAACAGTATAGTTTTTACAGTGCTGTACTCAGTTTGAGGCAAGGACTAATCTGATTCATTGGTAAAGTCATCTGACATTTTAAATATTAATTACTGTGAATCATATACCTACTGGTGAACACAGCAGTATTTATTCTGAGCTCAGGGTTGAATGTGATGGATTTGTAGCACTGTGAATATAATGATACTAAATGACCAAGCAATATTTAACCACTTGGTGACTCTAATATTACCTAGGATATATGGCACAGAAACATGCCATTCGGCCCAACCAGCCCATGCCGGCAATATGAAAGATTTTGCACAGTAATATTTGAAATAAAGTACGGCAGTGTTACTTCAGAAGTACAAAAATAAATGAGCTCACCTCTGATCAAACTAATTAAATTATTTTCAGCTTGATGTGGGCAATTAGCAATTTTCTTTTAAGTATGTTTAATTGCATGCATGTAGTATCATGCAATGGACCTCATGTGTCACAATGGGATAGAAACTCATCTATAACAGTGCTAAGCGATGCACTAAGTATTCATTCTTCTGTGGAAACAATCTGCTTATCATTTTAGCTATGTTTTTGAGTGAATTTGTATGAGCAAGATCTGAATCAAGTCCAAGGGATGCACAGTTGAGCGTATCTGGCATACAATTGGTTTAGCCATCCATCACCAGATTTGGTTAGACCACATCAAGCACTATGAGGCTTCACTCCCCACTGCCAAAATTGCCCACTATTCCAGGAGAGCAAAGATAAAACCTAACTTATTTTCTTCAATGTCAAACATCTACCTGAACCCGTTCCCTCTGTCTCACCTCCAGCCACAAACGCAAAGAGTTTGGACTTCTTTTTCACTAAGAATGAGATCAACCATTCAGCTGCATCTGCTGCTTTTGTCCCTTCTCCTTGTCCACCAAGACAAACCACCCCTCAGGCTCACCCGGCCCTAGACCTGTCCTAGCCCTGATCTAGTTTCTCTCTTATCTTGGCCCATGCCTCTCTAAGCCCATCTTGTCCATGACATCCACCTCCTGCCCTCTTGTCCCCATTCCCGTAAAAATGCTGATCAGCCAATCTCTCTACCTGGCATCCATGCTAGCTGACATTGTAAATGATTGCACAACTACCAACTCCTTTCAGCACTCCTTCCTCACCACATTCCAGACATTTGGCTTGACATTCATAACAACAACAACACTTATCAGCTACCCATCCTCATTTCATTTTGTTTCTTCTCTAGCTCTCAGCATATGCACTATAAGCACAATCCCTACACATCTCCACTTACCTTTACAACAGCCACTCACTAACTCTTGCCCACTGTTTCTACAGGGCAACACAGTACATAATGCAAGGGAGAGGACCAAGACCTAGTGAGATGTACCCAAACTCATGGTCCTCACCCAAATGGAGCACGAATCAGTGGAGATTAGCAGCCTGGGCAAAGCAATGAGCATCAGGGAAATCAAGGCTGGCATATTATCTGGGCAAGGTGCCTGCATACATCTCAGCAAATATTCAGCAAGCCTCAGAACTTCAAGCTGCATTCTCAAGTCTATCACCTGCTAATATCCTCTCAGTACCATCTTAATTCTTGTCTCTTTTCTCTTCCCTCTAGAGCCTTTTCAGTACATGGACCCTGCTGAAGAAGACACCTAAGAGGAGGACAATTCTCTTGAGGATGCACCATCAAGCACGCCATACCTCCCAAGCACCAGCACAGACCTCTAAAGTAAAGTTCCTATCTTCATGTTTAAATCCCCTCATGGTCTCGTCCCTTCCTATCTCTGTAACCTCCTCCAGCCCTGCAGGCTCCCCCCAAATCTCTTTGTTCCTCCGACTCTGGCCTCTTGTGCATCTTACTCTGCCTTTGTTCAAAACCAGCCACTGTGCCTTCAGCCATTTAGGCTCCATGCTCTGAAATTCCCTCTCCAAACTATAACTATAAATAATCGTTTGACCGTGAGACTGTCCTGGATTCCCACATCTGCAGGAAATGTCTCTGCCTTCAGTCACTCCGGCTCAGAGTCATTGGGCAGGAGTGCAAGTTAGAGGCACTTCGAAACATAAGGGACAGGGAGGAATTTCTGGATAGTTTTATCCAGAATACAGTCACACCCCAGAGGAAAGCACAGGTTCATGAAAGGGAGGGTGTGACTGTTAGGGCTCCGGGCAGGGAATTAGGAGGCGTTGAGAAGGAGGCTCCGCAGACACTGGTCCTGTCCAACAGGTATGATGTACTCGCTACTTGTGAGGACAAGGAGAAAGACTGCAGGGAGGACAGCCACTGTGCAAACCAAGGCACCATGGCTCAAAAAGCTGTCCAAGGGGGGAAGGGAAGAATAGAAATGTGGTAGTGATAGGGGATTCTATAATTGGGGGGATAGATAGTGTCCTCTGCAGCCAAGAACGAGAATCCTGAAGGGTGTGTTGCCTACTTGATGCCAGGGTAAGCGATGTCTTGTGGTGGCTGGAGAGGAATTTGGAAAGGGTGGGGGCAAATCCAGTTGTCGTGGCCCATGTCAGAACAAACGACTTAGGTAGGAACAGGGAGGAGGTCCTGCTGAGGGAGTATCAGGAGTTAAGAGCTAAATTAAAAAGCAGGGCCTCGAGGGTAATAATCTCTGGATTATTGCCCGAGCCACCTGCAAATTGGCACAGAAACAGTCAGGTCATGAGAATTAACACATGGCTAAAGGGATGGTGTGGGAATTAGGGGTAGCCTACAGACCACCTAATAGTGGAAGGGAGGTGAAGGAAGAAATATGCAAATTAGGGAAATGAGTAAAAAGACATTGAATAATAATCATGGGGGATTTCAACTACCCTGATATTAATTGGACAGAAGAGGTAGGTAAAGGGGATAAGGGAATGGAGTTCCTACAATGTGTACAGGACTCCTTTCTAACCCAATATATAAAAATCCCAACAAGGGAGGATTCACTATTGGATCTAGTAATAGGGAATGAACGAGAGCAGATAAGAGAAATAAACGTAGGGGAACATCTAGGCAATAGTGACCATAATATAATACACTTTAAGATAATAATTGAGAAAGACATAAGTATGACAAAGACGAGGGTAATAGATTGAAGAAAAGCTGATTTTGAGGGGCTGAGAATAGAACTTGGGGAAAAAAATGGACAATATTGGCAAATAGTGACACAGAACAGCAATGGGATACATTTAAAACGGTGTTCAACAGTGTCCAGGAAAAATATATTCCGCTAAAAAAATAGAAAAAAACTAAACACTAATGAGACACCGTGGATGAATAAAGCCATAAGGGAAAAATTGAGGGCAAGGAAAGAGGCATACATTAAGTACATGGACAGCAGGGGACAGCATGATAAGGGAGAATGCAAAGAGATTTGGGGAAAAGTAAAAAAAATTAGGAAGGCAAAGAGGAACTATGAAATTAAATTATCAAGGAACATAAAACAAAATAGTAAAATATTTTACAGGCACATAAATAAAAAAAGGAAGGTCGGGATGGGAATAAGGCCATTAAGGGATAGACAGGATAGTACCACAGGCAGTGATAGAGATGGCAGAGATGTTAAATAATTACTTTGCTTCAGTATTTACCATGGAGATAGAACAGGTGGAGATGACATCGGATGATGAGATTAGTAATGAGATGACTGCATTTAAAATAAAATTAGGAGATATATTAAATAAACTAATGAAGCTCAAAGAGGATAATACCCCTGTTCCGGATGGATTACATCCACGCATTTTAAAAGAATCTAGGGAAAAGATAGCAACAACAACAACAACTTGTATTTATATAGCGCCTTTAATGTAGTAAAACGTCCCAAGGCGCTTCACAGGAATATTATAAGACAAAAAATTAACACCGAGCCACATAAGGAATTAGGGCAGATGATCGAAAGCTTAGTCAAAGAGGTAGGTTTTAAGGAGCATCTTAAAGGAGGAAAGAGAGGTAGAGAGATGGAGAGGTTTAGGGAGGGATTTCCAGAGCTTAGGGCCTAGGCAGCTGAAGGCACAGCCACCGATGGTTGAGCGATAATAATCAGGGAAGCTCAAGAGGGCAGAATTTGAGGAGCACAGATATCTCGGGGGGATTGTGGGGCTGAAGGAGATTACAGAGATGGGGAGAGGCGAGGCCATGGAGGAATTTGAAAACAAGGATGAGAATTTTGAAATCATGGCGTTGCTTAACCAGGAGCTGATGTAGGTCAGCAAGCACAGGGGTAATGGGTGAATGGGACTGGTGCGAGTTTGGACACGGGCAGCTGAGTTTTGGATCATCTTATGTTTATGTAGGGTATAATGTGGGAGGCCAGCTAGGAGTTTGTTGGAATAGTCAAGTCTACAGGTAGCAAAGGCATGGATGAGGGTTTCAGCAGCAGATGAGCTGAGGCAAGGGCGGAGACAGGCAATGTTACAGAGGTGGAAATAGGCAGTCTTAGTTATGCCACAGATATGTGTTTGGAAGCTCATTTCAAGGTCAAATATGACACCAAGGTCTGGTTCAGCCTCAGTCAAATGCTAGGGAGAGGGATGGAATCAGTGGCTAGGGAATGGAGTTTGTGGTGGGGCCTGAAGAAAATGGCTTTGGTCGTCCCAATATTTAATTGGAGAAAATTTCTGCTCATCCAGTACTGGATGTTGGATAAGCAGTGATTCAAATTAGAGATTGTGGAGGTGTCGAGAGAAATGGTGGTGAGGTAGAGCTGGATGTCATCAGCATACATGTGGAAATTGACGCCGTGCTTTTGGATGATGTCGCCAAGGGGAAGCATGTAGATGAGAAATAGAAGGGGGCCAAGGATAGATCCTTGAGGGACCCCAGAGGTAATGATGTGGGAGTGGGAAGAGAAGCCATTGCAGGTGATTTTCTGGCTATGATTAGATAGATAAGAATGGAACCAGGTGAGTGCAGGCCCACCCAGCTGGACGATGGTGGAGAGGCGTTGGAGGATTTAAAATGGACCTCTTTGACCAAGCTTTTGGTCATCTTTTCGTCGGCATCAATTGTTTCTGAATACGTCTCTGTGAAGCACCTTGCAACACCTTGCAACGTCTTTCTATGTTAAAGGTATTATAGAAATGCAAGTTCTTGTTACTACTTGTCATATGCTTATCATCAGAGCAGATTTTGGTTTGTGAGCTTTTTGGGGACAGTGCCAGTTGTTTTTCTGAAGCTATTGGTCACATTTTGCTAATTCTTTATGTTGTCACCCAATTTGTTGTAATCCATAGACATACACACACTGGGCAATATTTGTCCTCATACTGACTTTAATTTAATGCGGAGACGTGGTGGGAGAGGGGGGTGTGGGGGCCCGATAGCACGTGGAAAACCCAGAAATATGTATAGCACGTCTGTCAGTGGCTTTTTTACGCAGTCTGTTCATTAACATCTGATTTTCAAGTTTCCTGTCCAGTTAATGTCAGTGGCCATAATGACGACCCATATGATGCAATCTCAACTCCATTATTTAAAAGGACACGCCAAACATGCCAGTTGAAGCAGTTGGAGATGTCATGGAGAGAGAAAGAAGTGTTGGAATGGAGTCAAGATGGGCAAAGGCTCTGCTCAGCTTCACCAACACCTCCGTGAATGTGCTGCTTGGGACTGTGAGGACCCGGAGGGAGATACAGTTCCCTAGCAATGGAAGGCAGAAGCCTGCTGGTGAGACAAAGAAGGTGTGTTTGGAGGTTGCCAAAGAGGTCAGCAGCAGGAGCATGGTGCCACGTTCCTGGATCCAGTGCAGGAAGTGCTTCAATGCCCTAAGCAGGGCAGGAAAGGTGAGAGTAAGGGTGCATTGCCATACATCCTGATGTGCGTATCACCCCCAACCCCCTCACTCTGCCTTCTCAAGTCTACTCCAGCACATCACTCCTCACACCAACTTACCTAGCAGCTGTACCCATCTTTCTCTCTCTCTATGCACTTCTCCACATCACCATCTATCCATCCAGCACTGACACTCACCGTCATCCCGATGCAATGTCATGCCTATTCCTTATCGTCACCCTCAACAAATGCTCTCCATCCATTGGATGAACACATGCCATTATTCTCACTCATTACTGGTCTCTTCTTTCACTCCTTGCAGGAGAAGAGAGCAGAGAACAGCAGGGAGAGGTAGGTAACTGGAGGGGGCCCTACACAGAAGTGCTTCCTCTTCTCAAGTGCTTCCTCTTCTCACCCGTTGTCTCCACCATCACCCCGTGCACCCCCACCAGCCAGTACCTGACAATGCTGCCTTGTGTCTTGATTGCTGAGTCTGCCACTGCACAGGTGCAGGTGGAGCAGTATTTGGCGGGGCCCTCAAGGGCTCCAAAGCCCAGAAGACGTCGGCCAAGAGCAACTCAACAGTCGGAGCAGGGATCTGAGCAGCCTGCCTCTACCTCTGCTGAAGCTACAAGGTTTCCGCCACGTAGAAGCACTAGGAAAAGGAAGAGTAAAGATATTTAGTTGCACAAGGGTATGCACATGGATGTGTTAGACATTGTTAAATTGTTAAGTTTCTGTTGTGTATTTGAAGCACATAAATATTGTTCTTTTGCTCCACTTTTCTGTTTTGCCCATTCTTGGTTGCTGGGCGGCAAGTGGGCGTTTCAGTTGTTTGATGATGAATGGGAAGACATGAATTTACAGCGACCAATGGGGGTCTGTGAAAGAGATGCTTGGCTGATTGCAGAACTACTTTTTGAGTGGCATTTAGGGTGCAAAAGTGGCTTTAACACGTGGTTCCTGGATGGGTGTAACCTAAGTGAACCTGGCAATAATTATGACATCCCGAGCAGCAATGTGTGCCGCTGGTGGTGCACTGCCCGTATCACCTTCGGCCTCCTCCTCCTCCTCGGAATCCATTGAAGAGGCTCTGTGCTCTGCGCTTTGTTCCTCCTGCAGGTCCAAAACTTCGCTGCTGGGCAATGTTGTGCTGAGTGCAGCACACCATTCTGGATTCCCTGGCTGGTAAGTGCTAAAGGGCACCTCCAGATCTGTCCAGGCACCTGAAATGCATCTTCAGCATGCTGATGGCTTGTTTGACTATACATCTGTTGGCCATACTGTTATATCCATGTATCTTAATGTTGTGTCCTTCAATAATCAGACAACAGACTGCAGGGAACGATCAACAGGTGTTTACTGAATGAGGGTTCAAACTGCAACTGACTGTACAGATCACTACTCAGGGTTTATATACAGGTGTGGTCACTGCCGGTACTACAGGATACAGGAGCTGTAAAAAGTAGTTCTCCCCCTTAAAGGTACATACATTACAATTCCTCCCCTTTTAGATTAACAGTACCATAACACTCATTTAACAATTAAATATCAAACTAATTACAATTAACACTTTTAACATGCAACATTAACTGAAAATAGTCTATTTATAAATTCAGTCTTTGGGGAGGCTTCCTGATTCTTTCTGGATAATGCCTTTCCCGAGTGTCTCGCTCTTGGTGCGGAGGTGATTCTAACACCCTGACGTCAGTTGATCATCAGCTTCCAATGCTATTGTTTCTGAGGTAGATGCGACCTGTACGTTGGGTTCCTCACCAGGTACGTATGGCCGAGACATGGGGTTGACTCGTTCCTGTGACTCTAGGATCTGGTCAGCATGGCGTCTCGCAATGTTCTCCCCAACATCCACTGTGTACATTAGTGGCCCCTGCCGTGTGCATATCGTTCCTGGTTGCCATTTCTCTGTTCGGTAGTCGCGGGCCAAGACTGGTTGCCCTACATTGAAGCTCCTTGTCGGCTTCTCATTGGTGTGCTGGAATTGCTTACTCTCAACATCCCTTCGTACATTTGGTCTGAGCAAATCCAGACGAGATCACAACCTTCGGTTAAAGAACATCATGGCCGGGGCCTGGTTGGTGACTGCATGTGTCGCCTTTCTGTAGGCTAACAGGAAATTGTCCACCTTATGCTGCAGTGGAATGTCGTCATCGCACATGGTCTTTACTGCTTTTTTAAAGGTTTGTACGAACCTCTCAGCCAATCCATTTGTGGCTGGATGATACGGGGCAGATGTATAATGCCTTACCCCATTCCTTTTCATAAATCTTTGAAACTCTTCGGACACAAACTGTGGTCCGTTATCAGAGCAAATCTGCTCTGGCAAGCTGTTCCTGGCAAAAATGGTCCGTAGGACTGCAATAGTTTTCTCCGTGGTGGTGGAGGACATTTTGATCACCTCAGGCCATTTCGAGTGCGCATCCACGGCTATTAAGAACATTGAGTCCATGAATGGACCAGCAAAATCAATATGCACCCGTTGCCATGGAGATGAGGGCCACTCCCATGGGTGTAGAGGGGCATGTGGTGGTGCATTTTGGACCTTCTGGCATCCTGAGCAACTCTTTGTCAGGTCCTCGATTTGCTGGTCGAACCCCGGCCACCACACATAAGCCCTAGCAAGGCTTTTCATTTTCACCCCTCCCAGATGACCTTCGTGAAGCTCATTGAGCACTCTCTCCCTTAACTTGGGTGGAATTACCACTCGGGATCCACACATCAAGGTCCCCTGGCATACTGACAGCTGTTCTCTTCTGGATGAGAATGCTGGCAACAGTGAGTCGCCATGTGCTGGCCATCCCTTCACCGTCAAATCATATACCCGAGACAGTGTCGGGTCATTTCGGGTCTCCTTCTCCATACCAGCATTAGTTACTGGCAAGCATTCAATTATAGTCGAATGAAATATTTCGACAGGATCCAGTGCTGGTGCTTCCTCCGCAGTAGGCAGTGGCAGGTGTGATAGCCCATCAGCGTTTCCATGCTGTTTCGTGCCCTTATACTCGATTTCATATTGGTGCGCCCCTAGAAAAAGGGACCATCTTTGTAGCCGTTGCGCAGTCATCACCGGAACGCCCTTCTTTGGATTAAAGATGGAGACAAGTGGTTGGTGGTCAGTCAGCAAGGTGAACTTCTGCCCGTGCAGATAGTGATTGAACTTTTTCACTCCCCACACTAGGCTGAGGGCCTCCCTGTCAATCTGGGCGTAGTTACGCTCGGCTGAGGTTAGTGACCGAGATGCAAAGGCTACTGGCCTCTCCGAGTCGTCCGGGAATTTGTGCGACAGCACCGCTCCAATGCCATAGGGTGATGCATCACACGCCAACCGAATTGGTAGTGCTGGGTTGAAATGAGCCAACACCTCTTTTGATGTGATCAATGCTTTGCTCTTCTGGAAAGCTCGTTTACATTCGTCACTCCACTTCCATGGTACCCCCGTTTGCAGTAGGGTGTTCAGTGGGTGTAGTACGGTAGACAAATTTGGCAAGAACTTATGGTAGTAGTTCACCAGCCCGAGGAACGACCTCAGTTGTGACACATTTTCCGGTGTTGGAGCCTTGACTACTGCCTCAATCTTTTCAGGGGACTTATGTAACCCCTCTTTATCAATAACGTGGCCACAATACGAGATCTGCTTCTGGAAAAACTCGCATTTGTGGCGATTAGCTCGGAGCCCATATTCCTTCAATCTAGTGAACACCTGCTCCAGGTTGGCGAGGTGATCACTGTCATTTTCGCCCGTGACCAGGATGTCGTCCAAATAACACTGGGTCCCTGGAATCCCTTGCAGGACTTGTTCCATTGCCCTTTGCCAAATAGCCAGAGCTGGTGCTACCCCGAACACCAGCCGGTTGTATTGGTAGAGACCTTTATGAGTGTTGATCGTGAGGTACTGTTTCGAGGCTTCTTCTACCTCCATTTGCAGGTACGCCTGGGCCAGATCAATCTTAGTGAAGCGTTTCCCTCCAGATAGCGAGGCGAAAATATCTTCAATCCGCGGAAGCGGATATTGTACAGTGTGAAGGACTGGGTTCACTGTCACCTTAAAGTCCCCACAGATGCGAACCTTCTTTGGTTCCCCAGGCGTATTACTCAACGACCTCTTCATTACAGGAACGATGGGTGTAGCCCACTCGCTCCAGTCCACTTTGGACAGTATTCCTGAACGTTCCAAACCTTCCAGCTTTGCTTCGACGGCTGGGCGGATCGCATAAGGTACCGGTCTGGCCTTAAAAAACTTTAGGCTTGCATTTTCCTCTATTTTGATCGTCGCTGTTATGCCTTTTAGTGTTCCGAGTCCCTGCTGGAAGACTTCTTGTGCGTCAGTTAGCATTTTTGACAGTTGTCCAGGTGTGACGTCGTCATCCTTTTTGGCATCTACAGTCAGTGCTTTTATGGAATGCCAATCTAGCTGTATCTTCCGGATCCATTCACGTCCTAGTAGTTGTGGTCCTCCATCTGGCAATACATATAGGTCCATTTTTGGTGTTTCCTTGCCGTTATATATCACGTTCACCCTTATTTTTCCTTTGGGGTAGACTTTTTGCCCCGTGTGCGTCTTCAAGACAATCTTTGTATCTCTCAAGGGCATATGTGAGAATAGCCGCTTGTAGTCCCTTCGGTTTATGACTGTTAGGGCTGATCCTGTGTCCAATTCCATTTTCACTTGGACTCCTGCTATCTTGAGCGTGACCCAGATAGTTTGGTGATCCTCCGTTTTGATCACATTATGTCATTTCAGACAATCCAGCTCCTTGCTTCCGGAGTCTGTATCACTCTTCTGTTCGTCTGAACTACTCTCCGTCACCTTATGTACCTTCTTGTACTTCTCCTGTGGAGATTTCTTGCTGCTGGTTTTCTTTCCCGACCTGCAGACTCTTGCTATGTGTCCTACTTTTCCACACTGTCTGCACACTTTGTCCTTGAACCAGCAATCATTATGGTCGTGTGTTGTTCTGCCGCAGCGGTAGCACTTCACTGTTCCGTATGACATTTCATTTGTGCCATATTCTTGCGGTCTCCGTTGTATCTCTGCAGCGCCCCGTGCTGCTGCTTCGTGTGATACTGCAATGCTGAAAGCCTTGTCCAGCGTAAGATCCTTTTCTGATAGAAGCCGTTTCTGGGTTCCTTCACTTTGAAGCCCACACACAAACTTGTCCCTTAAAGTATCTGCTAGTCCCGTTCCAAACTGGCAGTGTTTTGATAGCTTGCGCAGTTCCGTTAAATACTCAGCATTACTTTCATCTTCATGCTGGTTCCTTTTGTGAAAGTTAAATCTTTCTGCTATCAGCAGCGGTGTGGGGTTTAAGTGGTCCTGTAGGATTGACACTATGTTTTCAAAATCCTTTTCTTCTGGCTTCTCTGGGGTTACTAGGTTTCGTAGTAAGCCATACATTTTTGCACCCATTGAATTCAACAATACCAGCGCTTTCTTGTCATCTGGCACTTCATTCGCCTTGCAGTATACTTCTATGCGTTCGACATATGTCGTCCAATCTTCGACTTCATTGTCGAACGCTGTGATACTGCCACTCTTCGGCATTTTTGGGTGTGGTTAGACTGGCTTAAAATGGTGTCTCCCGCGCTTTCCTTTCTTCCCCGCTTCGGCTTAAAATGGTGTCTCCCGCGCTTTCCTTTCTTCCCCGCTGCGGCTTAAAATGGCGTCTCCCGCGCTGCTGCCAACGCCGCTCTCGGCGGTCCTCGTGGCAAATGGCGACGCCCTGTGGGTTTCGTGCGCTGCTCCTGCGCTGCTGCCAATGCCGCTCTCTGCGGTCCTCGTGGCAATGGCAGTGCCTCGCGTTTTCCTGCGCGCCTCTCTCCCCCGTTGACGCTGCTCGGCCCTTTGAACACCGGCTGTGCTCTGCTCTCTCTCGTCTCTCTCCCCGTTGATGCCGCTCGGTCCTGAACACCGGCTGTGCCCTGTGTGCTCTGCCCTCTCTCTCTCCCCCGTCGACGTTGCTCGGCCTTTTTCTGTGCCGCTCGGTCGGCTCTAGCCGCCGCTGTCCGGGAAGGGTCTGCGCAGTACCTGTTGCCAGCCCATTTCGCTGGACCACCATGACTGGAAAGCTAAGCCTGGATCTCGACAGCCTCCGCTGCGATGCTCAAATCTCCGCTGGATGACTGGGCGGTTGCCCGTGGTCGACGCCCGTGCTTCTGGACTTGACCTCCTTCCACTGTTCTCCAAGAGCGAATCCCTGGGAGGTGATGCAGAGTTGCAGGTAGGTTCGAATCTGCGTCGTCGCCAATGTTATATCCATGTATCTTAATGTTGTGTCCTTCAATAATCAGACAACAGACTGCAGGGAATGATCAACAGGTGTTTACTGAATGAGGGTTCAAACTGCAACTGACTGTACAGATCACTACTCAGGGTTTATATACAGGTGTGGTCACTGCCGGTACTACAGGATACAGGAGCTGTAAAAAGTAGTTCTCCCCCTTAAAGGTACATACATTACACATACGACATTCATTGTTTCGTTCCTAGGCCTCATTCCTTGGGTTTCTGAGAGGTGTCATCAGCCATGTTTTAAGTGGGTATCCCTTGCCTCTGAGCACCCAGCCGGTAACTCTGCTTCTAGGTGTGAAGACATCTGGAAGGGTGGACTGCTGCAGGATGAAACCATCAGCCCCGATTTTCTCCCAGCCGTCGGGCGGGTTTTCAGGCGGGCGGGGGCCGAAAATCGCAGAAATAGGGGGTCGCGAACCCCCTGCCTGATTCCCCACCCTGCCCGACTTTCGGCCCCGTGTTTCAGCGCGACCCGAATCAGACCCGCCCGCTGCAGGCGGGAATGGTCGGCGGGAGCCTAATGATCAATTATTGGCATGTTTAATCCTATTTTCAAGGGCCCTTGCAATTTCCTGCCTTTCCCCACGTAAAACACGCCTGGTGGGAACACCGCTGATGAAACCTGGCGTGAACAGAGTTGGCTTGCTTGCTTTCAGCTGCAGGTCAATCAGGACTGAAGAGATTTAATCAGACAGCATTTGCAGGCTACAGGACCTTGTTGCTGAAGGCTTGGGGCAACTTGTTGAAGGCTTAGGCACAGCTGTGGAAGGTTGGAGCCTCACACACTTCTCCAGTGTGAGCTCCTGGGAAGCCCCTCTCACCACCTTAACTCAGTGCCTCCTCAACGGAGGCATCTGCCAGAAGCATGGGAGGCCTTTTGTTCCTTCCCTTCCTGGCATTAGAGGATCTCCAACAGCAGAGGAGGCTGGAGCAATTCCAGGAACAGCATCACCGGCAACAGCAGCAGCACCAGCAGGAGCGGCAGGCTGCGGCTCAGCGACCTGGGGCAGCACAGGCCAGAAGGGGCCAGCGCATGGAAGGCCGTCGGTGCAGGAGATACCCCCCAAACAGGGTCTACAGACACAGGGTCAGCTACCTCAACATGACTGAGCAGCAGTGCCAGAGGTGGCTCCGACTTTTGCGAAAGGTTGTGACTGACATCTGCGCAATGCTGCAGCCAGACCTGGAGCCCAGAGCACCAGGTCCACACTACTTACCAGTGGCCATCAAAGTCACCACCGCACTCAACTTTTATGCCTCAGGCTCTTTCCAGGGATCAGCAGCAGACATCAGCGGCATCTCCCAGGCAGCCACACACACTTGCATCACGCAGGTAACCGATGCCCTCTTTGCCCTCGTGCACAATCACATCCATTTCACCAGGGATCGCGCAAGTGTGAGGGCGCGAGTGCTTGGATTAGCTCAGCTGGCAGACTTTCCAAGGGTGCAGGGCATCATTGACTGCACACACGTGGCCCTTCGGGCACCCAACCGCAATCCAGGAGTTTTTGTCAACCGCAAGGGCTTCCAGTCCCTTAACGTTCAGCTGGTGTGTGACCACAAGAAGGTGATTTTGCATGTTTGTGCCAGGTACCCTGGCAGCTGCCATGACTCCTTCATACTGCGCCAGTCTACTGTGCCTCCGCTATTCAGTCCACCAAGCAAACTTCAAGGATGGCTACTTGGAGACAAGGGATATCCCCTGCGCTCTTGGCTAATGACGTCGTTGAGGAGACCAGCCAGCGAAGCTGAGGAGCGCTACAACTCCAGCCACATTACCACCAGATGCATTATCGAGCAAACCATCGGATTGCTGAAGATGCGCTTCAGATGCCTCGATAGAGCAGGTGGAGCCCTACAGTACTCATCAGCCAGGGTCTCTAAAATCGTCGTGGTATGCTGTGTGCTTCACAACATGGCACAGCGTCATGGCTTGCCAATTCCGCAGGACCAAGAGGCTCCTCACAGAGCCGCCTCAGATGAGGATGATGCTGAGGAGGAGGAGGAGGAGGACGAGGATGGAAACGAGCATCCTGCAGAGGCCTGCCAACCAGCGGCACCAGTGCGTGAGAACATTGCTGGGCGGAATGCAAGGGACGCACTCATCCTGGGCAGATTTGCGTAGCCTGGTACATCAAACACTGCAGCCTCACTGCTTATTAACTGACCATGGACAGTGGCCCATGCCTAGACATTCCTACCTATTTGACCAACTTGGTGACATCTGCAAGTTATCCTAAGGCCTCTATGTGATATCCCCATTTGCCAAATGACAGACGCCATAACTGCAGCAGCTGCCACCAGATTTTTTATGTACAGGAAAATGATGGCATTAAAACTATTTACAAGACTTTTCACCCAGTGACTACCCTTGTGATTAGTGGTGCTTTATTTTTCTCTTACGCGTGCTCCTACGTAGTGCTACCCCTGTGGCTTCAGCAGATGTGGAGGCCCCTTACTCACTTTCCTGCTGTGCCTGTCTCAACACCTTTGGCGGGCGTCCTCTTGGGTGGCGAGCCTGTGAGGGCTCGCCAGCAGTCTGCTGCTCCTGCGGCTGTGCAGGGCTTGAGACTCCTATCTCACTGGGGTGTGGACTCCGGTGGGCCTCTGACCGAGGGCTCTGAAGTGGCATGGAAGTGTGAGCGCATGGAGAGGAGCCCCCACTTCCTTGAGGTGTGCCAACAACCTCCCTCTCATGGGTCAGCTCCCCCTCAGCGCCTGCAAGTGGCTGGAGAGCACCTTGCTGCACATCAGGGGGGCCATGGGGACCCGTCTCAGCACTGGAAGTCCTGCTCAGAGGGACTTCCATGAAGATCTGGTTTCAGTGCTCAATAGATGCCCATTGCTCCTCAAGAGATGCCATTCTATTCAGAGCACTCACCATGTTTTCGACACCCTGGCGACTAAGCTCCTCCATGGCCACAGCCCTCCTCTCCTCGGCTGCAGCCCTCCTCTCCTCTGCTGCAGCCCTCCTCTCTTCGACTGCAGCCAGCATTGTCATGGAGGTAGCCATCCTTTCCGTGGTGATGCTTTGATGCACCAATGTGTAAGGGGTTTTAGATCGCAGAGGTTTCTCTCTCTAGAGGCCTCTCTCTCGCACAGTAAAACCGTGAGTGGTTCGACCCACTCGCCCCTTAGATTCTGTACTCTGGACTTTGGGGCAGGAACTACAATGTAGAGAAAACTCTTATAGACCAAGTTTGATGAAACGAAATGAAATTTTATTGCTAATGTAAAACAAATCAAATGCAAGCAAATAAGAGGGTGCATGGGAGGGAAAAACACAAACAAATCACAACGACACAATACTAACTAAGGCAAATACAGGCATATTATACTCTACAAAGATCATCATGAAATGGGGAAACACATGGAACATCGAGGGACAACAACTCATGTTAATTATACCCTTAAATGTCCACCCCCTTAAACCTATCTAGATCTGATTATGAAGGGCCAGAAACATGCTCACCAATCCAACTAGGAAGTGTAAGGTTTTGAAACAGGTCTGCATTTTGATCCCTTCAGGCGTCCTGTCTCCTCGTGGTGGGCGCTGCGGGCTGCGCCACACTGCTCTCTTCCTCGATGCGAAGGTCACGAGCAGGCCGGATCTCAGCGGGCCTGGACACCAGTATGGAGGACGACCATCTGTTTGACCATTTTCATATAGGTTTCTTAGGACTACGGCCCTTGGTCTCGTCAAACGGCCTGGGGTAGGTCGATGATCTCCCGATGTTTTACCCCGGGGCAGGACGCCGGCTCGAACCGTCTTCTTCCCCTTCTTCAAGCGATGATGCCACCGAATACGATGGTAGCACCACGATGGCTGTTTTTGTTTCTACCCCCGGGTTCCCCAGATATACTTCTCAGGAGAAGCCTTTTTCTCCCGCCCAAATCAGGTTAGTCTTTGTTTAACTTTTGGCGGGCTTATCGCACAGCGGGGTAGTTGTTATATTTTAAAATACTTTGGGATGGCCGGTAAAGGGCCATCTCTGGTCTGGAATGACCTTCATTGTTTTTAATGTCCTGGTGATGTCCTTAACGGGTCCTTGATGCTCTTCTCATGAATATGAAACTGTTCCCTTTTGTCTGGGTAAACATTTAGATGGCCTTTATCTACAGGCCGATCTTGACTGGATCTGCATCCAATCTATATGTATATGTGGGTGTTTGGTTTCGTTCTCTCAGAAACGGCTTCCAGAACTTACTGTGGGCTGAATCCACAAAGCTGTCTGAGGACTGCAGGAACCATTTTAAAGTGTCCCAATAAGTTGGTCACATGGTCTGGTGGCCATTTTGAATGCCTCTTTTTCCTAGGCTTCTTTTAAAATAGTCTTTAAAATCATGGCCTCTTCTGCCATTCGACCCTTTATAATATAAAGTTCAATTTTGCGAAACCTACAAATGACTCCAATAAGGCTCTGCTCATGCTCGCCATGGACTCCTCCATTCGCTCCACACTCGCAGCGACCCTGGAGACAAAACCTCCCAGAGACTCCTGCATCTGTGCATGGAGATCCATCACCTCCTGTCTTGCGGATGGACCCAGAGGCATAGGGTTGACATGCAGCTGAGCTGAGCTGGCAGAGCCCTGCGCCCTCCGACAAGGACTCTCCACTGCTGTCCCTGTCTCCACAATCTGCTGATGCTCACTTGTGAGGTGTGATACACCAGGTGACAACTCTACTCTATGTCCTGAAGGTCCCACTGAGGTGTGAGTGTCTGTGCTGGTGCTGGGTGCGCTTACTTCTGCTGATGCTGTGCCCTCAGAGGCTGGAGCTTCCTCTGAGGAGTCTGGCTGCAAAGCCTCTTCCTCCTCGGCAGTGGCAACGGGGGCACCGGATGGTCCTTTGTGGGAGTAAAGGAAAGAGTTAGAGATGTGATGGCAAGGCTACTTGCACATTGGATTTGGCATATGCTCATAAGTCCAAATGATGTGGCTTCAGAATCATATCAGCAACTCATGCTATATCAATGAGAGAGATGGGGAACTATTCTGTCACCAGCTTGCGGGCTTGCTCCTGTCTCTCCTGCCCCAGCATCCACAGGCACGTCAGCCCCAGCAATCTCGATCGCCGCTTCCTCCCAGGGGGTCAGGTGGGCGAATGAGGGTGGCCCTCCTCCAGTCCTCGCACGCTCTCATCTATTGTGAGCTCTCTTTTCCTGCAATGAGAGAGACAAGTGGAGTTTGAGTGAGAGTGCAGGAGTGAGTGTAGAGATTGCATAGCATAGATGCTTAGAAGGAGACAAATATTTTGTGAGGCTGCAAGACCAAGGGCCTTCCCTGTGTGTTGTCAGTTGTGTTCCAAGCATCAGAGTGAGAGGCAGTGTGAGGGCTGGATGGTGGAATAGTTATGTGAATGTGAGCATAGAGAGATAGGGAATGGGTAAGGGTGCATGGATGTGACTGTGAAGTGGGATGTGGAGGAAGAGATTGCTGAAGCTGAGTGCTGTTGGGGAAAGGCAATGGGGATCAGGTTGAGGATGATGGAAACTTCGTACTTACTTTCCCTGTGCGGTGAAGATCATGGAAACGCTTTCTGCACTGCATCCAGGTGCGACGGGTGAGTCCCAGAGAGTTTACCTCTGCATCCACCTCCATCAAGGCAGCCCTGGACTCTTTGGGAGGCCTCTTCCTCTCTGAGCGAGGGTAGAGGACCTCCCTGTGGGCCCTTACCCCATCCACCAAGGTCTGCAGTGACGTCTCGTTGAATTTGGCGGCAGCTCGGCCTCTGCCGCTGGCAGCAGTTGGTGCAGGCTCCTCTGCCATTGTGCAAGAGTGGTTGAGAAGCCTGCAGAGGTGGAGAAGCTTGCTGGACACTTTAAAAGCACCATGAATTATGACATCATACTGTGGGGCTTTCTGACTGGAAATGGACAATTAACAAGGCTGCCCACACGCTGGAACTTAATTGGCCACTTGAGGGAAAATTGCGTGCAGCTGGCTGACCCATTTTTTTTCGGGTCGGAACCCCACATTCGGGGAACCCGAAAATTTCCCGCACGATCCAGAAAATCGGGCCCATCATGTCAGCTGCCTGGGAATCTTGCGCACACCTGCATAAAGATCTTTTTGTGGTTGCACACCAGCTGCACATTGATGGAGTGGAAGCCCTTGCGGTTGATGAACATTCCTGGTTGATCTCAAGGATATACTTGCATTGGAGGCAGTTCAGAGACGATTCACTAGGTTAATTCCAGAGATGAGGGGGCTGACTTATGAGGAAAGGTTGAGCCTATACTCATCGGAATTTAGAAGAATGAGAGGTGATCTTATTGAAACATATAAAATACTGAGGGGGCTCGACAGGGTAGATGCAGAGAGGATGTTTCCCCTCGTGGGGAAATCTAGAACTCAGGGGCATAGTTTCAGAATAAAGCGTCACCCTTTTAGAACTGAGATGAGGAGGAATTTCTTCTCAGAGGGTCGTAAATCTGTGGAATTCTCTGCCGCAGAGAGCTGTGGCGGCTGGGTCATTAAATACATTTAAGTTGGAGATAGACAGGTTTTTGCAAGATAAGGGAGTGAAGGGTTATGGGGAGTGGACGGGGAAGCGGCTTGGAGCCCAAGATCAGCCATGATCTTATTGAATGGCAGAGCAGGCTCGAGGGGTCCAGTGGCCTATTCCTGCTCCTATGTCTTATGTTCTTATGTTCTTATCTATAGGTGCCTTAATTGCCACATGTGTGCATACGATGATGCCCTGCACCTATGGGAAGCCAGCCAGAGCTGCAAATCCAAGCGCCTACGACTTCTGACTGGCGTCACCGCAGGCAAAGTTGACATAATTGGCAGCCCTGGTAAACAAGCCCTCAGTCACCTGTCTTATACATTAGTGAGTCGCCATCTGCGAGATCCTGAAAATGTCTCCAGCAGAGCCCTGAAGGAATCCAAAGGCAAAGAAGTTGAGGGCAGTGGTGACTTTGACAGCCACTGGTAAAATTGTATTCAGGTCACACAGGTAACCTAACTGACTTTAATTGGTTGATCAATGATTATTTGATCAATCACATTCTTGCTCATTGAGGTAAAGATGTTCTTGTTCAATCTGCTTTGTATAGAAATCCTTTAATAAAACCTGGCCATCAAGGATTCTGAAGAAATGCTACTGACCTGATTATTATAGAATCATAGAATGTTGGCTTTCACATACGATGCATCTGTGTAAATGCAGTCCCTGTCATCACCAATTTTTTTAGGGGTGGTTCTTTTAACTGTGTACTCTTTACCTGCTGTTTGTTTTGATCCGATAAAATAAAATGTAAATGTTCTCACAAACTGTGATTGTGACCTAAAAATGAACCCTATTAATAATCAAGTAGAACCAAAATTATTTTGGGGAAGCTCAGTAAGTTTGAAGAAAATATATGTCTGAATTTTGTTCTTGGTGGTTCTTAGAGGCACTTCAACAGTACATCACATATCAATTTATTGCCAAATTTCTAACATTTAAAAAAACTTTTCAGTGTAGTGATGAATTCAACCATCTAATCAAATGCACATTTAAATGACCCAGATACATACCACTACCTTTTGGAAATTATTTTAACAGTAAAGACTAAAAATGGCAGGGTAAGTGCAAGTCAGAAAGCTTTGCTTTTGAAGCAAAGGTTGATGCTCTGATGAAAGAAGTCCTCAAATAGCATGAAGTATGTTTTGAGTTTCATATATAATGCAACTACACTTTGCAAGGATTGTACAGCCTTGCCTAAAACTGGGCAAAATTAATACAGTCACCCAAAAAATGGTGTGGAATGACTAGAAGGAAAGTCTATGTCTGGTCATTTAAATATCTGACTAAAGTCAAGTTTGTCCATTATACATAAAATAGTACATAATTTGCATATGTAGAAATGAAATATTTGTTTATGTAGCATACTCAATCACATATCTAGTGTACAGTGTTATTTTATAACTGTATACATGTAATTTTTAGTTTAAAGTATAGCCATCATTCACATGTTTTGCAGACATACTAATATAGTTATTTATAGTTATTACAGATGCCACTTTGACAACTGGCCCCTCTATATCCAGTCATTGCAAGCCATACTCCAGCCTTAATTAACATAATTAAGCATGCCTTGAAGCATGCATAATCTTCAAAGATACTGCAATGGTGTTTCTCAACTAAGTACAAAGACTAGCACATCAACATAGAACTGGTAAAATTCAAAAGCACAGAGAACAAAGCTACTCCTCTGTTTCCATTCAGCTACAGCTCTGTTCTATTTAAAAAGTCTGATTTGCATTGGTAACATTCATTCTGTTGTGATATCCTCAGCCACGTGGAATGAAGAAAAGTCACATTTTTCTTTTACCAATGTTAGATAGTTTCAGTCTTGATGTCTGGTTCGCAGATTTCCCAACTCTGGATCAACTATTTGATAGACTTAATACTGTTAAAATGTTCATCTTTCAGAGCCAGTGCAAGTAGCGCAGGTTTGTTTTCAATTTGATAAGGTTCTGCACAAGAGCTTATTTAGCAAAAATGAAAGCGCATGGACTTGGAGATAACCTTGTGACATCTATTGGTAATTGGTTGGGAGGTAGGAGACAGAGAGTAAAGGTGCAAAGAATGTTTTCTGATTGGTGACAAGTGGTGTTCTCTAGTGATCTGCACTGGGGCCTCAACTTTTCACCATATATATCAATGACTTGGATGAAGGAATAGGCAGTTGCAAGTTTGCAGATGACACTGCTTCACCTGAAGATTATTGTTCGTCTTGACTCTCCATGTGCAATGCCACAGGAGATCAATGAGCAACAGAGAAAATAGAAAGGGAGTCACTTAAATCACCATCGCTGTGGATTGTTATTGGTACTTGTCTTTGTATTTTTCTCAGATGAGGAGTGGTCTACTATCCTGCAGTAATTTTTAGATGTTGCTTATCATTTACAACCAGGTAATTCATAGGAACTATGACGATTGTTACTTCCTTTTCTGTTGCTACATGAGAGATTGCTGTGAAATATACATCCAAAAATAATTTTAGTTTGCTCTGGTCATAAAAAAGTCAGTTTCAAGCTGGTCTAAAAAGATGGAATTTGTTATTAAAAATTTCCACATGACTGCTTTTCTCTTTCAGAAAGGATATTTGCTGATTACTGTAGTCTTTTGCATTCTTTGAAGTTCATATTTTAATTGCAGGACATCCACACTTATCTAATAGCAACAGCAAACAGGAATGCTACTGTCCATAATAACACCAATAGCTCTGCACTTGACACACATTAGCATAGTAAACCATCTTTTGTTCATAGACACAGACATGGGGTCAGTCTCCACATGTACTCTGCTGCCTGTATCCTATCTCACATTCTAGCTCTACCTCCCCACTTTTGATTCATATACTTTGTGCTGTCAGACTGCTTGTCCAGCATTCAATCCTGGAAGAGGTGAAATTTCCTCCAGCTAAACATTGGGAAGATTGAAGCCTTAATTTTCAGCCTCTGTCGCAAACACTGTGGAGGGAATTTTAACCTAAAAAAAAGGGTGGGTTGGGGTCATGTGGGAAGTTAAAGTGTTAAAAATCTGAAGCCCGACCAGAACCCGTCTCCAACCTGCCAACTTCCAGTTTTAATGGAGGCGGGATGGGGGAGCGGGCAGCCAAACTGCTCCCGGGAGGTGGGTTGTCCATTTAAATATTATAATGAAGCTGGAAGCCTCTGATTTAACCTCCATTTTGAATTTAACTTTAGCTGGTCAGGTTTTACAGGCTTCGTGACGCCCACCAGCTAAAGTAAGGTGAGGACTGCTGGATCCAGTAGGTAAGTGCCTTTACACTTACCTCCTGGATCCAGCATCCCTGCCTAAACCACCCCCCTGCGATCAGAGACCCCCCCCATGAGGCCTCTAATCCTCCTCCCAATCCTCCCAGGCCTCTGATTCCCCCCATGAGGCCTCCCCCACCATGCTCCTCTGGCCCTCTGATGTCGTTTGCCTCCCCTCCTCCGCTCCCCCCACCACCCCCAGCCCCCGCTCTTCCTGGACCCCGTGCTCCTCCTGGACCTCCGATGATGCTCCAAACCCCCACACTTCTCCTCCGGCCCCCGATCTGTGCTCTGGCCTACGAACATTACCAACACCTCCACCCCCCCCACCCAGTTCTCCTCCCCCACACCCCCTGCTCCTCCGGCCTCCGATCATTCCCGACAACCCCACCCCCCTGCTCCTCTGGCCTTTCCCATGCTCATCCGGCCATCCCCGATCCCCACACAATCCCTCCCTCTCTCGTGTCTGCGGACTAGTGCCACAACGCGCCTGCAGCCAGCCAGCCTCTCAATCTGGCTGGCTGTGGGTGGGAAACAGAGGAATCAGGCCCTGTCACTAAGTTTGGGTTTCCCGACTGCTTCAGAGCGCCCCCTGCTCCCACCTGCCTCCCCATTAAAATTCAGGCCTATATCCTCACCACTGACTTAATATCCCTCCCTGCCTACTGCCCATGTTCTCAGGCTGAACCAGACTACTGGCATCCTATTTGATTCTGAGCTGAGCTTCCGACCCCATATTCTCTCATCACAAAAACTGTCTATTTTCATCACTGTAACATCATCTACCTCCACTCCTACCTTGGCCCATCTGCTGCTGAAACCCTCATCCATGTATTGTCACTTCCTGACTCAGTTATTCCAATGCTCTTCTGGTCTACCTTCCATCCTCTGCCCTCAGCAAACTTCAGCCCATTCATAACTGTGCTGCCTGTATCCCATCCTGCATCAGGTCCCGGTTGCCATTTATCTGTCTGCACTGACCTATATTGGCTTTTTGTCCCACAATGCTTCAAATATAAAATTTGCATCCTTGTATTTATAATCTCACATAACAACAGAAAATGCTGGAAAAACTCAGCAGGTCAGGCAACATCCGTGAAGAGAAATTTGAGTTGACATTTCGGGTCGAACCCTTCTTCAAAACTGGAAAGAAAAGAAAATAGATCGAAGGCAGGGCTGCGATCGGACAAAAGAAGTGAAAGAAACAAAAGAGCTAGACGAGATGGTAATAGGCTGAGATTAGGTGTAAAGTGTACTGGCAGGGCAAGAGATAGCTGCCAGGTGTGAGAGAGAAACAAAAGGAAAGGGTGGGGGGGGGGGAAAGGAGTGGAAAAATTACAAGAAAAAATGTGTAATGGGGCCAAGGTTATGATCTGAAATTGTTGAACTCGATATTGAGTCCAGAAGGCTGCAGAGTGCCTAATCGGAAGATGAGGTGCTGTTCCTCGAGTTTATGTTGAGCTTCCGTGGAACAATACAAGAGGCCAAGGACGGTGAGGTCCGAGTAGGAATGGAGCGGTGAATTAAAATGACAGGCGACTGGAAGCTCGGGGTCACCCTTACGGACTGAACGGAGGTGTTCCGCAAAGCGGTCACCCAATCTGCGTTTGGTCTCCCCAATGTAGAGGAGACCGCATCGTGAGCAGCGAATACAGTATACTAGATTGCGAGAAGTACAAGTAAATCGCTGTTTCACCTGGAAGGGGTGTTTGGGACCCTTCCAGGTGAAACAGCGATGGCGGGTCGCGACCCCGTTGTTGCTTCCATCCCGCTCCAGAAATCGACTTTGCATTAATGGGGCCTATTAAGCCCCATTACTTAATAGGGGCTTATTAATGCCAATGCCAAGTGACCTGCTTGTGTGTTGTTAGTTGGTATGATTGCATTAGGATGAGGGTGAGTGTGAGGGGTGGTTAGTCAGATGGGGATGTGATAATGTAGATAGAGAGAGAGGGACGGGTGGAGGTGCAATATAAGTTGGTGTGAGTAAGGATGTGCAGAAGTAAGGTTGGGAAGGCAGAGTGATGGGGATGTGATGAGAGGCACGTTACCTAGCCCTAATAATGGTGCGGATCTGATGACGTCATCCATGATGTGTTTTCAGCCGGGATATTTAAAGGAGCCATGGCCACATTGCACTTGAAGGTTCATCTAGGAGTGTGCAGGCAGCACACTGGACAAATCGACTGCTGCAAAGAGTGCCAAACATGACTGCACAGAGACAAAGGGCTGCACCCAGGTACTCTGATGACTCCCTCCATATGCTTGTGGAGGGAGTTAGAGCATGCAGTGAGGTCCTCTTCCCTTCGAATGTGTGGAAGAGACCTCCCCAGGTGACAAAAAGAGCCTGGCTCCAAAATGCAGAGGAGGTTAACAGCAGGGATGTCGTCAGGAGGACCTGGATGCAGTGCCAGAAATGTTTCAATGATTTCATTAGATCAAGAAAGGTGACTACAAAGCCACATTCAACTTCATCCTGCTGTGCCTCTCATCACATCCCCATCACTCTGCCTTCCCAACCTTACTTCTGCACATCCTTACTCACACCAACTTACCTTGCACCTTCACCTGTCCCTCTCTCTATCTACATTATCACATCCCCATCTGACTAGCCACTCCTCACACTCAGTCTCATCCTAATGCAATTATACCAACTAACAACACACAAGGAGGCCACTTGGCATTGGCATCCCACTCCATCGTAGACTCCCTTTAAAGATCTAACTCATCCATTGCTTACACTCATCCCATTACTCTCATTTGTAGGGGGTGGCGTGTGGTGGTGGTGTTTGGCACGTACGCCCAGTCAGTTATGCCCCTGACTGTTTTCTGAGTGGTTCGAATCGCTCCCACGCCCCTGGGTTCTAGACACCGGACTTAGGTACAAGGCGGCGGTACAGAGAAGACTCGAGTAGACAGGTGGTTGGATGTAAACAAAAACTAAGATTTTATTGAAGAGGAAAACTTGATGCAATCTTATGGAAAAATTACTCGTGTACACTTCTACGGGCGAAAATACAAAAGAATAATAATAATACTTATACAGGGAATGAGGAACACACTGCACATCGAGGGAAAACAACTATCTTAACAATCCCCTTATCCTTATCCCACCCCCTATACCTAACTAGATTAAGCTATGAGGGGTCAGAACTTCATGCTCACCAATCAAAAGGTTTGTTAGACTCAAAACAGCAGTTGGGTTCGGGGTTCGCTCTTGGTGCTCTCTGGAGCCTGCCGTCGTCACGTGGTCTCCGGGCACTGCAAGGGCGTTGTCCAGGTTTGAGTACCCCAAAGTTAAAGTCTCTGTTTGGGCACTTTACCTTGCAGGGATGATTCTTCGTCGACAGCCGACAGATTGAGTTGGTGTACAGATATTCGAAGGTCGGCCGAGGCTGAAGGCCCGAAAATTCGAAGCCTCTCCTCAGTTCGTCTCCTCAGTTGGTCTTCTTCAGCCGGTCTTCCTCAGGAGCCTTCCCTCCGGAGGTCTTCCGTGAAAATGTAGTGTACATCAGCATACAGAGAGTAAAATTACAGACTTTACACACACATCCAAGCATGGAGGGGCCCAACACCCCTGCACCACTTGGTACACATATCTTTATTAAACTGCGTCGCAAAAAAACAACAAAAGAAAAACCTTTATTAAAAATAATAAACACAAAAAAAACGACAACCCTTTAATCAAAATACAGGGAAAAAGACTTAAACCGGCATTTCTCCCTCCACCTTTACATAGTGTTCCTTCCAAATCCTCTGATTTCGGAATTCTGACCACCGACCTTTTCCCTTACACTGAATACAAACTAAATACAACACTATCCCTAACTGGCAAACCACGAGAATGTGGGAAGCCAGTCTGATCCATGAAGGGACCTCTATATTACTAAAAATGTTCCACCAGGGTGGAGTCACAATATCCAATATCTTAGTCCCTATCTCTACTGTTTTCTGTTCAAGTGTATAAAAATGTTTCTGCGAAAATATAACGGCTTTGAGTATTTTGGTAAGATGTTCAGGGAGAGGGGGAATTTCGTAGCCAAAGTGTGCTACGTAGTTCTTCAAATCTGTAAAATTCTCCTTCACAGTGAGGTGAACAGTGGAGGGTTCAGGAATGGGGACAATTCGCTCCTGGGCCACTTGAACTTCTGCCTCAGGTTTAAAACAGAAACTGCTGTCACTAACCGGACACCAACTATGCTGTCCATGCTGGTAGTGGGATGCGCCGGTGGTGACGCAATATGTCCCATCCCCTATATATGCTACCTGCGGGGGAACATGGCCTTGTGCCATTGCCTCCATGGTATAATTTATAGGCTTCGTGTCAGCAGCTCTGAACCCACACTGTGGTTTTGAAAAGGCATTCAAGTGCTGGGGACACAGGCTTATGTGTGCTCCTCGGCTCCGGCACCATGAGAGGTCAGTACATAAGAACATAAGAACATAAGAAATAGGAGCAGGAGCAGGCCAATCGGCCCCTCAAGCCTGCTCCACCATTCAATAAGATCATGGCTGATCTGATCCTAACCGCCAATCTACTATCACAGAACCATCTCCTGAATCTAACAGAATTAGACACACGAAATAGGAGCAGGATCAGGCTACACGGCCCCTGGGCCCGCTCCGCTACCCACAGGGCCATGACCGATCCGAACCTAGACTCATGTCCAAATTCCTGCCCGTTCCCCGTAACCCTTAATTCCCTTTACTTCCAGGAAACTGTCTATTTCTGTTTTAAATTTATGTAATGATGTAGCTTCTACAGCTTTTTGGGGCAGCATATTCCATGGACCTACCACCCTCTGAGTGAAGTAGTTCCTCCTCATCTCAGTTTTGAAAGAGCAGCCCCTTATTCTAAGACTATGCCCCCTAGTTCTAGTTTCACACATCATCGGGAACATCCTCCCCGCATCCACCCGATCCAACCCCTTCACAATCTTATATGTTTCAATAAGATCGCCTCTCATTCTTCTGAACTCCAATGAGTAGAGTCCCAATCTACTCAACCTCTCCTCATATGTCCATCCCCTCATCCCCGGGATTAACCGAGTGAACCTTCTTTGTACTGACTCGAGAGCAAGTATGTCTTTTCTTAAGTATGGACACCAAAACTGTACGTAGTATTCCAGGTGCGGTCTCACCAATACCTTGTACAACTGAAGCAATACCTCCCTATTTTTATATTCTATCCCCCTAGCAATGAAAGCCAACATTCCATTGGCCTTCTTAATCACTTGCTGCACCTGCATACTAACCTTTTGAGTTTCGTGCACCAGGACCCCCAGATCCCTTTGTACTTCAGTACTTTCCAGTTTCTTGCCATTAAGATAATAACTTGCTCTACGATTTTTCCTGCCAAAGTGCATAACCTCACACTTTCCAGTATTGTATTCCATCTGCCAAATCTCTGCCCACTTACTTAGCCTGTCTATGTCCCCTTGCAGGTTTTTTATGTCCTCCTCACTCACTACTTTTCCTCCCATCTTAGTATCATCTGCAAACTTTGATATGTTACACTCGGTCCCCTCCTCCAAATCGTTAATATAGATTGTAAAGAGTTGGGGACCCAGCACTAACCCCTGCGGAACACCACTAGTTACTGATTGCCAGTCTGAGGATGAACCATTTATCCCAACTCTCTGCCTTCTGTTAGATAGCCAATCCTCTATCCATGCCAGAATATTACCCCCAATCCCGTGATTTTTTGTCTTAAGCAATAATCTTTTGTGTGGCACCTTGTCAAATGCCTTTTGGAAATCTAAATACACTACATCCACTGGTTCCCCTTTATCCACCCTATATGTTACTTCCTCAAAGAACTCCAGCAAATTTGTCAAACATGACTTCCCCTTCATAAAACCATGCTGACTTTGTCCTATTAAATTATGATTATCCAAATGTCCTGTTACTGTCTCCTTAATAATGGACTCCAAAATTTTACCTACCACAGATGTTAGGCTAACCGGTCTATAGTTTCCAGCCTTCTGTCTACTGCCCTTTTTAAATAAGGGTGTTCCATTAGCAGTTTTCCAGTCTGCCGGGACCTTTGCCGAGTCCAGGGAGTTTTGGAAAATCATTACCAATGCATCCACAATCCCTACCGCCACTTCCCTCAAGACCCTAGGATGTAAGCCATCCGGTCCAGGTGATTTATCCGCCTTGAGTCCCATTATTTTACCGAGTACCACTTCCTTAGTGATTTTGATCGTGTTTAGCTCCTCCCCCCCTATAGCCCCCTGTTTGTCCAGTGTTGGGATATCCTTAGTGTCCTCTACTTTAAAGACTGATACAAAATATTCATTCAGTGTTTTTGCCATCTCCATATTTCCCACCATTAATTTCCCGGTCTCATCCTCTAAGGGACCAACATTTACTTTAGCCACGCTTTTTCTTTTTATATAAATATATAAACAAGGCGAAAATATATTTATAAACTCAGGGATATACCTGTTTATACACTATATGAATGGAACCGCGTTTATGTGTTCAACCATAAATGTATTTTGATGCTTTGGCAACATACGATGTACCTTATCATGCCAATAAAGCGATTTGTATTGTATTGTATTGTATTGTATTGTACTATCTGTTTTTATATTTTTTGCTAATTTACTTTCATAATCTATCTTCCCTTTCTTAATCAATCTTTTTGTTATTTTTTGCTGTCTTTTAAAGTTTTCCCAATCCTCTATCCTCCCACTAGATTTGGCTACCTTATATGCCCTTGTTTTTAGTTGAATACTATCCTTAATTTCTTTACTTAGCCACGGATGGCTATCTTTTCTTTTACACCCTTTTCTTCTCAGTGGAATATATATTTTTTGGAAGTTGTAAAATAACTCCTTAAATGTACACCACTGATCATGTATCGCCTTACCCTTTAATCTATTTTCCCAATCCACTCTACTCAATTCCGCTCTCATACCTTCATAGTCTCCTTTATTCAAGCTTAGCACACTTGTTTGAGATCCAACCTTCTCACCCTCTAATTGAATATGGAATTCAACCATGTTATGGTCACTCATTCCAAGGGGATCCTTTACCAGGACATTTTTAATTAATCCTGTCTCGTTACACAGGACCAGATCTAAGGTTACTTCCCCCCTGGTCGGTTTAGTTACATACTGCTCAAGAAACCCATCCCTAATACATTCAATGAACTCATCCTCAAGGCAGCCCTGCCCAATTTGATTTGTCCAATTAATATGATAGTTAAAATCCCCCATAATTATAGATGTTCCCTTATTACAAGCCTCAACTATTTCCTGACTGATACTCTGTCCAACAGAGTTGCAACTGTTCGGAGGCCTATAGACTACACCTACTCGTGTTTTTTCCCCCCTTATTATTCCTTATCTCCACCCAAACTGTTTCATTATCCTGATCTTTTGACCCAATATCACTTCTCTGTATTACAGTGATTCCTTCCTTTATTAACATAGCCACCCCACCTCCCTTTCCTTCCTGCCTGTCCTTCCTGATCGTTAAATAACCTGGTATGTTTAATTCCCAGGCATTGTCACCCTGCAGCCATGTTTCTGTAATGGCCACAATATCATACCCATATGTAGTTATTTGTGCCATTAACTCATCTATTTTGTTACGAATAGGGCAGCATGGTGGCATAGTGGTTAGCACTGTTGCCTCACAGCGCCAGGCACCCGGGTTCAAATCCGGCCTCGGGTGACTGTCTGTGTGGAGTTTGCACATTCTCCCCGTGTTTGCGTGGGTTTTCTCCGGGTGCTCTGGTTTCCTCCCACAGTCCAAAGATGTGCGGGTTAGGTTGATTGGCGATGATAAAAATTGACCCTTAGTTTTAGGGGGGATTAAATATGTGGGGTTACAGGGTTACGGGTATAGGGCTTGGGTGCGATGGCTGTCGGTGTAGGGACAGGTTGCTAGGGTTTGGATGATCAGCCATGATCTCGTTGAATGGCGGAGCAGGCTTGAAGGGCCGAATGGCCTACTCCTACTCCTATCTGCTATGTTTCTATGAATGCTACGTGCATTCAGATAGAGAACTTTCAAATATGTTTTGTGACACTTAGTTCCTGCTTTTGCCCTTTTTATTACTTTTACTCCATACCTTCTGCCCCTTCCTGACACGCTCTGGTTTTTAATTTCCCCACTGCTACCTAAGTCTATGACCTTCTCTGTTGTCATTTTTATTATTTGCTCTCTAGGAACCTCCCCCCCACTAGTTAGTTTAAAGCCCTCTCTACAGCCCTAGTTATATGATCTGCCAGGACTCTAGTCCCAGCACTGGCCAAGTGAAGCCCGTCCCAACGGAACAGCTCCCTCCTGCCCCAGTACTGGTGCCAGTGTCCCAGGAAGCAAAACCCATTTCTCCCACACCAGTCTTTGAGCCACGCATTTAGCTCTCTAATTTTATTTGTCCTAGCCAAATTCGCTCGTGGCTCAGGTAATAATCCAGAGATTATTACCCTTGAGGTTCTGTTTTTTAATTTGACCCCTAGCTGCTCATACTCCTTTAACAGAACCGGCTTTCTAGTCCTATCTACGTCGTTTGTACCAACATGGACCACGACAACTGGATCCACCCCCTCCCACTGCAAGTTTCTTTCCAGCCCAGAGGAGATGTCCTTAACCCTGGCACCGGGTCGGCAACACAGCCTTCGGGACTCTTGCTCTCGGCTGCAGAGAATATCTATACCCCTAATAATACTATCCCCTACCACTACAACATTTCTATTTACTCCCCCCTCTTGAATGGCCCCCCGTTCCACGGTGCTGTGGCCAGGTTGCTCATCCTCCCTGCAATCCCTGCTCCTGTCCCCACAGGGAGTAAGAACCTCGAACCTGTTGGTCAAGAGCAAGGGCTGCGGCTCCTCCAGCTCTACCTCCTGGATCCCCGTACCTGCCTCACTTGTAGTCACACCGTCCTGTCCCTGACCAGGGGCTACATCTGAATTACTTAACTTCATAGGTGTGACCATCTCCTGATACACAGAGTCCAGGTACTTCTCCCCCTCCCTGATGCGTCGCAGTGTCTGAGCTCAGACTCCAGCTCATCAACACGGAGCTGGAGTTCCTGTAGCAGCAGACACTTGTCACAGACGTAATCACCGTGAGCCTCAATGGGGTTCACCGGCTCCCACATCTCGCAACAGTAGCACATCACCTGCTCCATTCTATGTAATTAATTAAATTTTTTATTGTTAGTTATGGACACCCTCTGCCCGATTTTAGATGCTAGTATCCCCTTTAATTAATTGGATTTAAATTAAATCAATCCCTCTAATTACACCAGTTAAATGGTTTACCAACAGTCACTCTGCAGCAGAAAGGCCTTATTAACTACAACCCACAGAGTTAAAGTTTGAAAAGAGCACCTAACACCCCACTTACCCTAACTCACACTTACCCAAACTCACAGCACTCTCTGATGACCTCGCACTCAGTGCTTGCTCGCACTAGCAATGGTCTTTTTATACTGTTTGTCTGTTTACAGCCAAATGAGTCACCCCTGCTGATTGGTTAGAAAACTGGTTTTCACTGCCTGCTGTGCCAATTAACTCCTACTGCAGTGTAACCTTGTTTTACTCTTCTTAAACCAACAGAATCCCAAATACTTAACGTTTCCCCTTTACTTAAACTGCTGAAGTAATCTTATCAAGAATGATTTAAAGAGAAATAACAATTAACAATACCTGTCATAGCATGCTCCCACTTAATGACATAAGGCAGGACCGCTGTGAAACGAATGTGTGCAGCCCCTTGAATGACTACAATGTTCTCCACCCTGTATCCCGGTGCGGGTCGGGCTGTCCTACCCATGACCGGCATCCTAACTACTACTCCCATGATTGTGTGGTTGGACCGCCCACAATCCACAGCGACTGGATAGGCTTCGGAGGCTAGCCAGAGTTGGCATGGGCTCAATGCATTCTCAAAAGGGTGGAGGGCTGCGAGGTGCTTGTTGCTAATCCAGGAGGGGACCAAACCCTGTTTTAAATCCTCCAGATTACTGGGGCCCTTGCCCAGTAACCACGTCCCGTATAACACGCACACCTCATTCTGCGCAGCCTGGTCAGAAGCATTTCTGTCCTCCCTTATGAGAGCATTTACCGTCTTTGCGTGCCTTTCCAACTTGGCTATGATCTCCTTTAAATGGACCGTCATGGCCTGGTCCTCATGCAGCTCCGAGCCCGCTACCTTGTTCTCATCCAGTAATATCCTTTTTAACCGTGTTTTTAAACCGTTTATCTGGGTCTGAGCTCTATGTCATCCAAGCTGTTGATGACAGAGGACCCAGTATTAAACGCAGTAAAAACATCATTCCATACTCCCCTTCTTTGTCTCCCTGCATTACCCAAAAATTCTCGGTGTGTGGTGTAGAGTTCGGTCTTGTCCACGTGGGCAAAATCGAACTCGTAAAATTTCTTGAACATGTCTTTTAATACGGCTTAGTATAACTGCTCTGTTTCTTTGGGGCATCACTCCGGTAAATGTACCTCGGTGAGATTTAAAATCATGGAGGCTACCGCGTAGTGCATCCCCTGGTACAGCATCTGATCGGTGGGGACTAGTACCAACCCATTCCCTGGTCCCTTGGTGGCGGTGGGGCAACCTTCCCTGGGAAACCTCGCCACCTGCGCCGTGGGCAAGGGCTTATGGGGGCGGGTTACCAGCTCGGTGGCATTGACTGGGCTCGGAGAGTATGAGACTGCGCACGCCTTCAGGCTGGTATCCCACTTCATCCCCTCCCCGGCATCTTGCCACTGTCGGTGGAAAAAGATGGATATGCCTGCGGGGCAGACCGTCTCTGACCCCCACATACAGATGTAAATCCCTTGATCCGGTTCCCACCACCTGTCCCAGCACACGCTTAGTCCTCCATGAGTCCCGGTAATCGTCCGATGGGTGTTGTTCCCCAACCGTTCCCACTCGACTTCAGGGTTCCTCATGTCCTTGCTCAACTTCCTGAGCCACCACCACCTATCCAGTGGAATGTGTCCTTTACACGTCAAACATATTCGCTTTCCAACGGTGACGCTGACCCTCGTGGTAACGACTCGTACCCTGGGGCACAAGAGGGAGGCTTCCCCGTACGTGAATCCAGTTTGGCTGGAGTACTGAGACGAATTGGACCCCAGCCATCCTGGCCACCTTCCCTCGTGGCAGTAAACGGCGGTCTCCTCCGCATCCCGTTCACCGCTCCCATCGATCGCCAGGGGCGCCTTGTCTCCCGAACACCCATAGATGTGGGAGTCTTGGACGTCGCCCCTCCTCTCCGCATTCATCCTGAACAGGGCGAATAGGATTACGATCCATTCCATTCTGAAAATCATTCTGCAAAAAGATGTAAAAGAACATGCAGCCAGGTCCCTAAGAGATTCTCTGGCTTGGTGAAGCATGGTCAGGTCCCGCGACTTCGACCCAAAGATACACTCTTAACAGACTACTTACATAAAACTACCCATCACCTTATTTAACTTAAATTATAAACACCCAAACTTAAGCTAAATAATTACACTTACTTAAAACCTTAACTTAAACTAAAACTATATACATCCGCCGCCCGGCTCTGGGCGGCCAGGCTAATCCCTGGTCGGACTGCAGCTCGCCGCTACCCCCGGTGTGACCGCACCGTCCTTCACTGTTGATCCCTCGCAGCCCGTGGCTGCTGGCTGAGGACCTGTGTCCTTGGACCTCGCCCTGACTTGAGGGGCGGCCCTTGGTAACTGGAGGGCTGGTGACCATGGCTTTCTCGGCTGGGACGTCCGTGGGGACCTTTTAGGTCCACGCAGGGTCCCGTTTATTAATAACAGCCTTCTGGGAAATGCAGAAATTTTGCAAATCTTACACATTCAACCTTCGCTTCTTTCACTCCTTGCAGGAACAGAGAGCCCACAATAAGAGGGAGAGGGCGAGAACCAGAGGTCGCCCTCCACCATCGGCCACCCTTACAACAGCAGAGGAGGCTGCCTTAGAAGTATCTGGACTCGCCAAGCAGCTGGAGGTGGAAGACGGAGAGAGAGGGATATCTCAGCAACATGGTGACAGAATTGCATATCATACAGCTACGTGGCATACAGCAGTCACTCATTTGGGGACTGATAGAAACGTAGAAGATAGGAGCAGGAGTAGGCCATTCGGCCCCTCGAGCCTGCTCCGCCATTCAATGCGATCATGGCTGATCATCCAAATTCAGTACCCTGTCCCTGCTTTCTCCCCATGTTCCTTGATCCCTTTAGCCTTAAGAAATATATCCAACTCCTTCTTGAATATATTTAATGAATTGGCCTCTACTGCCTTCTGTGGTAGAGAATTCGACAGGTTCACCACTCTCTGGGTGAAAAAATTCCTCCTCATCTCTGTCCTAAATGGCTTACCCCTTTATCCTTAGACTGTGACCCCTGGTTCTGGACTCCCCGAACATCGGGAACATCCTTCCTGCATCTAGTCTGTCTAGTCCTGTTAGAATTTTATAAGTTTCAATGAGATCCCCTCTCATTCTTCTAAACTCCAGCGAGTACAAGCCCAATCGACCCAATCTCTCCTCATACGTCATTCCTGCCATCCCAGGTATCAGCCTGGTGAATCTTCGCTGGACTCCTTCCATGGCAAGTACATCCTTCCTCAGATAAGTCGACCAAAACTACACACAATATTCAAGATGTGGTCTCACCAAGGCCCTGTACAACTGCAGCAAGACATCCTTTTTCCTGTACTCAAACCCTCTCACTACGAAGGCCAACATGCCATTTGCCTTCTTAACTGCCTGCTGCACCTGCATGCTTACCTTCAGCGACTGGTGCACAAGGACGCCCAGGTCTCGTTGCACTTCCCCTTCTCCCAGTCTGTTGCCATTCAGATAATAATCTGCCTTCTTGTTTTTGACACCAAAGTGGATAACCTCGCATTTATCCACGTTATATTGCATCTGCCATGCTTCTGCCCAATCATCCAACCTGTCCAAATCATACTGGAGTTTCTCAGCATCCTCCTCACAGCACACACGCCCACCCAGCTTTTTGTCGTCTGCAAACCTGGAGATATTGGCCTAGAAATTGAGTTGCCTTAGCGCCGCTTTTGCGGCGCTAGAGGGCCTAGCGCTGCAATTGGCGCCGGCGCCGAAATTGCCTGGGGCCTTTCCGCCGCGCTAGACCGGTAGCGCTGCGCCGGCACCAATGACGTCATCGGTGTGCGCAGCGTCCCGGTTGCCATGGCGACGGGCCCCAGCGCCAAAATTCAGTTGCGGCCGCCTCGCCCGTGGCAGCCGCAACTAAGACTCTGGCAACAGAGTCTTACCTGACTTTGCGCCGGCACATTAAAGGCCCTGCGGCGGCCGGCCGCTTTCCCGCCGGCCGCCTGGCCGCAGCTCCCTCCCTGGACTTCCCCCCCCCCCCCGGAACAGAAGCAAGCCCGGCACTTGTCCGAGGTGCCGGGCTCATTTTTAGAACGATTTTCGCGGGCCGCGGCCGGGTGCAGGCAGCTCCTCCTTAAGGGAAGGAGGAGGCCTGCACTTCCCGAACCTGCCGCACCGCAGCGGGCGCCGCAGCGCCGGAATAGCGCCGATATTCAGCACGTAGCGCCAGTTTTCAGGCGCAAACACCTCTCAGCAGCGCCGGCAGCCGTTTGGGCGCAGAACTATTGAATTTTGGGCCCGACCAGCGCGACTTAGCTCCGGCACTAACTTCCGGCGCTAAAGCCCTGGCTGCGCCAAAACTCAATTTCTAGGCCATTATATCTAGTTCCCTCGTCCAGATCATTAATATATACTGTGAATAGCTGGGGTCCAAGGATCGATCCCTGCGGTACCCCACTAGTCACTGCCTGCCACTCGGAAAGAGAGCCGTTTATTCCAACTCTTTGCTTTCTGTCTGCCAACCAGTTCTCTATCCAAGTCAATACCTTGCCCCCAATCCCATGTGCCTTAACTTTACACGCTAATCTCTTATGTGGGACCTTATCGAAAGCCTTCTGAAAGTCCAAATACACCACATCCACTGGTTCTCCCTTTTCTATTTTACCAGTTACATCCTCAAAAAATTCCAGTGGATTAGTCAAGCACGATTTACCTTTTGTAAATCCATGTTGACTTTGCCCGATCCTGTCACTGTTTTCCAAGTGCTCTGCTATTACATCTTTTATAATGGGCTCTAGCATTTTCCCCACTGCTGATGTCAGGCTTACCAGTCTGTCATTCCCCGTTTTCTCTCTACCACCTTTTTTGAACAGTGGTGTAACATTATCTACCCGCCAATCCATGGGTACTGTTCCAGAGTCTATCGAATTTTGGAAGATGACCAGCAATGCATCTACTATTTCTAGGGCCACTTCCTTAAATACCCTAGGATGTAGATTATCAGGCCCTGGGGATTTATCGGCCTTCAATCCCGTCAATTTCTCTAACACCATTTCCCTACAAATACTGATTTCTAGCTGTTCCTCCCTTTCATTAGACCCTATGTTCCCCGACATCTCTGGGAGGTTATTTGTGTCCTCCTTTGTGAAGACAGAACCAAAGTATGTATTTAATTGGTCTGCCATTTCTTTGTTCCCCATTATAAATTCCCCTGATTCTGATTGCAAGGGACCTATGCTTGACTTCACCAATCTTTTTCTCTTTACATATCTATAAAATGTTTTACAGTCAGTTTTTATGTTCCCTGCAAGCTTACTCTCATAATCTGTTTTCCCCCTCTTAATTAATCCCTTTGTCCTCTTTTGTTGAATCCTAAATTGCTCCCAATCCTCAGGTTTACTGCCTTTTCTGGCCAATTTATATGTCCTCTCCTTGGATATTATGCTATCCCTAATTTCCCTTGTTAGCCACGGTTGAGTCACCTTTTTTGTTTTATTTTTATGCCAAACTGGGATAATTCTGTAGTTCATCCATGCGATCTTTTAATGTTTGCCATTGTCTATCCACCATCAACCCTTTGAGTGACATTCCCCAATCAATCCTACCCAACTCGCGCCTCATACCATCGTAGTTTCCTTTATTTAAATTCAGGACCCTAGTCTCTGAGTCAACTACTTCACTCTCCATCTTAATGAAGAATTCTATCATATTATGATCGCTCCGACCCAAGGGGCCTCGCACAACAAGATTGCTAATTAATCTTTTCTCATTACAGAATACCCAGTCTAAGATGGCCTGATCTCTAGTTGGTTCCTCGACATATTGGTCCAGGAAACCATTCCGTATACACCCCAGGAATTCCTCCTCCACAGTATTGTTACTAATTTGGTTAGCCCAATCTATATGTAGATTGAAGTCACCCATGATAACTGCTGTGCCCTTATTGCATGCTTCTCTAATTTCCCTTTTAATGCCATTCCCGCCCTCCGCATTGCTGTTTGGAGGTCTATATACCATTCCCACTAACGTTTTCTGCCCCTTAGCATTTCTCAGTTCTACCCATACAGATTCCACATCATCAGAGCTAATATCCTTCCTTACAATTGTGTTAATCCCCTCTTTAACCAGCAATGCTACCCCACCTCCTTTTCCTTTTTGCCTATCTTTCCTGAATATTGAATACCCCTGGATATTGAGTTCCCAGTCTTGGCCACCCTGGAGCCATGTTTCTGTAATCCCAATCATATCATATTCGTTTACCTCTATTTGCGCAGCGAATTCATCCACCTTATTCTGAATGCTCCTCGCATTAATTGCAGCCATTGAGTGGTCTTCATGTGCATAATTGTATCTGTATCCATTCTTGATATGGCATATTTAACTCATCTCTTTACTCTCCAATTACAATTCAATTCAATTTTTATTTGTCATATATGCAGCAGACGTGTGTACTGCACAATGAAATGTTGATTTTTACGAGTCCTCCCAACATTGGAATAAATATGGCATAACAATGATAAAAATACTAATAGAAATACTAATAGAAAGACAGTAATAATAAATAAAACAACAGTAATAAATAATAATAAATTAATTGTTCATGAGTCTTATGGCCTGGGGGTAGAAGCTGTTTTGAAACCTGTTGGTACGAGATGGTATGCTTCGGTATCTCTTACCGGACAGGAGCAGGGCAAAGAGGTTGTGGCTGGGGTGACTCGTGTCTTTAATGATTCTCAGGGCCTTCCCCCGGCACCTCTCGGGGTAGATATCCTGCACAGCAGGTAGTTTAATTCCTATAGTGTGTTATGCAGCTTTCACTACCATCTGTAGAGCCTTGCGGTCTGTGGCGGTGCAGTTGCCATACCAGGCAGTGATGCAGCCTGACAGGATACTCTCGATGGTGCACCGGTAGAAGTTGGTGAGAATCTGGGGTGCCATTCCAAATTTCTTCAGTCTCCTGAGGAAGAACAGGTGTTGGCATGCCTTCTTGGTTACAACATCGATGTGATGGGACCACGTTAAGTCCTCCGTAATGAATACACCCAGGAATTTGAAGCTGATGACCCTCTCCACCTCAGCTCCTTCGATGTAGATTGGGGTGTGTCCCTCCCCCTGCCGCTTCCTGTAATCCACGATCATCTCCTTTGTTTTGCTGATGTTGAGGGAGAGGTTGTTGTACTTGCACCATTCTCCTAGGGCTCTTACCTCCTCCCTGTAGCCTGTCTCGTCGCCATCTGTGATCAGGTCTACAACGGTAGTGTCATCAGCAAACTTGATGATGGAGTTGAAGTTGTGCGTGGCCACGCAGTCATGAGTAAACAGGGAGTACAGAAGGGGGCTGAGCACACAACCCTGGGGAGCTCCCGCGTTCAGGATCAGTGTGGAGGAGGTGTTTCTGCCTATTTTCACCACCTGGGGTCTTCCCGTCAGGAATTCCAGGATCCAGTTGCATAGGGAGGTGTTAAGTCCTAGCTCACTGAGCTTGTTGACAAGCTTGGAGGGGATAATGGTATTGAATGCTGAACTATAATCAATGAACAACATTCTCACATAGGTGTTCCTCTTATCCAGGTGTGATAAGGCAGTGTGCAGTACAGTGGCGATGGCATCATCCCTAGATCTGTTTGGGCGGTAGGCAAATTGGAGTGGGTCCAGTGTGTCAGTTAGTAAGGAGTTGATGTGGGTTTTGACCAGCCTCTCAAAGCACTTCATGATGACAGAAGTGAGTGCTATGGGGCGGTAGTCATTTAAACAGGTTACTTTTGTTTTTTTGGGGACTGGAATAACTGATGTCACCTTGAAGCGGGTGGGGACTACAGACTGGTACAGTGAACGGTTGAATATATCCGTAAACACGGCTGCCAGCTGGTCAGTGCATGCTCTAAGGACACGCCCAGGGATTCCATCTGGACTGGGTGCTTTGTGGGTGTTCACTCTCTTAAAGGTTTTGCTCATGTCAGCCACAGAGATTGAGAAGACCCGGTCGTCCTGAGCCGCGGGCGCCCTTGTAACAGGCCAGTTGTTGTTGGCCTCAAACCGGGCGTAAAAAGTGTTAAGCTCATCCGGGAGAGAGGCATTGCTGGGCATGACACAGTTGGGTTTCCCTTTGTAGTCTGTAATAGATTGTAGTCCACTCCACATTGTTGTGTATGTAATATGTATGTTACTTTAAACCTATGGCCAGGGCGGCACTACTTTGTAGGGCGTAGTGATACCATAGTACCACTCCTGGCCATAGGGGTATAAATAGTACTGTGGGTACTGATCTCCCCTCAGTTCCCGCCTGTTGGTATTAAGTAAAGACCTACGTTGAATCTTCCAAGCTGTCTCTTCATTATTGGATTAAGTATAGACACATACTTTACACTGGCGACGAGTAAGGTTCGAACTCACCAGTACACGGTGCAACAAAGGAACGGCAGCAGTACGGAGAGAGAAGGAGAGAGGCTTCTTACCAGCCAGCCTGCAGAGTCCAGCGTCGACCAAAGGAAACCGCCCAGCACTCCAGGTTCGGGAGGAGCAGCAGCAACAGAGAGAGATAGAGAGGGTTCCAACAGAAGCTGCAGCAGCTGAGAGAAGAGGCTGAATGGACGCTCCAGCCATGGGGCAAAAGTCCACCCAGGGCCAGGTAAACTGAAATCCTTCCCAGGGAACGGGAGCTGCAAGGGCCAGAACGGGCAGGCGATCTGGGGAACAAATGGAGCCACGAGGACTAGCAAGCCACGAGAGGGGAAGGTCGTTGTTAATAGCGGCGGTGGCAATAACGGGAGCAGCAAGGGCCAAAAATAACGACGCTGGAGAGAGGTCGTTAGCAGCAGCAGGAGAAAAGGCGGGAAAAATGCCATCTAGTGGACAAAGGGGAAAGTTTTTTCTCTTCAGCAGTTTAAAATAAAAAAATAACAAAAACGCCATCTAGTGGACAAAGGCGGGAAAAGCTCTTCAGCAGTTTAAAATGTCTAAAGAAGGTTGGTTGTCAGAATTTGTTGAGGACACAGAAGAGTGGGATGCCTATGTTGAAAGGCATGAACTTTATTGCATAGTACACAAGGTGAAAGATGACGAAAAGGCAGCAACCTTATTAAATCTTATGGGGGCAAAAACATACGGTCTGCTGAGGAATCTTCTTACTCCAGAAAAGCCAGCAGACAAAATGTATGCCCAAATTGTTGATACGTTAAGGGAACATTTAAACCCTAAGCCACCATTTAAAGCGGAAAGGTACCGCTTCTACAGACGCGGCCAAAGGAATGATGAGTCGCAGGCAGCCTATTTGGCTGAGCTCAGAAGGTTGTCCAAACATTGCCAGTTTGGAGCCTTTTTGGCGGACGCGATCAGAGACAGATTTGTCTGTGGCATGTTAAATGAGAGTACACGAAAACGGTTGCTAGCCAAGAAACAGCTCAGCCTAGATCAGGCGATTGAAATAGCATTGGCCCATGAAGCAGCAGCACAGGGTGCTGCTCAAATGCGACAAAACACAACCTGCTATGACACCCATGAGGTGACATTTCACAAAGGTAAATGCTACCGTTGTGGCAAAACCACCCACGACCAAAGTAATTGTTGGTTTCGTGATAAAATATGCCGGCAGTGTGGGAAAAAGGGGCATATAGCGAAAGTTTGTCGGTCGGGTACGAAACCCAATAGTGGGGGCAGTCCGAGCAGTACCAAGGCAAGGACAAAAATACATAAGATGTCTGACAGTAGCTCAGACGAGTCACAGGAAGGCACAAAAGCAGAGCCTAAAGGTCTGGGATGTCTCAAGTTATATGGCGTAGACAAAACGGAGGACCACAGCACAATGTGGGTTAAAATGAAGGTAGCAAGCGTCGAAGTTAATATGGAGCTGGACACGGGTTCAGCCCTATCAGTAATTAATGAACAAGATTATAACAGGCTGTTCAAACGCATTCCCTTAAAGGATACGGAAATTAAATTAAAAACATGTACGGGACAAAAAGTTTACCCGAAGGGAAAAATGCAAGTAACAGTTAAATACAACGGCAGAAAAGTGCCAGGACTTTATTTATACGTCCTACCAAACGGTGGACCACCACTTTTGGGTAGGGAATGGATAAGAAAAATCCATTTCGACTGGAAGTCGATACACGAGTTAAAAGTAGAGACCACCAAGGATGATACAACCATTACAAGCAGGCTGTCGAAAATATTGGCAAAAACGCCAGAGGTGTTCCAACAGGGGCTGGGGACCTTAAAGGACATTAGAGCAAAAATAACTATTGCTCAAGACGCAAACCCCAAGTTTTGTAAGGCCAGACCGGTGCCTTACGCCATTCGGCCAGCTGTGGAAGCAGAACTGGATGCCTTAGAGAGTGCAGGTGTCCTTACAAAGATTGAGTGGAGTGAGTGGGCCACGCCCATCGTCCCAGTTATAAAGAAATCTACAAATAACACACCGGGGGAACCAAAGAAGGTTCGCATTTGCAGGGATTTTAAGATAACTATTAACCCAGTCCTGCACACGGTACAGTATCCGCTGCCATGGATAGAGGACATATTCGCATCGTTAGCTGGGGGTAGACACTTTACGAAGATTGACCTTTGTCAAGCTTATTTACAGATGGAGGTGGAACAGGACTCGAAAAAGCTCCTAACGATTAACACACACAAGGGATTGTACCAGTACAATCGCCTGGTATTTGGTGTGGCGTCCGCCCCGGCAATATGGCAGAGGACCATGGAACAGGTCTTACAGGGCATTCCAGGAACGCAATGCTACCTGGATGACATCCTGGTGATAGGACAAACGGATAACGACCACCTCGCTAACCTGGAGCGAGTACTTCTGCGGTTACAACAATACGGACTCAGGGCGAACAAGCAGAAATGTGAGTTTTTCCAGGAACGTATCTCATACTGTGGTCACATTATAGACAAGGAAGGCCTGCATAAGTCCCCGGAAAAGATCAAGGCAGTAGTGAAGGCCCCGCCCCCTGAGAATGTATCTCAGTTACGATCATTCTTAGGCCTTATAAACTATTACCATAAGTTCCTCCCGAACTTATCGTCCATTTTACATCCACTAAATTCATTGCTGCAAAGGGGAGTCTCCTGGAATTGGGACGAAGTGTGTGAGGCTGCTTTTAAAAAGGGTAAACAACTCATTACATCAAAGGAAGTGCTCGCACACTTTGACCCAAAAATGCCAATGAGGTTGGCATGTGACGCCTCCCCATACGGTATAGGGGCAGTGTTGTCACACAAATTTCCCAATGGGACGGAGAGGCCAATAGCATTTGCCTCAAGGTCGTTAACTACAGCCGAAAGAAACTATGCGCAAATCGACAGGGAGGCCCTCAGTCTGGTGTGGGGTGTAAAAGAATTCCACCACTACCTACATGGGCAACGTTTCACACTACTGACGGATCATCAACCGTTGGTGTCGATATTTAATCCAACAAAAGGGGTGCCCCTGATGACGGCCCAAAGGCTACAGAGATGGTCACTGTTCTTAGGCGCACACCAGTACCTTATCGAATATAAGGGTACCAAACAGCATGGCAATGCGGATGGCCTGTCGCGGCTACCATTGCCTGCCGAGATCGAAGAGATAGTACAGGACCCCGTGGAAATATATCATATGGCTGTTATGGAACACTTGCCCATCACCAGCCAATGTATCGAGCGGGAAACACAGAACGACCCGACACTGGCAAGGGTTTACGAATTGACCGTGAAAGGCTGGCCGGCACAGGGTGACGCATCATTGCCGGCGTTTTCGGCAAGAAAGGACCAGTTGTCCGTCTGCCGGGGCACATTGATGTGCGGAGCCAGGGTGGTGGTCCCTCAAAAATTACAACATAAAGTGTTGCGGGACTTACACGAAGGTCATCTGGGGGTGTCAAAATGAAAAGCCTCGCCAGAGCCTACGTCTGGTGGCCCGGCATTGACAGGGACATCGAGGAAGTAGCAAAAGCGTGCCAAGGGTGCCAGATGGTACAGAACGTACCACCCCAAGCCCCACTACGCCGTGGCAAAGGATCCACGTGGACTTTGCTGGGCCCTTCCTGGATGCGATGTTCCTTATTGTAGTGGACGCCCACTCAAAATGGCCGGAGGTCATAAAGATGTCATCAACGACAGCCGAAAAGACGGTCGCAGTCTTAAGGACCATTTTTGCCCGAAACGGGGTGCCCGAGCAAGTCTGTTCGGACAATGGGCCACAATTTGTGGCAGAAGAATTTCAAGCATTCCTAAAAAGGAATGGAGTGCGACATTATATGTCCGCACCATATCATCCGTCTACAAATGGGCTGGCAGAGCGCTTTGTACAGACTTTTAAAAAGGCCATCAAGGCGATGGGGGAGGAAAGGTTGCCACTGCAACACAAGGTGGACAATTTCCTATTTGCGTACCGTAATGCTGCACATACGGTGACCAACCAGGCCCCCGCCGTCATGTTCTTTAATAGAAGGTTAAGGTCTCGCCTTGAATTGCTCAGACCAAACATCCGGAGAGATGTGGAAAACCGAGTATTTCGTAGGGCTCCTGACAGACAGACACGGAGCTTCAAGGTGGGGCAGCAAGTGTTGGCCCGTGATTATAGAAATGAAAAGTGGCGGTCTGGTACGATAAAGGCCCGCCAGGGACTTTTGATGTACACAGTGGATACAGGGGACGGCATAATCAGACGACATGCTGATCAACTTGTGGAGTCCAGAAACCCAACTGATTCTCTACCTCAAACGCCTCAGCACATTGCAACAGCGTCTGAGCTATGATAGTGTGACTCCACTTTGTCCGTGTATTGTATTTTTGCATTTTTGATGGTTTTTCTGAGGTCGTACCTTGATTTCTTGTACTCATCCATGTCCCCAGAGTTGAATGCGATGGACCGTGCTTTTAGCATAGCACGGATATTGCCATTTACCCATGGTTTCTGGTTGGGAAATGTTCGTACAACAATCCTTGGAACAACGTCGTCTATGCACTTGTTTATGAAACTAATGACTGAATCTGTATATGTGTTGATGTCATTGTCCGAGGCATTCCGAAACATATCCCAGTCAATGGAATCAAAACAGTCTTGTAACATAGCGTCTGATTGATCCGACCAGCGTTGTAGAGATCTCATCACAGGCTTTTCCTGTTTCAGTTTCTGCTTATAGGTGGGTAGCAGCAGGATGGAGTCGTGATCTGATTTGCCAAAGGGAGGGCGGGGGAGGGCCTTGTATCCATCCCAGAATGGAGTGTAAACGTGATCTAGTGTGTTCTTGGCTCGCGTTGGGCAGGTGATATGCTGATGGTATTTAGGCAGTACTTTCTTCAGATTGGCTTTGTTGAAATCGCCAGCCACGATGAATGCAGCCTCTGGATGGGAAGTTTCAAGCCTGCTAATGGTCCCATACAGCTTGTTTAGTGCCCTATTTGCGTCGGCCTGTGGTGGAATATACACCGCTGTAATGATCACGGATGAGAACTCTCTCGGGAGGTAGAAGGGTCGGCATTTGATCATCAGGTGTTCAAGATCGGGTAAACAAGAAGATGTAAGTAGTTCCACGTCGGAACACCAAGAATTGTTGATCATAAAGCATACTCCACCCCCTCTATTTTTCCCCGAGTCCTTTGTTCGGTCTAGCCGGTGAATGTTGAATCCCTCTGGTTGAATGGCCGAAGCCGGTATCGATGGATCAAGCCAAGTCTCAGTAAAAATCAAGACATTGCAGTTCTTAATGTCTCGCTGGAAGGTGAGCCTCCCTTTGAGTTCGTCCAGCTTATTGTCCAGTGACTGCACATTCGCCAGGAGAATACTCGGAAGGGGGGGGTGGTGTTCACGTCGCCTCAGCTTCACTAATGCACCTGCTCGTCTGCCCCGCTTGCGCCATCGTCGCTTCCTGATCACAGGAATGAAGTCAGGTAAGCAGGTGGGAGGGTAGATGGTAGTAGCAGCAGAATCCCAGTTCGAAAAATCGGGGGTAGGTCCTATATCTCCGGACGATCTTATGTCCAGAAGTGATTGACGGTCGTAGCGGATAAGTGAAGAAACAGTACTTACAAAATTGTTTAATAATAACAATAAAATAATAAATAAAGTGGAAAGTTGTGGACGAGCTCGTAAAACAGCGGCTACCCTCATGAGCCATACAGGTCGGTTAAACAGTAGAATATTTTTTAAAAAACAACTAAACTACTAATACTAAAACTAGAATGCTAAATACTAAACAGTAGAATACTAAAAAACTAACAGTACGATATATTAAAATACAACATCAAATACATTAAATACATTAAATACAACATTAAAATACCAGTTGGGGAGCTCATAAAACAGCAGCCATACAGGTCGATTAAACAGTAGAATATTTTTAAAAAAACAACTAAATTACTAATACTAAAACTAGAGTGCTAAATGCTAAACAGTAGAATACTAAAAACTAACAGTACGATATATTAAAATACAATATTAAATACATTAAATACAAATAAATAAATTAAATACAACATTAAAATACCAGTTGGGGAGGAGCTCGTAAAACAGCAGCCATACAGGTCGGCGCTGATGTCACAGGTCCATCAAGAGCCCCACACCACCCCCCACCCCCACCACTGTCCAGGAGAAAGAGGAGGACGACTCCGAGGAGCCTCCAGCCTCTGAGGGCGCACCATCACCAGACATAAGCGCCCCCAGCACCAGCGCAGATACACACACCTCAGTGGGTGCCACGCGAGATAGAGTAGTGCAGTTACCTGGTGTCTCACAACTCACAAGTGAGCAAGAGCAGATGGTGGAGACAGGAACAGCAGTGGCGACTCCTCGCCGGAGGGCGCAGAATACTTCCAGCTCTGCTCAGCTGCAAGCAGACTCGGGGGCCATCCAGAAAGAGGGCGATCCTGGAGGTGCAGCAGGAAATGCAGGAGGCTTTGACAGGTTTTGCAAGCACGATGTCTGCAAATATACAGAGAATGGAAGAGTCTATCTCCAACATAAGCACCACCGTGTTGCATACGATGCCGATTGTAGGCTCTTCCATGGATAGAATGGCCACCTACATGGAGCACATAGTATCTATGAAGAATAGATGGAAGAAGCTCATAGACCTCCTCTTTAGGAGGGAGGTCAGCGTAGACATAGGTCCTCATGGCCCCACTGATGTGCAGCAAGGTGCTCTCCAGCTTCTTGCTAGCAGGTAAGTGCGGGTGGCCCATGAGAGGGATGATGGTGAGAGGGCACATGGAAGTGGGGGCTCCTCTTAAAGCACTTACACTTCTTCCCCATTGCCACCCCCTCAGTCAGAGCCCCAGATGCCTCCTCGGACACCAATGGCCGAGTCTGCCCCTGCACAGTCGCAGGAGGAACAGACTTTGGCGGGACCATCAGAGGCTCCAAAACCTAGAGGACGTTCGCCAAAAGTGTCTAAGCAGTCGCAGCAGGGAAGTGAGCAGGCTGCCTCTACCTCTGCTGAAGCCACAGGGGTAGCACCTCGTAGAAGCACGTATAAGAGAATGATGAAACACAAGTAGATTCACAAGGGTAGCCACTTGGGCATTGTATTCAATGTTTATGTAAAGTTTCCGTTAATGTGCTGTCATATTTTCACCATTTTCTGGCCATGCACAAATTTGTGAGCACCTTTGGAAGTGGCTTAGTGAGTTGCAGTGAATGGTGAGACATAACGGTACCTCCAGCAATGGTGGTCAGTGTAAAAGAAATGGCTTGGTCATTGTAGGGATGCGTTATGGTGTTGCTATCGGCTGGTGCCTATCTGGCGCAGCATGTGGCAGCCATATGGGTGTACTGCGTAAAGTTAAGTAAATCTGGCCATGATGAGTTCCTTGAGCTCCTCCTCCTCCTCCTCGTCATCCAGCTGATGCTCCTCCTCCTCCTCCTGCTCCCCTTCCTCTGAAGCGGCTGTGTGCTCAGTGCCTTGCTCCTCATGCAGCGCTAATCCTCTCTGCTGTGCTGTGTTGTGCAGACCATGTCGATTCTGGAGACCCAGGTTTGTGCATACTGAAGGGCTCCTCCAGATCTGTCAAGGCATCGGAAGGACATCTTGAGCATGCCTATTGTTTGCTCTATGACACATCTGGTGGAAATGTGGCTTTCATTATATCTCTCCTCGGCCTCAGTACTTGGCCTCCTCAAGGGTGTTATGAGCCATGTCTTCAGTGGATAGCCCTTGTCTCCAAGCAGCCAGCTGGAAAGTCTGTTTGGATGAGCGAAGAGCTGAGGGAGGGTTGATTGGCACAGTACGAAAGAATCATGGCAGCTGTCAGGGATTTTGGCACACACATGCATGATGATCTTCCTATGGTTGCAGACTAGCTGCAAATTGAGAGAATGGAAGTCCTTGCAGCTGACAAAGACTCCTGGGTGATGATCAGGTGCCCTGATGGCCACATGTGTGCAATCAATGATGCCCTGCACCCATGGGAATCCAGCCAGAGTGGCAAAGCCGAACGCCCGCTCAGTAACACTGGCTTGATCAGTGGCAAAGTTGATATAATTGGCTGACTTGTCAAACAGGGCATCGGTGATTTGTATGATGCATCTGTGGATGGCCAACTGCGAGATGCTGCAAATGCCCACTGCAGATCCCTGGAAGGAGCCTGAGGCGAAGAAATTGAGGGCGCTGGTGACATTGACAGCCATTTCCTAAGGCATGTACACCTGCTCCTCGGGGCTGCAGATCTTGCTCCAGCAATGTGCAAATGTCTGCGATGGCACTGCTGCTCAGTCATGTTGAGGAAGCTCATCCTCTGCCTGTATACCCGGTATTGGGGGTATCGCCTCCGGCATGGTGCAGTCCCGCGCTGATGCCTTCTGTCCTGTGCAGCATCAGGAGGTTGAGGAGAAGGTTGGTGGTGTTGTGTTGTTGGCGCTGCTGGTGTGCCTGGTGCTGCTGGTTCATTGTGGTCCAATTCGGAGGACTCCCCAAATTTTTTCCACCATCTACAAAGCACAAGTCAGGAGTGTGATATAATACACTCCACTTGCCTGGATGAGTTCAACTCTAACAACACTCAAGAAGCTTGATACCATCCAGAATGAAGCAGCCCGGTTGTTTGGCACCCCATCCACCACCTTAAACATTCACTCCCTGCATCACTGGTGCACCGTGGCTGCAGTGTGTACCATGTACAAGATGCACTGCAGCAACTTGCCAAGGCTTCTTCGACAGCACCTCCCAAACCCACAACCTCTACCACCTCGTAGGACAAGGGCAGCAGGCGCATGGGACCACCATCACCTGCAAGTTCCCCTCCAAGTCACACACCATCCTGACTTGGAAGTATATCGCCGATCCTTTACCGTCGCTGGGTCAAAATGCTGGAACTCCCTCCCTAACTGCACTGTGGGAGTACCTTCACCACAAGGACTGCAGCGGTTCAAGAAGGCGGCTCACCACCCCCTTCTCAATGGCAATTAGGGATGGGCAATAAATGCTGGCCTTGCCAGCGACGTCCACATCCCGTGAACGAATAAAAAAAAAGAACTTGCAAAGGTCCTGGGGTTTTGCAGCTCTGCACAGGGTCCCAGGATCTGGCAGTACTGAGAGGGCAGTCCTGGGATCTGGTAGAGAATTAATTGTCTCACCTTGCAATATGCTACTGCCAGACTCAGTTTCTTCCTCCAGTCTGATCTCCCCAGTCATTCTGCTCCAACCCACTCCCCCTGACCTCCCTGTCATTATCCTCTTGTCCTGCTCAATGCCAGCTGCCCTATAGATGGGTGGGCAACAAACAAGAGAACCCCTGTGGAAATTCACCCCCTGTTTGTGGCTTGTGAGGGTCTGTGATTTGCACCTAAGCACCCCATGAAGACAAAAGCCCTGATTTTAATCTAACCTACTGCGCAGGAACCGAACGAGTTTGCGTTGGATGTCCGTTATACACCCCATCCTATTTTACATTCCATTGAAGTCAATGGAGAGCAAATTTGGGCGGGGTGTAAAACAGGGCAGCTAGGTTTGGTTAAAATTGACCCTAAACAGTCTGGACACTCCTAGAGTAGAGTAACGTGGAATAAAAACTAAAAATGTTGGTCCATTAACCTATGTTTTTCTTTACAGATGCTAACATTTAAGATGTAGTCCTTTCCTCATGACTGGAAACTCAAATATAAAGGAGAATCTAAGTGGAGCTGAGCAAACTCTGTTGGCGGGGGTGGAAATAAGTATTAGGAATGCAGACTCTTGTCACAGAGAGATGTTATTGGGTCAAATGACCAGCAGTTTTTTGTTTGATAAACAAAATAGAAAAATGCTGGAAACATATCTGTTCTGTCCACAGGTGCTGACTGCCCTGACGAGTGTTGGCAGCATTTTTTGAGTTTATTTAAGATTTCAAGTAGCTACAGTTTTTTGTTAATGTGTTTGGGTTTTTGAAAAGCTGTAAAGAGGATGATATACAGAGCTCATCTGTGAGGCAATAAAAAAGCCATTAAAAGAGCAAAAGGGCATGAAAATAGTCTGCGTAACTATGGGTCAGAGGCACAGAAAAACAAACAAAAAATATTGAAAGCAGGAAATGCCAGAGATACACAGCAGACTCGCCAGCACCCAAAAAGAGAGAAACAACAGGTACCCTGGGGACCTTCACCCCTGGCCTGAATATTACTAATAGAGTAATAAGGGATGAGTAGACGAGAACCACTGGATTTTCTTTTATTTAAAAATATGCTAGAAATAAGGACAATTCACAAATTATTTCAATTCTAATACCACTGAATTTTTAAAAAGCCTTCTCTCATGGTTGTAGGTATTGCCTATGCTTCTCCGTGTATTGGGTTACCTTAACTTAGCTGTGCCAACTACACATAGCACAGGCCAGGGGAAGAGAAAATCATATCATCATTTGCATTTCCTAGTGTCTGGTTTCAGAGGCCTTGCAGCAGGTCCTCTGTGTGTCCTTTCAGTTGAGGAAGGATAACTTGTCATATATAAATCAATCTTCAATACTGATATTATAAATGGACATTAGATGGCACTCTTTGCCAAGAAAATGCAGTGGAATTTGCACAGAGCAAATGGTATTTCAAGGACAGTCACTGCAAACATTTCTTTAAAGAATAGAAGGACTATTTTCGCGCTGAACACAGGGTTTCTATGGCACTCTAATTGTAAAGTTCTATTTATGAATGACATATAATATTCAACAATCTAAATAATTAGAACAAATAAAGGTATCTAATTGCCAACGCAGTCCTCTAAGTTTTGGAATTCTTGTCAGTTTTATACATATATATTTGTAAATATGTAAAAAAGGAAGTCTTATGTTGCAAATAAATATCAAACAGCATTTATTTTAATTTCTACAAGGACAGTTATTACCTCCTTCCAACCAAGCTTGCAACCACTCTGCAACCATCTTAGTTTTTCTACATTTAATAAAAGCCTTCCATTATGTAGCATTACTGGATAATTATGCCCAGTAATAGCAACGGTAGATTGTTGTACCTGGTATGCAACAGTTTCACAGCTCCTACCTTTTGCATCAAAGACTTGTGTGACTAAACATTTTAATAAAATATATACCTGTTATATTTCTATATAAATCTGGCAGGTCCCTCAGCAGCAGCAACAACAACAACAACAACTTGCATTGCCTGCACATGATATCAGCCAGGTTTGTGTGGGTCTCTTGGTTTTAGACCCAGTTAAAGGTGAGTAAAATGAACCAGCAGGCAAGGATACTTTGGGAGAGGGGTAAAGAGTTTTGGGATATTGATAATTTCAGCAAAAAGGTTAGTATAATTATATAGCACGGTGGCATAGTGGTTAGCACTGTTGTCTCACAGCGCCAGGGACCCGGGTTCGAATCTGGCCTCGGGTGACTGTCTGTGTGGAGTTTGCACATTCTCCCCGTGTTTGTGTGGGGGTGCTCCGGTTTCCTCCCACAGTCCAAAGATGTGCAGGTTAGGTTGATTGGCTATGATAAATTGACCCTTAATGTTAGGGGGATTAAACACGTGGGGTTACGGGGATAGGGTGGGATATGTGTTGGTGCAGGGGTTACGGGGATCGGGTGGGATATGTGTCGGTGCAGGCTCGATGGGCCGAAATGGCCTCTATCTGCACTGTGGTGATTCTGTGATAAGACATAATTTACTGTAATTTTCTTTATACAGTACCTGTTTTTCACTTAAATTTGAAACTGCCGGGCGAAATTTTACATCCCCTCTTCCCCCTGCCAGGGGTATATGGAGTTGAATTTCCACAAGTGTTTTCCTGCTAATCCACAAGAACTTTAGCTGAAGAGCAGTGGAAACTCTGGGAAAATGGCATAAATGCCATTCACACTACTGTATTTTGAAAGGTTTCTATGGCTTTTCTGATGAAGTTACGACAGACGAGCAAGAGAACTCCTGTGGAAATTCACTCCCCCCACATGTCTCTCTTACTTTGAGATATACTTTGGAGTATAAAGGGTTAAACCTATAGCCTTTAAAAAAATTAAATTCACTTTTGCATTATCTACTCTGGCATTACATGACAGATAATAACAGGAAATTATTGCTTCTACCATAATGTACGCCATACCTGACAGTACTGCTCATTGCAGGCTGTTCTTTAATGTAACTATAATTACTAACAATGCTCTTATTCTAGTGCATCACAAATCAGTCATCTAAATAAATCTACTGTATTATGCTTTAATAAATCATTTTAATACAAACAAGAATTAGGCTTTTTGAATTTCAGTTTTATGGTAGTCTACTGGCCAGATTGTAGAAGATCTTGCAATAAAAACATGGCAAAGAATAACAGCTGTGCACATTTATTGTGCTGAAGGCTAGTTGCAGAGAAATGTCTGGAGGACATTACAATTATCATAGATATTGTGATATTCATACAGCATTTCACAGGATTCGCTTGAAAACAAAAATAGAGGGATGATACTTCATTTCAGATCTAGAACTTCATGGAGCATATAACTTTGATGTTGAAATCCAATTCCCCTCCATGTTTATTATTCATATTATTTCAGTGATTGACCTTACTGGCTGGGGCAATGCATTGAATAAAGGAAATTGCCCCCTCCTGTCAGTGTATCTTCAATGTAAATAATAGGTCCAGCTTCTAATACTTTCAGTTTTATTGACCATTTCATTGAGAAAAGATTAAAAACTGTCCTTCTTAAATTATTGCACAAAAAATCATATACAGAGTTAATCATCTCTTTATGGTTCACAATATGATTTGACCACAGATAAAGGAACCATATCAGAGGTTTGACTGATATCTCAGATAAATTAATGATTGCGCACTTTACTAATTTACCTTCACTTCAACTATGCTGTGGTTATATTGAACACTGTTTTGTGCTGGAATAGCAGATACAAAAATTGGCAAGAGCACAAAATGCTGAAATATCATTATATAACCATTTGTAGTTAGGATAAAAGCAAATGCAAACCAGTAGTGATGGTTTAAGAACTTAAACAGTCTTGATTTTGATTTGTTAATCTCGTTCTCGCTTCTTGTAATCAGGGGGAGATCCATCTCACCAGATCCCTGCTTGAACTGCACAATTATTTCCAGCTAGCATTTGTACTTTAATACTGAATTGCATAACATAATGCAAATAAGACTCCATGGGATTTCCTAATCTAGTCACTGGTAATGCACCGTGATCAATTTGTCCATATGAAATGTGCAATAAAAGCCATTGATGTTCTGGCCTTCCAGCAACTGAATACTTAAAGCTGTATTTTTCACTAGCTATAAGTTAAATTATAATCTAGGAATTGTTGTGGATATTGTTCTGAAGAGGATGAAATAGGGGGTGTGCAATGGATTTGCTTGTAGCAGTGGTAGACTGCTCTTATCCATGGAGCCATGGAGACAGAACCAGGTGTCAGCTGTGGCTCAGTTGGTAGCACACTCGCCTCTGAGTCAGAAGCCAGGAACTTGAGCACATGAACTAGGCTGTCACTGCACTGTTGGAGATGCTGTCTTTTGGATCTTTTATGACTGCTCTGTCAGGTGGACATAAAGGGCTTGATTTTAACTCAGGTGCGGGATGTTGTCGTGTTATCCGAATTTTGTGTTCCCCACACGAATCTAAATGGATGTGGGAGATTGATGCAATTTTAACTCAATTGGCCAATTGATTTCCAACGTGTGGGAAGCCTTTGCAAAGGGGTTTTTCATGACTGAAAGTCCCCTCCGATGACATCATCATTGCTGCTGCATTTAAGGTCCACAGCATGCCTTGCTTCTTCTGCAGGCTTCCAAGCTTCTTTCATTTGGTGTCAGAGGGACCTGCAGGAAAGATGACAAGCGGGAGGGCAAGAGCAGCTCCTCGTTTAGACGAGGCGGCACTGCAGGCATTGGTGGATGGGGCTAGGGCCCACAGGGAGGTCCTGTTCCCTTCATCAGGGAGGAAGAGGCCTCCCACTCAGACCAAGGCTGTGTGGATGCAGGTGGCTGAGGAGGTCAAGTCCTTGGGAGTCACACGGCGAACCTGGATACAGTGCCGGAAAAGATTTCATGACCTCACAGCGCATTGGGAAAGTGAGTATGAATTTCCCATCACCCTCAATCTGAGCCCCATTGCCTTTCCTCACCAGTACTCAGCTTTCTCTTCCTCCACATCCCACTTGACACTGACATCCATGCACACTTACCCATTTCCTCTCTCTCTATGCTCACATTCACATAACTATTCCACCATGCAGCCCTCACACTCCCTATCACTCTGATGCTTTGAACGCAACTGACAACACACAGGGAGGGCCCTTGGTCTTGCAACCTCACTCCATCTTTGTCTCCTTCTAAGTATCTATGCTATGCAATCTCTACACTCACTCCTTCATTCTCACTCAACCTCCACTTGTCTCCCTCATTGCAGGAACAGAGAGCTCACAACAAGAGAGAGCGAGCCAGGACAGGAGGAGGGCCACCCTCAATAGACCACCTGACCCCCTGGGAGGAGGCCGCCCTGGAAATCATCGGCATTGAGGATGATTCGCGCATGGGGGACAGACAGATGGGTGCAACACAGCAAGCTGGTGACAGAAAAGTTTCCCATCTCTCTCTTTGACATTGCATGAGTCACTGATAATGATTGTGAAGCAGTAACAGATGGACTTATGAGCATCTGCAAAAAGCTAAGTGCATGTAGCCTTTGCATCACATCTCTGACTTTCCTTTACTCCCCCACAGGACCATCACAAGCATCCGTCCCACCTAGCCAGGAAGAAGAGGCTGAGCAGCCAGACTCCTCAGAGGAAGCTGCAACGTCTGAGGGTGCAGCGTCAGCAGAATTCAGCGCACCCAGCACCAGCGCAGACACTCACACCTCGGTGGGACCTTCGGGACATAGAGTAGTGTCGTCACCTGGTGTATCACAGCTCACAAGTGAGCATCAGCAGATTGTGGAGACAGGGACAGCAGTGGAGAGTCCTAGTCGGAGGGCGCAGGACTCTGCCAGCTCGGCTCAGCAGCATGTCGACCCTCTGCCTCTGGGTCCATCCATACGATCAGAGGTGATGGAACTCCAGGCACAGATGCAGGAGTCTCTGGCAGGTTTTGTCTCTAGGGTCGCTGCGAGTGTGGAGCGAACATGAGCAGAGCCTTTGTGGAGTCATTGGCGCATGAACGCATCAACACGGAAAGGATGGCTACCTCCGTGGAAGCGATTGCTACCTCCATGGTAAGGCTGGCTACCGTACAGGAGAGGATGGCTATGGTAAAGGAGAGGAGGGCTACGGCCATGGAGGAGCTTAGTCGTCAGGGTATGGAAAACATGGTCATTGTTCAGAATAGAATGACATCTCTTGAGGAGTGATGGGCATCTATTGAAAAGAGAAACCAGAGCTTCATGGAAGTCCTTCTGAGTAGGACTGCCATTGCAGATGCGGGTCCCCATGGCCCCCCTGATGTGCAGCAAGGTGCTCTCCAGCCACTTGCAGGCGCGGAGGGGGTGCTGACCCATGAGAGGGAGGTTGGTGGCAGACCTCAAAGAAGTGGGGGTTCCTCTCCAAGCGCTCACACTTCAATGCCACTGGAGAGCCCTCGGTCAGAGCCCCACCGGAGTCCACACCCAAGTGAGATTGACGTCTCAACCCCTGCACAGCCACAGGAGCAGCAGACTGTTGACAAGCCCTCACAGGCTCGCCACCCCAGAGGGCACCCGCCAAAGGTGTCGAGACAGGAGCAGCAGGAAAGTGAGCAAGGGGCCTCCACATCTGCTGAAGCCACAGAGGAACCACTACGTAGGAGCACACGTAAGAGGAAGATAAAGCACAAGTAGTCACAAGGGTAGTCACTTGGGTGAAATTTGATGTATTGTTAGAAAAAGCAATCAGATTAATAATGTTAATAAAAAATCTGATGGCTACTGCTGTAGTTGTGGCATGTGTCATTTCGCGAATGGGATTTTCACATTGAGGGCTTAGGATTACTTGCAATTGTCAGTATGCTGGTCAAATAGCTAGGAATCCACAGGGTCTTGGCCATTGTCGATGCTCAGGTAAGAAGCTGCGAGGCAAAAGTGTTTGATTGACTAGGTTAAGCAAATCTGGCCAGGATGAGTGCTTTCATTGCATCCCGGGTAGCAATGTTCTCGCGTAATGCTGCTGCTGGTTGATGGGCCTCTGCAGGATGTTCGTTTTTGCCCTCCTCCTCCTCCTCCTCTTCATCTGAGGTGGATATGTGAGGAGCCACTTGCTCCTCAGGAATCTGCAAGCCACGACGCTGTGCCATGTTGTGAAGTGCACAGCAAACCACGACGATTCTGGAGACCCTGGCTGCTGAGTACTGTAGGGCTCCACCTGATCTATCCAGGCATCTGAAGCGCATCTTCAGCAAACCGATGGTTTGTTCGATAATGGATCTGGTGGAAATGTGGCTGGAGTTGTAGCGCCACGTCCTCAGGGGATAGCCCTTGTCTCCAAGTAGTCATCCGTTAAGTTGATCTGGTGGACTGAATAGCGGAGGCACACTAGACTGGCGCAGTATGAAGGAGTCATGGCAACTGCCAGGGTACTTGGCACAAACATGCAAAATTTCCTTCTTTTGGTCACACACCAGCTGAACGTTGAGAGAGTGGAAGCCCTTGCGGTTGACAAAAATACCTGGATTGTGATGGGGTGCCCTAAGGGCCACATGTGTGCAGTCAACGACGCCCTGCACCCTTGGAAAGCCTGCCAGATGAGCTAATCCAACCGCTTGCGCCATGACACTTGCTCGATCCTTGTTGAAATGGATGTGATTGTGCGCGACGGCAAAGAGGGCATCAGTTACCTGCATGATGCAAGTGTGTGCGGCCGCCTGGGAGATGCCGCTGATGCCTGCTGCTAATCCCTGGAATGAGCCTGAGGCAAAAATGTTGAGTGCGGTGATGACTTTGACGGCCACTGGTAAAGCTTGTCCACCTGGTCCTCTGGGCAGCAAGTCTTGCTGTAGCATTGCGCAGATGTCAGTCACTACCTCTCATGAAAGTCGGAGCCGCCTTTGGCACTGCTGCTCAGACATGTTGAGATAGGTGATCCTGCGTCTGTAGACCCTGTTTGGGGGGTATCTCCTGCGCCGACGGGCTTCCAGGCGCTGGCCCCTTCTGGTTTATGCAGCCTCAGGTGGGTGAGCAGCAGGCTGGCACTCCTGCTGTTGCTGCTGTTGCTGGTGCTGCTGTTGTTCCTGGTTTTGCTGCTGCCACGGCTGGTGCTCGAGCTCCTCTAATGCCCTGATGGGAAGGAAATAAATGGCTCCCATGCTTCTGGTATATGCCTCCATTGAGGAAGCGCTGAGTGAAGGTGGCGAGAGGGGTTTTCCCAGGAGGCCACACTGGAGATGGGTGTGAGGCTCCAACCTTCCACAGGTGTGGTTAAGCCTTGTAAAAGTTGCCCGAGGCCTGAAACCACTAAGTCCTGCCACCGCAAATGATGGCTGATCAAATCTCCTCTTTAATGGTTGACCTGCAGTTGATAGTCAGCAATCCAATAGTGCTCCCGCCAGGTTTCACATTCGTGATTCCCACCAGGCATATTTTACGTGGAAAAAGGGTTAAAGTTGCAAAGGGCCTGTTAAAATAGGATTATAGAGGCCATTTAGTAGTAATTAAGGGCCTTAAAGGCCAGTCCCCCCTGTTGGATACGGGACGGAGTCGGGACCATCAGACATGCCTGAGTTAAAATTGCTCGGAGTAGGGAACCAGGCGGGAGGGGTCCCGCCCGCCAGTTTTTGTGATTTTAACCCCCCGCACGCCTCCAAGCCCGACTCCACGGCTCAATGAAAATCGAGCCCAAAAGATCACATGGCACTATTTCAAAGAGTAAGGGAGTTATCCCCGGTGTGCCTCAACCAACATAACAAAAACAGATTATCTGGTCATTATCACATTGCTGTTTGTGGGACCCTGCTGTGCACAAATTGGCTGCCACGCTTTCTACATTACAACAATGACTCCACTTCAAAAGTACTTCATTGACTGTAAAGCACTTTGAGACGTTCGGTGGTCGTGAAAGGCGCTATATAAATGCAAGTCTTTCTTTCTTTCACATCTATTTGGGCATTTCCAAGGGTAAGCATCTTTGCAGGCGTCACTTCATGAAGAAGGCAAATACTGGCTTGTGGGTTCTCCTGGAATTTGAGCTTAAAACAATGTTGGACATAAAACGTCATTACCAGTGGCAGTGATAGTCACCATAGCACTATTTATTATGCTTTCTGCTCCTTTCAAGCTACTCCAGGAGAAACCAGTGATACCAGCCAATCTCCAATGCACAGATGGATCAAGCAGGTGACTGACACGTTGTTTACCAGGGTGATTACCTTCATCAGCTTTTCATGGAAATCCAGCTGCAGGATGAGATGGCAATGCAATTTTTCCACACTGCAAGATTTGCCAAAGTCCAAGGTGTTATTAATGGCAATATGCAGCTATATGGGCCTTATACAAAATGCCATGACATGCATAAATTGCAAAGGGTTTCAATCCATCAATGTGCTGGTGGTCAGTGATGATCAGCACAAGATAATACAATTCAATGCCTACTTCTAAGACAGCAATCGTGATTCTTGGATTTTGAGATAGAACATGATTGCTTGTGGTAAAGCAAAGAAGATGGAGGACGATGAGTAAAGTGGTGTCAGATGATTGAAGGGCATGAATGAGAATATTTGGTTAAAGTGTAGTCATTGTTGTCATGTAGGCAAACATGGTGGTCTGTTTGTCCCACAAATAGCAATAAGATAAGTGACCAGCTAATCTGTTGTGGCAGTTTTGGTTGAGGGATATATATTGGCTCAGATGCCAAGAAAAGCACCCTCCTCTTGTTTGAATAGTGCCATGGTGTCTTTTACATCCACTTGAACAGGCAGACAGGGCCTTAATTCAACATCTTATGTAAAAGACAGCAGCCGCGATTTTGCCACGCTCAGAGGGCGGGTTTGAAGGCGGGTCAGAGGTTAAATTCATTTTGATTGATGGTGGGTACCGATCCCGCTGTCAACCTGCCTCCAAACAGCTTTCCCAAGTGTCAGGTTCCCGATTTGTGAATGGACCCGACACCTGGCGGCGGGAAGCCGGTTAAAGGCAATTATCTGCCTATTAACAGGTACTTGCCAGTAGCTTTCAGCCTGTTTTTGGATTTTCCCGCTTCTGGGTCGGGTTTCTCGCTGTCCGGACACCACGCCAGATAAGTGTGGCTGGCTGTGAGTCTGCTGTAATGTTTGTGGAATGATGACAGCTGCAGAAGTGGTGTGAAGGATCCAATGTTGCACATGGTGAGTTTCAGAGCAAAGAATACAGATTTCTTTAGCTTACAAGTTTTTAACTCCAACTATATGTCCAGGGCCACCTCATTGGGAGAACCTCTCTCACCAGTGACAGATCGCTTCTGTCGCCTCACCTGCAGCTGCCATCTATTCCAGCCTATGGAGGAAGTCTTTGGAGAGCCTGGGTGCAAGAATTCACCTCAATGCTGTCAAACACTGAGAAACCAACTGTCAAAATAAAAGTGTGCGTGGTCCCTTTAAGGAAACCGGCAGATGACGCATCATCAAGTGATGTCATCAGACCCGCTTCCTGTTAATTGGCCGGCAAGCCTGCAGGGCTGGCTTAACAAGGTCAATCGACGTAAAATCATGTCTGTGGAGCGGATGCAGCTGAGGGCGGGACCGGAAGCTGGAAACCAGCTGTTCCGCACCCAACACAACACCGATGACAAAATCGAGGCCAGCATCTCTGACAATGTAGTACTCCCTCAGTACTACACTGAAGTGCCATCCTAGATTATGTACTTAAATCCTGAAGTGGGGTTTAAGCTCATGAACTTCTGACTCAGGGATGAGAGTGCTGTCACTGAGCCAAGCTGACCCTGAAGTAGAAGGGAATAAGGCTGTGGATATATTTGAAGGTGTGGGGACAAGGATCTTGAAGTTTATTTGGAAGACAATGTGAGGCCAATGGATCCTGGTGAGGACCAGGGTGATGGAACTTTGAGGCTTTCATATGAGTAAGCACAGAGGCAGCAGCATTCTGAATGAGCTGCAGTTTGTCGAGGGCAGAAGTGAGACGGCCAGTTAGGAGTGCATTGGAGAAATTGAGCCTCAAGGTGGTAAAGACACAGAGGAATGATGTGGGCAGCGATGGGTTTGGTGGTAGAATGACAGTATTCACTATTCTATTGCTACCAATGTTAGTTATAGCATATAGCTCCTGATAAAGTATCTGTACTGAATTTCTCCAAGAACTTCATTATAAAATGACTGCAACAGCTTTAACATGTAATGGCATTTTTTACATTTTTGTGTAAACTTTTATAGACATTTTAATGAAACCCTGAAGCTTCTTTTTCAGAGCAGCTATGATGTTACTATTTGTTTAATAAGACTTTCAAACTGCAATGATACTTTACAAAACTGTTTGGAACTAATAGTTCCAGTTTCTGAGAACACCACATAATTAAATAGCTTTACTTTAGCTTTGAAGGTAAACATTTTTATTGATTCGCTGTCTCATCTGAAAGATGAAGCACGGTTGCACTGTATTTTGGCAAACACTCGATTTCATCATTATTGATTTTGTAAATCTTTAGTCTGTGGGACATAGGGTATAGTATTTGCTTTTTCCAGTTATGGAGTTATCATCTGTGCTCCTCAAAAGCATGTCACCTGTCTATCTACATCCAGAAAAGTTTTATATAAATTGTTCACTGTGCTTACAGCAAATCACTACAGCTAGTTCTAATTTCATCCCCTCCACCGGGCGGCAAAGCAGTAGTAGCAAGTTTAAAATAATAGTGCAGAACTTGCCATCCTAATCCCGCAGACGTCTGTATTTCTGGCGTTTCGATTGGGACCTTGAACTGGACGGCCTGGATGCCTGGAAAAAGCAGGTGCGAGCCTCCTTAACCCAAGCAAATTGAGGTTCTATGACACCAATAGGGCTCCAATGAAATTTTGAAGTACCAGTGTGTGGAGTGTGTGCTACGCCTACTCCGCCCATTGGCACTTGCCATTGAGCAGCTTACTCAGAGGTCCTCAAAGGGAACGCCAGCAAGTCGCTTAGAAAATGTTTAAAGATGGGTTTGTAAATGATTTTTGTGGGATAAGATGAAGCATTAATGTTCCTCCTGGCCCCAGAAACAAACAGCCCCTGTAATACCCGCCCATCCGCAGCCCTCCCAAGGGAGCACCTCCTTTGCTGTTAACTTACCTGGACCAGCTGAGTTCCAAGGTGGAGCGGCCAGATATTTGGCTCCCCCCGATCAGTAAACTGCTCCTAATGACCAAGCAGCTCACTGATTTAATGCTAATGTAGCCTGACCATAAACATTGGTTTGGCCTTGGACCACTTCCATCAGGCGAGTGGTGGGCTCACTCCATTTGTCTCCCACTTGATGGAAATAGTTACACAAAAATCCACTCCATTCCTCCATACTTATCTTTCAGTCTCTAAGGTAGGTGGTGCTATGCCTCACAGCATCAAACCTTTCATGTTCTTATTCTTCACTTGATATTATCACTTCCTGTCCTTACTGCATCCCTCCACTGCCAATACAGGAAACTCTCGTTTAAACGGCACCAAAATATCCGGAATTCTCTATCAACCGGCAAAATTCATACTCTGAAAACACCTCAATAACCGGAAATGTTGCCGAGTCCAAGTCCGAGTCTCCCGCGGTGGCCGAGTTAGTCAGTGGGGGTAGTTCTTCAAACTGCCACTACTCGGCTTCTTGGCACTGTCAGAAGTCCAAACACCTCAATAACAGAAGTCTGACTCTTTGTTTGTTAAAAATAGCCTCGGTAGATAACCCTCTCCGTCATCCGGAATTTTTAATCAACCGGCACCATCCCGGTCCCGTCGGTGCCGGATACCAGAGAGTTTCCTGTACTTCCCATCTCACACTCAATCAGCTCTCTTGCCACAAATAAATGTGGCCTCTGAACCTGCTCCCAGACCCATGCTCCAGTTGCCCCCTGCAGCCTGAAAAACATGCAACACCTGCCAGCCTACAGCCCTGGCCAAATCCTCATAGGAACATAGGAATTGCTAGACGAAAAAAGACCAAGGTCCATCTAGTTCGCCATCTACCATTCTGGTAGTTGCATGATAAAATGCTACTGGAGTTGTTGACTAATCATAGCAATTAATCTCTATCAATTAGTCTACAACAGACCCAGAAATGACACAAGGAAACCCCCACTGGTGGAGAGCTTTGGGAACCATAGGTCCAAAGTCAGCAAGCATGTTACATTTACCACGTCATGTCTCAAATTACTCATATACTAGTCCCAAAATGTTATTTTCCCCTCACCATTGCAATTGAATATGTTCAAGACAGAAATCAATAGGTTTTTGGATACTAAGGGATTTAAGGGATATGGGGATAGTGCGGGAAGGTGGAGATGAGGTAGAAGATCAGCCATGATCTTATTGAATAGCGGAGCAGGCTCGAAGGGCCGAATGGCCTACTCCTGCTCCTGTTTCTTATGTTCTTATTTCCCACTGACTGTGTTTTCAGCTCCCACCGATGAAGAAGGAGGGAACGTAAAGGAGAGAAAAGGCAAAATAACAACAGAAAAGACAGATGGCAAAAGAAAAAGAGAGAACAAGAGAAGACACACAGAGAAAAACAAAAGGAGATGGAGAGAGAAACAGAAAAGAAAAGAGAGGCAGAGAACTGGAGAGGAGAGCGAGAAAGTGAACCACAAAATTGACAGAGACAGGTAAGACAGAAAGCATGTTCTGAGACTTACCATGAACAATGCAATGGAGATCCACTGATACAATATTAAAAGTCCTGTCTATGTGTGCACTTGTCACGACGTTGATACATGCTATTTCTGTCAGGTGTTTGTGTCATGCTTTAATTTTGTTATTTAGTTTGAAATCCCTATTTATAATACTGAGCTCCATTTGAATCCTCCTTGCTTTGTCTGCAAGATAGGTGGTGCCATGGCGTTATTCTATTCATTATACTTGGCTGTCATTAGATCATGTCCCTCGTGTGACATTCTCCCAAACTGGTTCTCCAAACTCCGTCTCCCAGGTTTTGTTTTTAGGTACCCATTGGTTGATATTCTGCAAGTAGATTTTCTTAGCCTTGCTCTTTCCCCTTTTGCATTTTCATGCTTTTTGTCCTCCAGTATCTTTTTTCAAGGTTGGTTGTCTGCTTTTTTTGTTTTTTCTCTTTCGCTATCTTTTTAAAATCCTTATTGCGTGCTGTGTTTCTCTTTCTTTGGTTGCTGCTTTTCCAGGCCTTGTTTCCTGTTCTGATTGTTTATCTTTCTAGGCCTCTGTTTTTCAAGGCCTGTCACATGCTCTATTTGGAGATTTTTTTTCTTTTGCAGTTTCATTGGCATGTAAAGCGCTTTGAGACGTTCGGTGGTCGTGAAAGGCGCTATATAAATGCAAGTCTTCTTCTGTCTTTTGAAACACCTTTTCCTGCTAGTCTTGTCTCAAGGCCCTGTTTTGTTAAAAAGGCCTTTTCCCCCAGTCCTTTTTTCTTAAAGGCCCATTCCTCATCGATTTTTAAAAAGTTCTGTTCTCCACAATTAAAATCCTGTTTCCAACAATTCCTTTTTTAAAAAGGCTGGTCTCCACTGCTGTCTTCTTTATAACCTGTTCCCTGCAGCCTTTTTATCTTTTCAAATTCTTTTTCACTACGACATTTTTTCTTTTTTTTCTCATCTCCTTTTCCCTGCTAATGGGCCAGAATTTGCTGTCAAAATAACGGTGAGGCTAATGGCGCTTGCTGTTTTTTATGCGAGAATGGTCCAGCAACTTCAGGTGAGGGGCAGATGTGCTGTTAAACTCAAATATCCAAAAGTTGCTGTCCGAGATGCGCCACCCCGCCTTCAAAATAATGGCATCTCGCTGTCTGGCTCACCGTCAAAATGCATTGAATAGCTTTAAGTTGCTGTATTTGCACGGTAAATATGAATTAAACTCGCCACAGAAAGTTAAGTCTTGTCATATCAAGAGGAAATATCCTTTTACCAATGTGATAAGTGTTAATTACTGCCAGTAAACCTTTCTGACACTGAAAATGAACTATTACTAGTGTGGAGTCTCATTCCTTCAGGTACTAATTGATGTTGGAGATTTAAAAAATGTCAAATTTAAAATATATGGGGAAAAATTCGGTTGGTTAGCGCCTCCTGTTAGTGCCTCCGGGGGCGCTAGCAACTTAGCGCCCGAGCGCAGCGATTTTAGCGCTGCTTGCAAAATTCACCTGTCGTTTTGCACTGGCGATAAACATTACCCCTCCGCTCCCTGCCTTAGTGCCTGCCACTAGGAACGACAGGTAGAGAGGATCGTTTTCAAGTCGGGAAGGGGCTGGTGGAGTGCTATTTAAAGGCGTGCGTTTGCTGTTTTTTTTGTCGACAACATTTTTGGTACACACAGGTTGACAGGGAGAGAGACGTCTGGAGAGATTTAGAAACATAGAAACATAGAAGATAGGAGCAGGAGTAGGCCATTTGGCCCCTCGAGCCTGTTCTGCCTTTTAATGAGATCATGGCTGATTATCCAAATTCAGTACCCTGTCCCTGCTTTCTCCCCATATCCCTTGATCCCTTTAGCCTTAAGAAATATATCTAACTTCTTCTTGAATATATTTAATGAATTGGCCTCAACTGCCTTCTGTGGTAGAGAATTCCACAGGTTCTCCACTCTCTGGGTGAAGAAATTACACCTCATCTCAGTCCTAAATGGCTTACCCCTTATCCTTATGTAAGAAGTCACACAACACCAGGTCCAACAGTTTTCACAGAATCACAGAATCACAGAAACCCCACAGTGCAGATAGAGGTCATTTCGGCCCATCGAGCCTGCACCGACACATATCCCACCCGATCCCCGTAACCCCTACACCAACACATGTCCCACCCTATCCCTGTAACCCCACGTATTTAATCCCCCTAACACTAAGGGTCAATTTATCATAGCCAATCAACCTAACCCGCACATCTTTGGACTGTGGGAGGAAACCGGAGCACCCGGAGAAAACCCACGCAAACACGGGGAGAATGTGCAAACTCCACACAGACAGTCGCCCGAGGCCGGATTCGAACCCGGGTCTCTGGCGCTGTGAGGCAACAGTGCTAACCACTATGCCACCGTGAAATCACAAGCTTTCGGAGCGGTGCTCCTTCATCAGGTGAACACCATGGCCCCTTATCCTTAGAATGTGACCCCTGGTCCTGGACTCCCCGGCCATTGGGAACTTCCTTCCTGATCTAGTCTGTCTAGTCCTGTTAGAATTTTATAAGTTTCAATGAGACCCCCTCTCATTCTTCTAAACTCTAGCGAATATAAGCCTAACCGACCCAATCTCTCCTCATACGTTATTCCTGCCATCCCAGGTATCAGTCTGGTGAACCTTCGCTGCACTCTCTCCATGGCAAGAACATTGTTCTGGACCGATGGACTATTTTATGTGTGCAGATAGCACCCTCTGGTGGTGGTTATTGTGTTAGCAGTGTGTTTGTATGAAGCAGAAGTCATTTGACCTTTGTTCCTTTCTTCCTGTGTGAGGTCATTTGACCTTTGTTCCTTTCTTCCTGTGTGAGGTCATTTGACCTTTGTTCCTTTCTTCCTGCGAGAGGTCATTTGACCTTCGTACCTTTCTTCCTGTGTAACACAGGAAGTAGAATTCCAGGAAGAACCTGGCAGTAATGGAGGATTCCATAAGGGTTTCACAATCCAATGTAATCTGATTTCATATGTTAGGCCAAGCGCAATATCTGTGAGTATCTTTGTTTCTTAGCTTAATAGCAACGTTGTCAGAGTAGTATTTTGATAACACTATGTTTATAAAAGGTTAATATTTGATAGTTATAGAAGTTAGTCCAAATGTTAGTTAGTTATACAATTAATCTATTCTACTGTTGTAAATATGTTATATCTTATGTAATATCGAATGTATAGTACTCAGTTTATGTACAAAACATACTTTATCTTTGTTTACAGTTTCACAAAATTGTTCAAGTAAAGGCTTCAAACAGCAAACGGCTTCACGAAGAATTATTTTGAGTAAGTGTTTAACTTGCTGGATAACTAGATAGGAGCACGTCTAGCGTGGGCAGTACAAACATCCTTCCTCAGATAAGGTGACCAAAACTGCACACAACACTCAAGGTGTGGTCTCACCAAGGCCCTGTACAACTGCAGCAAGACATCCTTGCTCCTGTACTCGAATCCTCTCGCTATGAAGGCCAACATACCATTTGCCTTCTTAACCACCTGCTGCACCTGCATGCTTACCTTGAGCGACTGGTGCACAAGGACACCCAGGTCTCATTGCACTTCCCCTTTTCCCAATCTATTGCCGTTCAGATAATAATCTGCCTTCCTGTTTTTGCCACCGAAGTGGATAACCTTGCATTTATCCACATTATACTGCATTTGCCATGGACCTGCCCAATCACCCAACCTGTCCAAATCATACTGGAGTTTCTCTGCATCCTCCTCACAGCACACACGCCCACCCAGCTTTGTGTCATCTGCAAACTTGGAGATATTACATCTAGTTCCCTTGTCTAGATCATTTATATATATTGTGAATAGCTGAGGTCCTAGCACTGATCCCTGCGGTACCCCACTAGTCACTGCCTGCCACTTGGAAAAAGACCCGTTTATTCCAACTCTTTGCTTCCTGTCTGCCAACCAGTTCTCTATCCAAGACAGTACCTTACTCCCAATCCTATGTGCTTTAACTTTGCATACTAATCTCTTATGCGGGACCTTATCAAAAGCCTTCTGAAAGTCCAAATACACCACATCCACTGGTTCTCCCTTATCTATTCTACCAGTAATGCTCTCCTAAGGAGTTTTGGACCACAGCACCACTTTTGAGGTTTCTAAGCCTGGAGCTCTTTCCCTGGGCCTATCCATTAGTGCTTCCAACAAAATTGCTTTAGAGGTCTCTCCAGGCCGAGATTCAAGGCTGCAATGAGCAGGGTGTGGCTGGCCAGAAAGATGGCCCCTCCCCATTAAGAACTGGATGGCGCCAGTCTGTTTGGCTTCCATGGTAACTGACATCGCCTGAGCTTCAGTTGCGTTCTGAGGTAGTGCCTTGCTCCCCAACGTTAGCGCCTTAAGAGAGGTGTGTAGCAATTGATTTAGCGCTCAAATCACCTCCAGGAGCGATAGAGGCTAATTTTGCAGCCGGGGGCGATAATTAGCGCCTGGCGCTAAACTTTGCACCCGGCCAATACTAGCACTTCAAAATGGTCAATACCCAATTTTTCCCTCTTATTTTTAACTTTTCTGTCTGTCTCTTTTTTCTGTCTCTCTTAATCCAATCTTTCTTTCCCTCTCTTTATTTCTCTTTCTGTCCCTGATTTGACATTGAATTCACCCACTCTAATTTACACTTCCTTCTCAGTCGTTGCGTTGTTTATTTCACAAGCTGTTGCTTGCCCTGTTCTCTTAGGTCCCAGAAGCCCGGTTTCCTTAGTATTGCTGTTACCAGCTCGCACTTTCAGCAACTTGCCACGCACATCTGCCAAATGTTTGCCCACTCACTTAGCCTGTCTATATCCATTGGATTCTCAGTTAGAGGGAGCAATCACATTAATAATCCCCCTACCCTTGTCCCACCCCCAATACCTAACTAGATTGAGCTAAGAGGGGCCAGGGATTTATGCTCACCAATGGGGTTTCCTTGACAGTTCAAAACCTGTCGAGTAAGTCGGTTGCGGTTTTGGGGTTCGCTCTTATAGGGACAGTAAAGTCTTTTGTTGGATACCCTTAGGTTGTAGAGTGGAAACCTCGGGTTTTGTTCTTCTTGTGGTGGTTTGGTCGTCGAGTTTCGTTGCGGCTGGGGCTCGGTTGGTGGTCTTCGGTGTAGGCTTGGTCTTTTGCGGCCTAGTTGTCCTCGGTTGAGCCTGCCCCACCGTGCTGCGACCTCGATCTTGCTGTTTGGCTCTATTCCTCGTCGTGCCCCGATGGCTGGCTCTCTTCTGCCGTGCGTTTGGCCCCCAGTGTTATGGTGGGCGTCCTCGCTGTCAGCGCGGGACGAGAAGAGAAGAAGAGAGGGCTTGGCTACCGGTGGACCTACAATTATACAGGTTCTTCACCCCTTATCTGCGCGCCAAATCAGGTCGAGTTCTGTGTTTAATTTTGGCGGGCTCGTCTAAAATGTTTACAGTCATTCACCTTAGCGGCTTTTGGGGTGGTTGTCTCCTTGTTTAACGGCTTCAATATCCTGGCTGTTGGTCATTTATGAAGTTTAATCATCTTTTTCTGGCTTGGTAGCTACTTTGAGCTGTTACCGATTATTTATTCAGAAAGTTAATGGCCTCAAGATTAGATCTATCCTGAGTCAATCTGCTTCAAGATGAAGAATGCATATTCTGTGTTTATCTAGCCATCTGGCTTTAGAAATGACAGTCTTTCACAGGTTCATGCATGCCAGGTTTCTCTTCAAATCTTTGAATGGGCCTGCTTTTGCAGGGCCTTGCTTTTTAAAGTCCTGCAGGCTTCTGTCACAAGGTTTCAGAAGCCATTTTCTTTTGGGTACCCTTTTTAATAACTTGTCCATTCAGGGTCCCTTTTATTGATAACTTGGGGAATGTGGGAATTTTGAGAACCCTACAATGTGTAGGCTTGGCAATGCTCACCTAGATTGCCCTTTTTATCTTGCTTGCAGCTTCCTCCCGTGCGTCTCGGCTACCTGGTTCTGTACCAGCCTTGCGGCATGCGAGTCCCAGCCTTAGTCGAAGTCCGTCTTGGTTGGAAGAGCAAGGCTCAGCTCTTCTTGATGTTCTGTTGTGTGGAGGGCAGGAGAGAGAGAGAGAGAGCTATCCAAACTGCTCTCTGATATACCCCTCCAATACACAGACCGCCGCCTGTGGTTTTAATGGACACATGGCCTCAGGGAAATGGTTTCCAAGCTTCCTCCCAGGCTTTGAATGGTTTTTGATCTTCCAGCCGATTAACTTAACGAGCTCATCTTGACCAGAAACAATGAGTCGTCAGCCTTGTTAATCAAGACTTGGGAGTGGGTCTCTCGGGCCATTCTTCCCAAGGACAGTTCGTTTCCATACGAATGCAACCTGGTTACATGAGTCACCTCCAGCTTGAGTGGGTTTTTTTCACTGCTTCCCCCCACCCCAAGCAGCCTGTCCAGTTTTTAATAAGGGTTCATAATCTAAAAATCCATGTAGTCTGCGCTGACTGCTACAGGCCCCCCTTTAATATTTCAACTTTTCCCAAACAGAAATATCATCAAAAGTTCTGTCGTCTTCTGCTGCGGGAGGCGCACTGTATATCCCAACCAAACTGTACATCAAATTTTACCCCAGGGTCCTGTACCTCACACTTTACACAACAAATCACATCACAGTTTACAAGTATATATACAAACAGACAGTCAACTCCGGGCTATTCTTTAATTAAAGCTTGCAACCGGTTTTGGAGTGTTTTACTTCACTTTCTGCATGACAACCGGAGAGGGTAAAACACTAACACAAATTGAACTACTACAATCACATGAGAAATCACAGGAATCCATGGGGGAATCTTGATATTCAGACTGATGCCCCACCATGGCGGAGAAACCAGTTCTTTTATCTCATTCCCATTTCCCTGTTCCATTGCTCGAGGGTATAGAAATGCTTTTGGGAGAGTTCAACTTCCTTTATTAATTTTGTGAGGTGTTCGGGCAGAGGAGGAATTTCATACCCGAACCGTGTTACTTATTGCTGCAGGTCCTGTACCGCGTCGTTCACCATGAGGTGTACTGTGGTGAGCTCTGGAATGGAATGATGCGCTCTTGAGCCACCTGAACTTCTGTGTGGGGTTTGAAGCAGAAAGTCTTATCGGTGACCAGGCACCAAGTGTCAATGTGTACCTCATACTGGTCCATGCTTGTCGTGACGCAGTACGTCCCTCTGCCCGCATAGGCTACCTGGGGTGGAATGTGGCTTTGGGCCATCACCTCCATGGTGCAATTAATGGGCGCCGCACCCTCTGATGCAAACCCGCACACCGGCCAAATAAACGCATTCAAATGCTGGGAACACAACACCACGTGCGCGCCCCTGCTTTGGCATCCATTGAGGTCAGTGCCGGTCATGGCGTGCTCCCACTTTACAACAAATGGTGGGGCCCCATGATGTCGCATGACGTCCCTTAGGAAGCCAATATTCTCCACTCGGTATACCGGCGCTGGCCGCGGTGACCCGCCCATTACCGGCATCCGGAGTACCATCCCCATTACAGTGTGGTTGAACTGGCCACAGTCAACTGGGACCGGGTATGCCTCTGAGGCCAGTTGGAGTTGGCACGGGCTCATTAAATTTCTGTACGGGCTGAGCGCAGTGAGGTGCCGGTTGCTGACCCACGAAGGGATGCGACCTTGCTGTAGTTCCTCCAAATTTCTGCGCCCTTTGTTCAGCAGCCACGCACCGTGCAACACACACGCAGCGTTTTTCGCTGCCTGCGCCGAGGCATTCTGATCCTCCCTGATCAAACTATTGATCGTCTGAGCATGTGCCTCCAGCTCAACTATGACTTCCTTTAAATGTATAGTTATAGCCTGATCTTCCCGTAACTCTGATCGCTCTAGCTTGTTACCCTCCCCCAGTATCTTTCGCAGCTGGTCCCTTAAGGTGTTGACCTGCATCTGCAACTGCGCATCGTCCATACTGTTGATAATGGACATGCCCGTGCTGAAGAATGTAGCCACATCATTAAATACCCCCCGTCTATATCTCCCCGAACCAACGTGATGGTTTACCATTAAATCATACAGACTTTCCCGATTCACGTCACCGTAACTTAATTCATAAAATTGTCGGAACATTTCCTTCAACAGGGCCTCATATAATTTGTCCGTTTCTACCGGACACCACCGGGGCAGCTGTACCCGGGTTAAATTTAGAATGACCGACGCAACTTCATAGTGAACGTCTTGGTACAAGATCTTGCCGGTCGGGACTAACACTAATCCATTCCTCGGTCCCGGTGTGGTGGCGGGGCAACTAATCTGTGTTTCCTGTACCAGTGGGGCTGTGGGCAGGGGCTTCCTCTCGTGTGCTACCAGTTCCGTGGAATTTACTGTGTTGGGAGGGTCTGAGATCATGCAGGAGTCCCCATTCTGATCCCATCCGATCCCGGCCCCGGAATCCTGCCATCGCCGCAAGAAGGCGATCGACACAGCCGCCGGGCAGACCCATTCCGACCCCCACGTACACATGTAAATTCCCTGTTCCTCTTTCCACCATTTATTCCAGCACACTTCTACTCCCCCCCTCGCCCCCGTAATCTGTCGGTACGTATTTTCCCCCAGTTTCTCCCAGTCCGTGGATCTGTTACCCTTGGCCTGGCCTGACTTCCTTAACCACCACCACCGTCCCAAGGGAATGTGTCCCTCACATCTTAGACAGACGCGTTTCCCCTCGGTCACCCTAACCCATGTGGCTGTGACCTGCAATTTGGGACACGGTATGGAAACTTCTCCATACGTGAAACCCTCGCTGCCGGAGTACCGAGTTGAGTTCGATCCCAGCCACCCTGGCCACCTTCCCTCCTGGAAGTAAGTGGCCATTCCGTCCATGTCCCCTCTCCTACCCTCCTGTGTCACGGTAGGCCCATTCCCTCCTGTGCAGCCATAGAGGAAGGACACCTCAGTGTCTCCTCTTTCCATGCTGCCAGTACCGATCATCATTAGGCATAGAAGTACCATAAAGTTGTTGGCCATACCCCCTTGTTCCTCCGATCTCCTTTGGTTCCCTGCCAAAACAAAAGAAAAACAGTTCCGTTCTGTGAGAGGGTTTTCCTCCACGGATCTGGTTTTGGTTATTTACAAAATATTTACAGTGTTCCCTGCCGCATTAATGAGCACCCCATTTAAAACCTCTCCCATCGGGTCCTCTTGCGGCTCATGGTCGGCGAGTAGGGTGGCGTCCACGGCACCCTAAGCCATGGGACCTGACTGCTCCTCCTTACTGCCCCGTCCTCTGGGTCATCATCGTCCCACACCATGGGAGGAAGACCCGCGTCCACCAGGCTCATGACCGTGCCCTGGTGCCTCTTGGCCTTTGTTTTCCCCTCCTCGGGGTTAAACAACTTGCACTGGTTTACATGAAACCATTTTGTGTGTTTTGGGACTTTTACTGCATATACCATGGGGCTCGCTTTATCCACGATATTATAAGGCCCCATGTACAGCGGCTCGAACACCCCTACTCGGGCGTAATTACGGACCATTACCTGGTCTCCCACCTCCCACTCGTGGGTTGTCTGGGGTTCTAACAGCAGCCGATTTTTCTGGTGCTGGCTCCCCAGGTTACTGGCTGCCTGCCAGTGAATCTGTTTTAAAGTCTCGTACAGATTCTGGACAAACCTGTCCCGGTTTACCTCCCTGACCTGCGCTTCGGTGAGGACCAGCGCCAACACAGGGGTTGGGGTGCACATAATCCTCCCGGTCATAAGCTCGTGTGGGGAGTACCCTGTGCTTCTGGAGGGGCTGGCCCGGACCCCCATTAAGACTAGAGGCAAAACCTCGTCTCATCTCTGCAGGAACGGGCTTATCTCCTTCCTCAGTCTTTCTTGCAGTGTCCGGTTCATGCGCTCCACAATCCCCGATGACTGGGGTAGTGAGCCACATGCCACTTCCCTTGTATTCCCAAGAGTTTTAAGGTGGCCTGCATCACCTGCCCCGTGAAATGGCTCCTTTGGTCGGACTCCATGACCTGTGGCAGCCCCCACCGGGAGAACACTTCCCTCACCAGGATTCTAGCTGTTGCTAGTGCCGTGGCTGCTTGGCAGGGGAAGGCTTCCACCCACTTGGAAAATACGTCCACCAGGACTAAACAGTACTTGTTGCCTGCTTTAGTGGTGGGCAGTGGTCCGATGAAATCGACCTGCAGGGACCGCCACGGCCCCTCTACCCTCCTGGTGTGTCCTATGGGGGCTTTCCTGTGCTGCCGATCGGGGTTATTGGCTGCGCACACCAAACAGTGCGCACAGAAAACTCGGACATCCTCCCTGAGCTGGGGCCACCACACTGCCTCCTCTACCATTTGCGAGGTAGTTTCCGTTTCTGGGTGTCCCGCTCCCGGGCCCCCATGGGCCAACTGGAGGAACTCCTCTCGGTGCTGCGCTGGGACTACCCACCGATCCCCTTTGAAAAGCATCCCCTCTTTGATACTAATGTCCGCTGCCCTGAACGGACATTCTATGGTCTCCCCATTCTCTCTCTTTACCAGGACGACCTTAAGGACGGGATCCTGGGCTTGAACCTGCTTTAAGTCCGGGGCCTTTAAAACTAGCCCCTGTGTGCCTCCCTTGTCCTGGATTGCTGCTACCGGACCTGCTTTGTTTGGATCCCAGAATACTCCTTCCCATGCCCTCTGTTTGGCCAGCTCATCTGCCTTTTGGTTGCCCTCCCACTTGGGCTCTGTCTTTGAATGGGCTTTAACTTTGTGAATATAATGATCTCCCCGGGTGCTTGTGGCCTCCAAAATTTTACTTAGCATCGATGCTGTCGCTAGGGGCTTCCCATCTGCGGGCTTGTATCGCGCCTGGCCCAGACTGCCAAGTATTTCGTGCATGAGTTGCACGTGAACATACAGTCTGAGCAAATGGTGTAGGGGGTGGGGAACTCGTCGGGGTGGGTGGCCACGTATGCCACCACCGCCAGTTCGGCGTGCTGAGCGCTCAGAGTGTTGGGGAGTTTAATGGCCTTCGCTATTTTAGCCGTAGGGTCATAGATTCCGCACCTGGTGAGACACTCCCCCTTCACAACCGAACTGGACCCGTCTATATAGATGTCCCGGCCCGTCGGGTGTATCCCGGCCCGGAATCCTACATCTACATCCCACACCCCTTCTGCCGTACACGTGTGGGCCGTCCCTGGGTAAATCATGTTGGCTGCTAGCTTTGGCTCGGTCAACCCCTGCACTCTCAAGCTCATCTGTGAGAGCAATAAAGTCCAGCGGGCAATGCGAACACTGCTCACTGTCCCGTCCTCTATTCTCCCATCCAACAATATCTGAGTGGGGGTATGGTGGGTGAGTAGAACTATCAGGAATGATCCCGTAAAGAGCTGTGAGCGCTTTATGGCCCAATGCGTGGCCAGGAGATGCCTCTCACAGTTGGAATATCCCCGTTCTACCTCGGTGAGAACCCTAGATGAGTAGACCACGGGCCATAGCTTGCCGTGTCTCTCCTGGAGCAACACTGCACTCAAGCTATCCCCGCTGGCTGCTACCTCTAAGAAGAATTCTTCCCCACCGTTAATGGCTCCCAATGCGGGTGCCATCTGCAAATCCCCTTTGAGGCGAGTGAACGCTTCCTGGCAGTCCTGATCCCACTCCCACTCGACTCCCTTGTGGAGGAGCCGAAGCAGAGGGGCTGCCGTGGCTGCGTAACCTTCTATGAAGTCCCGGCAGTACCCTGTGAGTCCCAGAAAAGATCTTATCCTGGTCACATTCTTGGGGGCTGATAGCTCCTGTACTGCCTTCCTCCTAGCCTTGTCTACAGCCCTTTCGCCAGCCTTTATGGTCAGCCCGAGGAATTTGACTTTCTCCTGGTCGATCTGGGCTTTCTTGGGGTTGACCTTGAACCCCGCCTCCTGCAACAGCTTTAGCAGCTCGTCCAGTAGTGCCCTGTGGTTCTCCCCCTCTGCGGAGAAGAAAAGCAGGCCGTCCATGTACTGGATTAACTGGTGGGGTCGGCTGAAGCCTTTTAATGCATCTGCCATGCATTGGTGGAATAAGGAGGGGCTGTTGTGTAACCCCTGGGGAAGGCATGTCCATGTATACTGCTGCCCTTTAAAAGTGAATGCAAACTTGTATTGGTCTTCCCGTCTGAGGGGAATTGACCAAAACCCATTGGAGATATCCAGCACCGTGAATGTGGTTGCGGTTGCTGGAATGCTCCCTTTTAGATCGGCGACAGCTGCGATTGTGGATGCGGGTCATTCTACAGAAACGATGGCATTCCTGTCTCTCACCTTTGCAGCAAGCAAAATACTTTAAATGAAGTTAATGATCACATGTAATATATATGTTTGATAAATATACACTGTTCTTTTAATAATAAAACATATTTGAGTCATGTAATGAGCAATGCTTGTTTATTATATTTTATATAAAATACTAAGTGCAAGCAATTTGCTTGTCACTCAGATCATGTATGGAAGTTTAGAGACATATTCTGAGTTTAAAAATATATTTTTCTCCTACTTTAAATGTCATTAAGTAAACACAAATGTCACATTTATGGAATGGAAGCCTAAAAAAACTAAAATACCAACTAAATATTATAAATAATATAACGGTAATAGCGGTAACCCCATGTTATGTCATTGGTGTTACTGCTTCACAAAACACACTATTTTGAAAAAATGCAATGACTTTTGGAAGTACTTCCTGGTTCAAGAGGTCATTGGAGGAAGTGCGATCAACAGAGGCGCATGGTGAGTCTACTGTCTCTCTTCATTTGTTATAAATTTGATGATTTATTTGATAATTTTATGTGAGGCTTTTAAGTATGTCATTGGTATTAATCATTTCATAGGAAGGGAAATGAGAAATTGATCATAGAAATTGATTAAATTAGATATTTGAATGATTTTAATATGTTTGAAGACATGTGGTCTAAGGTACTGTGGCGTCCATTTTGTAAAAAACATTTTTTCTGCAAATTGTCATTGGTGTTACCGTCATTGGTGTTACTACTCCTCCTGGTAACACCAATGACAATCAGTAATACCAGTGACGTTTTTGTGTAAATGAGCTTTTATAAAAGCTTCAACAAAAGTTATTAGGGCAAAATAGCACATATTGTTTCATTTTCATAACTTCCTATTGTTATTGTTATTGTTCCTTTTGTCAGGTATGGCGAAATTGAGTGCAGCTGAGAAGCAGAGGCTTTACAGACAGCGCAGGGATGCAGACCCTACACGTAGAGCAGAGTACTTAGAAAAAAGGTGTCAGGGTTATGCCAATGATATAGCAACAAAAAAAAGAAAGAAAATAAATGATCTCAGTGAAAGGGCAAAGAGAGGTCAGCGCAAGGCATGGCGAGTCAACCAGGCAAGACACAGGAAAATTCAGAAGTTGGAAGATAAGCTTGAGGAAAGCAAACGACAATGCAACATGTACAAGAAACGTTATTTCCGTTTGCGGGGTAGAGTTGCAAATTCCGAAAGCCCAGGAACGAAGACAAAAGAGATCCTCCAAGGTTACACAGTCCACTCTCCAGTCAAGAAAGCTCTGAAATTCCACTTTGCTTTTGTGGGAGATTTAAAGTAAAAGTACAATGCAGCCAAAGAAACAAAATCCAAACAGGTTTTTGCAAACATACTGACGGGAAAGCTGATCAGAAAATACAAATTCCAGCTGCTGTGCCAGAAGAGCATTGGCTTCTCATACAAAGCTTGGAGAAAACCAAAGATCAGCTCTCGAGAAACCACCACAAACAAGAGGAAGACTGTGAGACAGTTCTACCTCAGAGATGATGTCAGCAGACTGACCACAGGAAAGCAAAACACAATCACTCTCCAGAAGGTGAAGAAACAGAGGAGGTTACTCTGTGACTCCCTGCTCAACCTCCACAAGAGATTGGTTGCTGAGCATGGAGAACAGGTTTCTTATGCCTTCTTCTGCAGGCACAGACCCTTTTGGGTTGTGACACCAAATGAGCAGGACAGAGAATCATGTCAGTGCAAGACTCATGAAAATCTTCAGTTTACTGTACAAACTTGTGCTCTCAGAGTGTAAAAACCTGGATGAAATGGCTGACAGCACCGTCTGCAACAACTCAAAGTCATGTGCCTATGGTGAATGCCAAGAATGTGAACACACCACATATCCCCTCACCGAATCAACATCAAATACACTGGTAACTTTAACCCAGTGGCGTCTGGAGAAGATTGACCATTCCAAACCAGGTGAAGAGTCTGAGAAGAGAAGAACAATCACTGTCAAGAAAGATGTGCCAATAACAGAGGATGAGCTTGCTACCTATTACGTCCGTGAATGATTGAGACACGGACAGCAGGAGTGGAACAAAATAAGTCTTTACTGGTGGAAGTCAATAGTGAAACTGAAACAACAGAGGCTCACTAGCGCCTTTTATACAGGGGTGGTCACTGCCGGTACTGCAGTCTGAGACCAGTTATTCTCTTAAAGGTACATACACAACAATTCCTCCCCTTTTAGATAAACAGTACATAACATTCATTTAACAACTAAATGATAACTAATTACAATCACAATTACTGTTGCCAGATACATTGGTTAAGTTTAAGCAATTATAAGTTCAGTCTTTGAGGAGGCTTCCTGATTCTGTCTGGATAACGCCTCTTTGGGGTATCAGGTTCTTCTGGCAATGTTGAGTCGGGATCAATGTTGTTGTTTGGTTCATCTGCTTCCAATATTACCGGTTCTGCGGTAGCTGCAATTGGAACGTCGATTTCATTACCAGGTGTATCAGATCGTGGTGTGGAGTTGACGTTTTCCAGTGACTCTAGAATTTGGTCAGCATGGCGTCTTACAATGCTCTCCCCAACGTCCACGGTATACATGAGAGGTCCTTGTCGTGTACAAATCGTTCCTGGCTGCCATTTCTCAGTGCGGTAGTCCCGGGCCAAAACTGGTTGACCTATCTTAAAACTCCTGGTCGGCCTTTCATTCATATTCTGAAACTGCCTGTTCTTCACATCTCTTCGGATGTTTGGCTTAACCAAATCCAAGCGGCATCGTAGTCTTCGATTGAAGAACATCATGGCTGGAGTTTGGTTGGTAACCGCATGTGTCGCATTCCGGTAGGCAAACAAGAAGTTGTCCACCTTGTGTTGTAGGGGTATATCTTCATTACACATTGCCTTGATAGCCTTCTTGAATGTTTGGACAAACCTCTCGGCCAATCCATTAGTGGCTGGATGATATGGGGCAGATGTGTAATGCTTAACACCATTGTTCTTTAAGAACCTCCGGAGCTCTTCAGACACAAACTGTGGTCCATTGTCAGAGCAAATCTGTTCAGGCAGCCCATTCCTGGCGAATATGGTTCGTAAAACTGTGATAGTTTTTTCCGTGGTGGTTGAGGACATTTTTATTACCTCTGGCCACTTTGAATGTGCATCCACCGCAATTAAAAACATCGAGTCCATGAAGGGACCAGCAAAATCAATGTGCACCCTTTGCCATGGAGATGAGGGCCACTCCCATGGATGCAGAGGAGCTTGTGGTGGGGCGTTTTGAACCTTCTGGCATCCTGCACTGCTCTTGGTCATCTCTTCGATTTCTCTATCGATTCCCGGCCACCACACAAACTCTCTGGCTAAGTTCTTCATTTTTACCCCACCCAGATGACCCTCATGAAGCTCATTGGGCACTCTATCCGTCAACTTAGGTGGGATTGCTACTCTGGATCCACACATCAAGGTTCCTCTGCACACTGACAGCTGTTCTCTTCTCGGCGAGAATGCTGGCAGCAGTGGTTCGCCATGTGCTGGCCATCCCTTCACCGTTAAATTATAGACCCGTGATAGTGTCGGGTCATTCCGTGTTTCCTTTTCTATGTTTGCATTCGTCACAGGGAGACATTCGACTATGGTCGAGTGGAATAACTCCATTGGATCCACTGCAAGGTCTTCTTCTTCCACCGTCGGCAACGGTAGATGTGACAATCCATCAGCATTTCCATGCTGTTTAGTTCCTTTGTACTCGATGTCATATTGGTGTGCCCCTAGGAAAAGGGACCATCTCTGCAGCCGTTGTGCTGTCATTATCGGTACGCCCTTCTGAGGGTTGAAAATGGAGACAAGAGGTTGATGATCGGTTAGTAGAGTAAATTTTTGACCGTGCAGATAGTGATTGACCTTCTTCACCCCCCACACTAGGCTGAGGGCCTCTCTGTCAATCTGGGCGTAGTTACGCTCGGTAGAAGTTAACGAGCGTGACGCAAAAGCTATCGGCCTCTCTAAACCATCAAGGAATTTATGTGACAGTACCGCCCCAATGCCGTAGGGAGACGCATCACACGCCAGTCTGATCGGCAGTGCTGGGTTGTAGTGAGCCAATACAGGTAGACTACCCTTTATCTGGACTTCCGAAAACCGAAACCCTCTAAAAACCGAAGGTTTTTTCGTTCAGCGTAAGTCGTGCGTACGAACGAAAAAACCTTCGGTTTTTAGAGGGTTCCGGTTTTGGAAGTTCGGATAAAGGGTAAGTCGTGCGCACGACCCCCCGCCGACCCCCCCGGCCCCGACAACCGCCGACCCCGCCAGCCCCGACAACCGCCGATCCCCCCCGCCAACCCCGCCAGCCCCGACAACCGCCGATCCCCCCCGCCGACCCCCCCGCGGACCCCGCCGGCCCCGACAACCGCCGACCCCGCCAGCCCCAACAACCGCCGACCCCCCCGCGGACCCCGCCGGCCCCGACAACCGCCGATCCCCCCCACCGACCCCCCCGGCCCCGATAACCGCCGACCCCGCCAGCCCCGACAACCGCCGACCCCCCCGCGGACCCCGCCGGCCCCGACAACCGCCGACCCCGCCAGCCCCGACAACCGCCGACCCCCCCGCGGACCCTGCCGGCCCCGACCCCCGCCGACCCCGACTGACTTACGCTGAGCGTCAGCGTAAGTCGTGCGCACGACCCCCCGCCGACCCCCCCGTGGACCCCGCCGGCCCCGACAACCGCCGACCCCGCCGGCCCCGACAACCGCCGACCCCCCCGCGGACCCTGCCGGCCCCGACCCCCGCCGACCCCGACTGACTTACGCTGAGCGTCAGCGTAAGTCGTGCGCACGACCCCCCGCCGACCCCCCCGCGGACCCCCGCTGACCCACCTTCCGAAACCCGAAATTCTCCTTTATCCGAAACTCGGCTGGTCCCGAGGTTTTCGGATAAAGGATAGTCTACCTGTACTTCCCTTGAAGTGATTAAGTCCTCACTCTTCTGAAAAGCACGCTTACAATCATCGCTCCATTTCCATGCTACCCCCGTTCATAGCAGGGTGTTCAGTGGGTGCAGAACTGTCGACAAATTCGGCAAAAACTTCTGATAGTAATTCACCAATCCGAGGAATGACCTCAGTTGCGACACATTTTCAGGCGCTGGGGCCTTAACAACCACTTCAATTTTGTCAGGGGACTTATGTAACCCCTCTTCATCAATCACGTGGCCACAATACGATATCTGTTTCTTAAAAAATTCGCACTTGAGGCGGTTGGCTCGCAGCCCATGTTCCCGTAGTCTAGTGAGCACCTGTTCTAGGTTGTTAAGGTGTTCACTGTCATCTTCACCTGTCACAAGGATGCCGTCCAAGTAACACTGAGTCCCCGGAATCCCTTGCAGGACTTGTTCCATCGCTCTTTGCCATATCGCCGGATCCGATGCTACTCTGAATACCAATCGATGATACTGGTAAAGACCTTTGTGAGTGTTTATCGTGAGATACTTCCTAGAGGACTCTTCAACCTCCATCTGCAAATATGCTTGTGCTAGGTCAATTTTTGTAAAACGCTTCCCTCCAGACAGTGAGGCGAAGATGTCTTCTATCCTTGGAAGAGGATATTGTACTGTGTGAAGGACTGGGTTCGCCGTCAACTTGAAATCCCCACAGATGCAAATCTTCCTTGGCTCCCCGGACTTATTGCTTAACGTTTTCTTCATGACAGGAACGATGGGTGTCGCCCACTCGCTCCAGTCGACCTTAGACAACACGCCCGCCTTCTCCAGATTCTCCAGCTCTGCCTCGACGGCTGGGCGAATTGCATATGGTACCGGTCTTGCTTTGAAAAACTTGAGAACTGCATTCGCTTCTATTTTTATCGAGGCGGCTACGCCTTTAAGCGTGCCCAGTTCTTGTTGAAATACCTCTTTGGCGTTAGCTAAGATTGTTGACAATCGTCCAGGAGTGACGTCTTCATCTTTTTTACCTTCCACCGTCATTGCATGAATGGAGTGCCAATCTAAGTTTATCTTCCTGATCCATTCCTGTCCCAATAACGGTGGTCCACCATCTTGCAGTATGTAGAGATACAATTTCCGTATTTTCTTGCCGTTGTATTCGACAGGCACCCTTATTTTTCGTCTGGGGTATACTTTTTGCCCCGTATACGTCGTCAAGACGATGGATGTCTCTCTCAAGGGTATGTGTGAAAATAGCCGCTCGTAGTCTCGTCGATTCATGACGGTTAGCGCTGATCCTGTATCCAATTCCATTTTAACTTGGGACCCTGCTATCGTGAGGGTGACCCAAATGGTTCGGTGATCCTCTTTTGCGATTACATTATGAAGTTTGAGACAGCTTAGTCTCCTGTTCCCGGATTCACTATCGCTCATCTGGTCTTCGGAACTACTGTCCGTCATCTTTTGTACTTTCTTGTACGGTTCCTTAGTAGCCTTTTTGTTGTCGCTGGTCTTCTTCCCAGACCTGCAAACTCGTGCAATGTGTCCCATCTTCCCGCATTGCCTGCATATTTTGTCTTTAGACCAGCAGTCCTTCTGGTCATGGTTAGTTCTGCCGCAGCGATAACATTTTGCAAATCCCCGTGTCATTTCGTGGGTGCCGTATTCCTGTGGTTTTTGTTGAATTTCTGCAGCTCCCCTGGCTGCTGCTTCATACGATACTGCCACGCTGAAAGCCTTATCTAGCGTCAGCTCTTTCTCTGAGAGTAACTTCTTCTGTGTTCCTTCACTCAGGAGTCCACAGACAAATTTGTCCCGTAGGGTATCTGCCAGTCCTGCTCCGAACTGGCAGTGCTTTGATAGCTTGCATAGTGCTGTAAGATAGTCAGCATTGCTCTCATCTTTGTGCTGAGTTCTCCTGTGAAATTTAAATCTTTCTGCTATCAACAGCGGTGGTGCAGGGTTTAGGTGTTCCTGTAGGACAGCAACAATTTCGTTAAAACTCTTCGCCTTCGGTTTGGCTGGAGTAATCAGGTCCCGCAATAGGCTGTACGTTCTAGCGCCCATTAAGTTTAGCAATATCGATGCCTTTTTCTCCTCCGCTATTTCGTTTGCCTCGAAATATACCTCGAGTCTTTCCACATACGTGGTCCAGTCCTCTATTGTATTATCAAAAGCAGTGATACAGCCAGTCTTTGGCATCTTGCAAATCTAAAATGGCGCCTTCTTCCCCGATTTAACAAAATGGCACCTCCCGCACTTTGCCTTCTTCCCCGCTGATTAAGATGGCGCCTCCCGCGCTTTGCCTTCTTCCCCGCTGTTGTTAGTGCTGCTTTCCACGGTTTCTTGCGCGTTTAATATATATATATATTTTTTTATTATTTTCCCGTCGTGGAACAACCCTGTGGGACTCTTGCCTCCCTCTTCGCAGGTCTATACTTAGCCCGGCTTCGTAGCACCGGCCGTGCCCTGTGTGCTCCACCCTCTCTCTCTCTTCTTCCCGACAACGCTGCTCGGCCCCGTTGCAAATCTCCTGCTCGAGTTCGCGACCGCCGCAGCCCAGGAAGGATCAGTGCACCACCTGCCACCAGCCCGATTAGCTGAAGCACCGTCGACAAGAACCAGGCCCCGCATCCGACAGCTTCTCCAGCAATCTTCAACTCTGCAACACAGGGCGGATGCCCACAGTCGACGCCCGTTTCTACTGCCTGTTACTTTCTTTTCTTTCTGGCCTCGACCTCTGCTCACTTCGCTGTAGGAATGGATCCCAGGAGGTGGTGCAGACTGTAGGTAGGTTCGTATCTGCTCGTCGCCAGTATTACCTCCGTGAATGATTGAGACACGGACAGCAGGAGTGGAACAAAATAAGTCTTTACTGGTGGAAGTCAATAGTGAAACTGAAACAACAGAGGCTCACTAGCGCCTTTTATACAGGGGTGGCCACTGCCGGTACTGCAGTCTGAGACCAGTTATTCTCTTAAAGGTACATACACAACACTACCCATTTTCAAGATAGGCTCTTTAAGTTCCGCAGACACATCTTCAACATCTGTTGGCAGTACAATGCTTACAGAAATCTAAGAGAGAACCTGACCTCCAAGGACTGCCTTATACACATAGATTTTAGTGAAAACTACACTTGCAAGTATGCAAATGAAATCCAGTCTGTGTACTTTGGGGGGTCACATCAACAAGTGACCCTCCACACTGGTGTTCTCTATGTGCAGGACCAGCCCCCCATGCCCTTTAGTATGATCTCCCCAAGTAGAAGGCACGACCCAATGGCTATATGGGCTCATCTTGACCCCATCCTGGAGATGGTGAAAAATCAGTGCCCTGAAGTCCAGAACCTTCATTTCTTCAGCGATGGCCCTGCCACCCAATAAAAGCAGAAGGGCTATTTCTACATGATTTGCTCAGAACCTCAACAGAAGAGCTTCCCCAAAACCACTTGGAACTTCTTCGAGGCAAGCCATAGGAAGGGTGCTCCGGATAGGGTGGGGGGTGCATTAAAGAGGTCAGCCGACATCTTGGTCTGTCAGGGAAGGGATATCCCAGATGCACTCTCTTTCTTCCAGGATTTAAAGGACTCTGGAACGCAGGTGAAACTGTTCTATGTAAGCGAGGAAGATGTTGAGACTAAGGCACAGAAAATGCTGGAGGTGCCTCTTGTGGCAATAAAGGGGACCATGAAAATGCATCAAGTTTTGAGCATCACACCTGGCATCCTCAAATACAGAGACATCAGTTGTTTCTGCCACGCAGCAGAGGGCGTGTGGGATTGCCCATGTTACAGTCTCCAAGAAATCATTGTAGGAGCTGTGCTGCCTACAGAACATGACCACTCTGCTCCACAACAACCACACCGACCTGATGTCATTGAGACTCACCATAGCGGGCAGTGGTGTATTGTGAGGTATGATGACCAGCCATACCCTGGCATTATACTGGAGGTGGAAGAGCACATCATAAAAGTCAAGTGCATGCACAGGAATGGCGTGAACAGGTTTTTCTGGCCAAGCCCAAGAGATGACGTAAACTGGTATGGGGACGACCAGATAATGTGTTTCATGCCGGAGCCAGTTCCTGTGAACAAACGATCAGTTCAGGTTGACCAGAAGATCTGGACATATTTGAAGGGACAGCTGGATGTGTGACCACAAGTCAAAAACCAGTTGCTGGAAGCCTAAAGTTGGTGTAAAGACAGATTACAGGAAACTTTGTGCTATCCGGAGGTGAGCTATCCGGCAATCTGGAGCCACCGGCAAAAATCAGCAGCCGTTTTTTATTCTTTTTGTTTGTTTTTTTTGCTTTGTTTGAACAGTCAAGCTGTGCAAGGTCTGTAGCTATAGCAACAGCTTCAGCTACAGAGCTTTAGGGCCACACCCGAGTGTTTAGAAGCTGTTGCTAAGCAACAGTGTTTGTTGTCAAATACGGAGATAAGAATCTCCATATCTCTCAACATTAACCCTGGAGAGTACGGCAGTTTTCAGGCAACGGCAGCAGCTCGGTCCCGTGGGTGCCGGAGAGCACAAAGTTTCCTGTACTTTGTTTACTTGTGTTCTAATGAGTATGTTTTATATCTGGCTCAATCAGGATAGAACTAGGCTACATGTTTTATGAGTTTCTATGAAAATGGTGATGTTGACTACGATGTTGATGACAAGTTCAGACACAATCATTCTTGGTCTTGGCCTTAATGTGCTCTCTTTAATGTGCTCCTCTTTGGTCTTAAAGTGCTTTGGCTAAGTTTTTTATGTTATCAGTCAAATTATATGAATCTCTCAGTGCTGTAAATGAGTTAACTGAAAAAAATGGCACATACGTTAGATGAAATGTAATAAATTCATTGAGTTGTTTGAAATAGTCTGGGGTCAAGTCATTGGTGTTGTATTGTCTCACTGGTGTTACTGCATGTTTTTTTTCAGTGAAATGATATCAAAGGTGTCATTTTTGACTTTATAATAATTTTGTGTTTGTTGATTGTTGCTTTATTCATGAGTTAGCAGTTTAAGGATAGTATCATTCAATTTTGATGACTGTCCTTCAGTTATTGTTGATATTATAGCAAAAACATGATGGCGCAAATGAAAAAATGTCACACAATGTAACTTTACACATACCTGATTATAATAAATAAATAATCAAAACTTTTTCTTTAAATTATTAACAATCTACTCTGTCTTTCAGTATATGTGCAGATTGAATTGAGAAATAGCATTCTGATAAGCCTTTAATTTTGTTTAAGGTATAAGTAACACCAATAACAAAAAGACGGCACAAGCATTCTTTGAGTGAATGTATAAAAATAATTAAAATACATTAAGCTTTCATTTTTGTGGATTGATAAAGTTAAGGTTAATTAATATTGTACAATAAGTTTTGATTATGTAAAATGAAATACATTTCAAGACATCTTGCAATTCCAAATGCCACCGTTTCTGTAGAACGACCCACCGTGCGCAAGCTGGGATGTTCTTATTTAGGACCCGATAGTCCACGGTGGCTCTCCATGACTGGTCGGGTTTCTTCACTGGCCAGAGTGGTGAGTTCACGTGGGTGGCTATTAGTCTCAACACCCCCTGTTTTACCAGGGATCCCAGTGCCGTTACCAGGTCGGCTTCTGCCTCTCGGGGGAAACTATACTGCTTTTGTGGCCGTGACATGGGGTCCCCTTGCACCCGGACCTCTACCCCGGCCACCCTGCCACAATCGTGTTTATGGGTGGTGAATGCGGCGAGGTTGTCCAGTACATTCGCCTGGTACTGGGCAGGGGTGCTACTAACCAACTGTTCCAGGTCGTTACTCCCTTTGCGTTTCATGGTGCATACACTGCCCCCTCCTCCCTTATCTCTGGGGATCACTATCACCTCCTCTGTCTCGTCCGAGACCACTGCCTCCCACAGGCAGTGATTCCTCAGGTCCACAATGACCCGGTTGGCTAACATGAAATCAGCCCCGAGGACTCCCCACCCTGGTTGCTCCCATTTCATTAGCATGCACTTCTATGTGATGCGGAAGGACCCTAGCTCTATTCTCAGGGGTTTGGACCTGTGAATCCCATTAGGCTAAATGGGACATTGTTAGACCAGGGTGAATTGGTCGGGTCTTCCGAATGGACCACCGTGCTGGAAGCTCCGGTGTTCACCAAATATCTCCCCTGCACCGTCTCCACCCCCATCTTAACACAGGGCCTGTCCCACTCATCGTACATGAGCAGACACAGGTACTCAGGCTGGGCGCGTTCTAGTCAGAGTGAAGGGCATACGAGAGCGGTCGGGATCACACTGTTCGCGGAAGCGTCTACCCTTCCATTGTCCTTCCCCAGCACCGTGCGAAGGGTGGCCACCAGAACATCAAACGGTCCATTGGTCGCCTCCTTCGCCTTGGTGACCTGGGGTTTTCGCACGGTAGGACCCCCTCAGTCTGACCCCCCCATTTTGGGCCGGGCAATCCCGCCTCCAGTGTCCCGTCTTCCCACACTTGAAACAAGTCTTAGACTCGTCAGTGTTACCCCCTTCCTGACGCCATTCCTTCCTATCCCCCTTACTGGCCTTCATCTCATGTACCCTCCCCTTGTGTTTGACCTCCTCCCCGGAACCGGCCTTAAAAGCTAAGCTCAATTTCCGGAGCACGCCTGCCTCCGTGTTTCCGAGGTCCTCGGAGTCAAACCATGCTTCTGCCTTGGCTTTAATCCGTGGCAGGCTATTTGCTACCAGGGTCCTGAGCCTGTGATTTCTGGAGACCCCTATCAGTTGCGCGCGGTCTGACGCACCTCCAGTTGCCTTCGCGTACACCGGCCAAAGCCTGTCCGCAAATGCAGTTGGTGCCTCGCCGGCCAACTGTAGGGTCCGTTCCACTTGTGAGAACGGACTACCCTGGGTATGCCCCATGGCTCTCAGAATCTCCTCTTTCAACCCCTCTGTGGTACCTCGCCCCGCTTTTGTGGCTGTGGACAGGCTCTGATACAGTTTCCCATCAAGAGAGAGCAGCCTGTGGGTCTCGCCCTCACTACACCTGTTGATCCCCCCTACCTGCTCGACCTCCATAAAGTGAACTGAGGGGTCCCCGTCCTGTTTTAGTTTAGGCAACTCTGCTACCATGGCTTGCAATTGCGGGGTGGTGAATGGGACCACGTAATCGTTCTGCAGTGGGCCCTGGTCAACGTTTGGTGTGGGTGGACTGTACTTTTGCTGCCGCAGAGGATACATTGGTCTCAGTGGCGCTACCGGTGCCGGTGGGACTTCCCTGTCCTGAATCTTATCCTCTGCTTCCTGACCCTCCTCGTCTCACTCCACCCGGGTTTCCCCTGGTGCCATTAAACAGACCATGCCTCTGGCCCCAGACAAGGCTTGGATCAATTTTTTTATCTTTTCTTCGCAGGGACCATGATCAGAGTCTTCATAGCCCCTACTTCTAGCTATCTTATGAGCTATTTAAATGTCCCTTAGCTGACCCTCCAAACCGTCAGCTCTCGTTAATTTTGCGTTCTCCTCCCGTAAGGCCAGCTCATTTAACCTGGCCTCCGTAACATGGCACCGCAGGTATTCCCCCATATTATGGGAGGTCTCTTCCTGTGCGCATCTTTCCTGTTTTTCCTCGCGCAACTCCTCCACTAGTCTACTCCCGACTATCCCCTTTGCGTCTGACTTGTCTTCAGACTCCTTCAGCTCATTTTTGAGCTTTTCAACCTGCTCCCGGAGCAGTTGAACTTACTTTTGGAAGCACAGGAGCCAGATTGCCTTCTCTTTGGACTTCCTGTGCTCCTTGCTCCCTATCCACTCTGCGGTCCTATCCTGGGGACTCTCAGAGCGCAACATCTCCAGCACCCATTGCTGGGATACGTTAACATTTTAAACACATAGGAGGAAATTCTGTCCTCCATTCCGGATCTCTTGCCCTATCTAATCCACAACCTATCATCCTGCCAGCGGTCGCCAAATCTGTAACCATTTTTTGCGGTGGCCAATTTCTTATGGCCCCTGCCGCAATTGCCAATTATTGTAAGTGGTTTCGCCCCGCCCGAAGCGAGCACGTAAACCCCCTTACTACAAGTTCTGGATGATAGGGATTACTGAGGACAGATTTGAACATGGGCAGTGTTTTCAGGCTCACCCGTACAGTGTTTATTAAGGTTGATGAAAACCATTCCACTCGCATACAGTACGAGCGGTGTGAACACAACAGTACAGTTTAAAACAGTGCAACCCTGGCTTGTCCAACAAGCCCCTGCCGTGCTGACTTACCATGGCCTAAAAACACCCTCCCGTGAACTAAACTATCACAGGACCCTTCCAATGCTAAACCCCCTCTGGTTTGGTAGGAACGTACATGCATCCCCTCACACAGCTAAGTGATCTTGTGGGTGTGTAGGCTGGGCAATGCTCACCTAGATTGCCCTTTTTATCTTGCTTGCAGCTTCCTCCCATACGTCTCGGCTACCTGGTTCTGTAACGGCCTTGTGGCATGCGAGTCCCAGCCTTAGTCGAAGTCCGTCTCAAATAGGACCTCAAAGGTAGTAATCTCAGGATTGCTACCAGTGCCACGTGCTAGTCAGAGTAGAAATAGAAGGATAGTTCAGATGAATACATGGCTAGAGGAATGGTGCAAGGGGGAGGGATTCAAATTCCTGGGACATTGGAACCGGTTCTGGGGGAGGTGGGACCATTACAAAATGGATGGTTTGCACCTGGGCAGGACTGGGACCGATGTCCTAGGGGGACTGTTTGCTAGTGCTGTGGGGGAGGGTTTAAACTAAAATGGAAGGGGGTTGGGAACCTTTGCAGAGAGACAGAGGAAAGGGAAACAAGGATAGAAGCAAAAGATATGAAGGAGAAAAGCAAAAGTGGCAGTCAGAGTAATCAAGGGTTTAAATCAAACATGGCCACAGTAAATAATAATTCTAAAAGGTCTAAGTGTGTTAAAAAAACAAGACTGAAGGCTTTGTGTCTTAATGCGAGGAGCATTCGTAATAAGGTGGATAAATTAGCTGTGCAAATAGATGTAAGTGGATATGATATGATTGGGATTACGGAAACATGGCTCCAGGGTGACCAGGGCTGGGAACTCAACATCCAGGGGTATTCAATATTCAGGAAAGACAGGCAAAAAGGAAAAGGAGGTGGGGTAGCATTGCTGGTTAAAGAGGAGATTAACACAATTGTAAGGAAGGATATTAGCTCTGATGATGTAAAATCTGTATGGATAGAGCTGAGAAATACCAAGGGACAGAAAACGTTAGTGGGAGTTGTATACAAACCCCCAAACAGTAATGCGGAGGTTGGGGATGGCATTAAATGGGAAATTAGAGACGCGTGCATTAAGGGCACAGCAGTTATCATGGGTGACTTTAACCTACATATAGATTGGGCTAACCAAATTACTAACAATACTGTGGAGGAGGAGTTCCTGGAGTGTATACGGGATGGTTTCCTGGACCAATATGTCGAGGAACCAACTAGAGATCAGGCCATCTTAGACTGGGTATTATGTAATGAGAAAGAAATAATTAGCAATCTTGTTGTGCGAGGCCCCTTGGGGCGGAGCGATCATAATAGGATAGAATTCTTCATTAAGATGGAGAGTGAAGTATTTGACTCAGAGACCTGAATTTAAATAAAGGAAACTACGATGGTATGAGGTGCGAGTTGGGTAGGATTGATTGGGGAATGTTACTCAAAGGGTTGATGGTGTATAGGCAATGGCAAACATTTAAAGATCGCATGGATGAACTACAGAATTTGTTCATCTCTGTTTGGCATCAAAATAAAAGAAAAAAGTTGAATCAACTGTGGCTAACAAGTGAAATTAGGGATAGCATAAGATCCAAGGAGAGGACATATAAATGGGCCAGAAAAAGCAGTAAACCTGAGGATTGGGGGCAGTTTAGGATTCAACAAAGGAGGACAAAGGGATTAATTAAGAGGGGGAAGATAGAGTATGAGAGTAAGCTTGCAGGGAACATAAAAACTGACTGTAAAAGCTTCTATAGATATGCGAAGAGAAAAAGATTGGTGAAGTCAAGCGTAGGTCCCTTGCAGTCAGAATCAGGGGAATTTATAATGGGGATCAAAGAAATGGCAGACCAATTAAATACATACTTTGGTTCTGTCTTCACAAAGGAGGGCACAAATAACCTCCCAGAGATGTCGGGGAACATAGGGTCTAACGAGAGGGAGGAACTGAAAGAAATCAGTATTTGTAGGGTAATGGTGTTAGGGAAATTGATGGGATTGAAGGCCGATAAATCCCCAGGGCCTGATAATCTACATCCTAGGGTACTTAAGGAAGTGGCCCTAGAAATAGTAGATGCATTGCTGGTCATCTGCCAAAATTCTATAGACTCTGGAACAGTTCCCATGGATTGGAGGGTAGCTAATGTTACCCCACTATTCAAAAAAGGTGGTAGAGAGAAAACGGGGAATCCTATAGTCCATTATAAAAGATGTAATAGCAGAGCACTTGGAAAACAGTGACCGGATTGGACAAAGTCAACAAGGATTTACAAAAGGTAAATCGTGCTTGACTAATCTACTGGAATTTTTTGAGGATGTAACTGGTAAAATAGATAAGGGAGAACCAGTGGATGTGGTGCATATGGACTTTCAGAAGGCTTTCGATAAGGTCCCGCATAAGAGATTAGCGTGTAAAGTTAAGGCACATGGATTTGGGGGCAAGGTACTGACTTGGATAGAGAACTGGTTGGCAGACAGGAAGCAAAGAGTTGGAATAAACGGGTCTTTTTCCGAGTGGCAGACAGTGACTTGTGGGGTACCACAGGGATCGGTCTTAGGACCTCAGCTATTCACAATATATATTAATGATCTAGACAAAGGAACTAGATCTAATATCTCCAAGTTTGCAGACGACACAAAGCTGGGTGGGCGTGTGTGCTGTGAGGAGGATGCCAAGAAACTCCATTGTGATTTGGACAGGTTGGGTGATTGGGCAGATGCATGGCAGGTGCAGTATAACGTGGATAAATGCGAGGTTATCCACTTTGGTGGCAAAAACAGGAAGGCAGATTATTATCTGAATGACAATAGATTGGGAGAAGGGGAAGTGCAACGAGACCTGGGTGTCCTTGTGCACCAGTCGCTGAAGGTAAGCATGCAGGTGCAGCAGGCGGTTAAGAAGGCAAATGGTATGTTGGCCTTCGTAGGGAGAGCGTTCAAGTACAGGAACAAGGATGTCTTGCTGCTTTTGTACAGGGCCTTGGTGAGACCACATCTTGAGTATTGTGTGCAGTTTTGGTCGCCTTATTTGAGGAATGATGTTCTTGCCATGGAGGGAGTGCAGCGAACATTCACCAGACTGATACCTGGGATGGCAGGAATAACGTAGGAGGAGAGATTGGGTCAATTGGGCTTATACTCATTGGACTTTAGAAGAATGAGAGGGGATCTCATTGAAACTTATAAAATTCTAACAGGACTGGACAGACTAAATGCAGGAAGGATGTTCCCGATGGCGGGGGAGTCCAGAACCAGGGGTCACAGCCTAAGGATAAGGGGTAAGCCATTTAGGACAGAGATGAGGAGGAATTTCTTCATCCAGAGAGTGGTGAACCTGTGGAATTCTCTACCACAGAAGGCAGTTGAGGCCAATTCATTAAATATATTCAAGAAGGAGTTAGATATATTTGTTAGGGCTAAAGGGATCAAAGGATATGGGGAGAAAGCAGGGACAGGGTACTGAATTTGGATGATCAGCCATGATCTCATTGAATGGCGGAGCAGGCTCGAGGGGCCGAATGGCCTACTCCTGCTCCTACCTTCGATGTTTCTATGTTTCTATGTCTCGGTTGGAAGAGCAAGGCTCAGATCTTCTTGACGTTCCGTTGTGTGGAGGGCAGGAGAGAGAGAGAGAGAGCTATCCAAACTGCTCTCTGATATACCCCTCCAATACACAGACCGCTGTCTGTGGTTTTAATGGACACATGGCCTCAGGGAAATGGTTTCCAAGCTTCCTCCTAGGCTTTGAATGGTTTTCAATCTTCCAGCCGATTAACTTAACGAGCTGATCTTGACCCGAAACAATGAATCGTCAGCCTTGTTAATCAAGACTTGGGAGTGGGCCTCTCGGGCCATTCTTCCCAAGGGCAGTTCGTTTCCATAGGAATGCAACCTGGTTACATGAGTCACCTCCAGCTTGAGTGTTTTTTTTTCACTGCTGCTCCCCCCCATGCAGCCTGTCCAGTTTTTAATAAGGGTTAATAACCTATAAATCCATGGAGTCTGCGCTGACTGCTACAACTGTTTACCCACAGTCATGTTCCCAGGTTTCACTTACCCCTTTACTGGCTGCTCCGCTTTCGGCACAGCTCCCACTCACCCGCTGCTGCTGCTGCTCCTGACTCTATAGAAAATGTGGGACCCCCACCCCCGCCCCATTCTCCAATTTCTGTTTATACCACATGCCCGAACCTCAATCCCCCAACCTCCTTCTCTCCACCAACCCTCATCCCCAAATCCCATCCCCAATCTCCCTCTCTCCCTAACTCCCCTCCCCGACTCCCCCATGTCTTTTCACTCTTCTCCCCGACTCCCATTCCCCAGTCTCCCTCTCACCCCCGATTCCCGACTCCAGAACTCTGCCGACTCCCGAGCCCCTCTCAGACTCCCGAGTGCCCCCGATTGTTGACAGCCTTCCCCACGACTCCGCTCCTCACCAGTTCTAGTTCTCTGTGTCGGTGGGGGTAATGTCTCGGCACTACTGCGGCGGAAACCTTAACATGTGCAGATCTCCTGGGTAATGTCGCTAGCCACATTCCAGGAGACTCCTGGGCAATTCGACATTTAGCAAACCTAAGTAAAGTAAAACAGCTCTGTGAGGGAATGCTAGATCAGGTCTGGCACTATTGTTATGTTATTTTATGGGAAGGTTGGAGCTTTAAGGATTCCCTAACTTGAATTGCTTGCTCCTTTTTAAAGTTCTTCAGCATATATGGGGGTTAGGCTGTGCTGCAGTTGTGTCCTGTGGGGCTTATTTTCCTTCCTACGTCTTGGATGTGCTTTTCTTATAAACTGCAGATCCCCATGTTGATCGTAAACCCTTCTATTCTTTCTAAGATGTCAAATGTGGAATTGGAGATGAGACATCAGTGAATTAAGTTAAGACTGTGCTGACTTTGACCAATACATTGGCCCAGAAATTCGGGTCCCAACGCATGAGTACGCACGGGGTACTCACGCGTGGACCCGATGGAAGTGCCGGTTTCTTGCATGCGCTACGCATGCGCGGGAAACCGGCACTTCCGATCCTCTGAACGAAGGGGTTCAGAGGTCGAACGCGTGCACGCGGGAGTCTGCGCGTGCGCTTTGAACTTATTTTTTTTTTACAGGTTTTTCCATGAGGGTAAGTCTTTAGATTTTAGAAATGTAAAAACCAGGCGGAAGGACTGCATTTTAAAAGGTAAGTGGTCAAGTAATTAAAATTAAAACATTTTTTCCACAGGTTTATTATTTTTAAATACTTTAAAGCAAGGTAAGTTTATTTTTAGCCCCGTTTTTTTTATAAAATTATTTTTTTCAAAAATTTAAATTATTGTTTAAAATAGTTATTTAATGTAATTTATAGTTTATTTAAAAAGTGTGATTTAAAAAAAAATTATTTGAAGGTTAACTACTGTTTTGGGCCCTCAGCATTTATACGTTTAGACAGGTCTTTCTGTCAATCTTATGAATGAGCTTTTCCCTCCTCCGATTGGCTGCCCATGGTTCACGTGATCCCAGGGGACGCATCGCACTAACTACGCCCCTGGGACACGCAAGCACAGCGCGCCGGCCTCTGGGCCAGGCCCCGGAGAGGAATTCCACGCAGGCCCAGAGCTCAACTGCCGGCGCACTAGGTAAGTGTAGGTCGGGGGCTTGCACCCGCGGGAAGCCCCCGACCCGAATTTCTGGGCCAATAGCATAATACTGCGGATGCTGGAAATCTGAAATAACAGAAAATGCTGGAAACACTCAGCAGGCCCCCTCTACAATGGGGAGACCAAACGCAGATTGGGTGAACGCTTTGCGGAACACCTCCGCTCAGTCCGTAAGGGTGACCCTGAGCTTCCGGTCGCCTGTCACTTTAATTCTCCACTCCACACCCACTCTGACCTCTCTGTCCTCAGCCTCTTACACTGTTCCAATGAAGCTCAACGTAAGCTCGAGGAACAGCACCTCATCTTTCTATTGCGCACTTTACAGTCTTCTGGACTCAACATTGAGTTCAACAATTTCTGACTATAGCCTCTGCCCCTATTTTTTCAGGCAGCAGCTGTTGATGATTTTGCCATCCCCATGGCAACATTTAACCACTCCTGCCTTCCACCCTATCACAGACTGTTCCTTTTGTCTTTCTTCCCCTCCCCCCTTTCCCTGTCACTGCACCTGCTTAAAACCTATTACATCTCTAACTTTTTCCAGTTCTGACAAAGGGTCATAGACCTGAACCGTTAACCCTGTTTCTCTCTCCACGGATGCTGCCTGGCCTGCTGAGTGTTTCCAGCATTTTCTGTTATTTCTCTCTTTGACCAATATATTTTGCCTGTTCTCTGTAGTTTAGGTTGGATGCTGAGGCAAAAAGTAGCTGACGTACACCATCTCCCAAATCAATGATATGTCAGCTAGCCAAACATGGGAGCCCTAGAGGTACTCAGCATGTGAAGAATTATAGGTGCAAGCGGTTGTCCTTCCTCTCCCAGCACAATACATCGAATTCCCAATACACCTTGTCATTGTCCCAGCCTGAAGCCTATTCTTTTAATATCTTCCTCTTTAGTCACCTGTCAATTATCTCCCATAATGTTCTTGTTTTATGTGAAAAGTTGACCCTCTTTCTCAATGACTTGCTGTATTAAAAGCGCAGTTCATTTTAGTGCTTTTTAGTCTACATCATTGTTTTTTTAACAAACAATCCAGTGGTTTGACTTTGGCAGTACTGCTTTCACAGTCTATACAGCTCATGTGGAGCTTTTCTTTATTTTGTGCCACTGTTATTATATATAGTTGGTTGGTGCATGCGTGTGTGAGTGCATAAGTGTGCGTGAGTGTGCACGTGCCCAACACGTGTATCTATATAATATACCTGTGTATTTTTATAATACACTAGTAGAATTAACATGGCCTTTTTATGGTATTCTGGGATCTAAACCATGGTTTCTGATACCAACTGAAGCTCTAATGCAGCCTAAACATGACGGTGGCTTACCCATCACTGTAACACAGCAAATTTACTGAAATATATATATTACCTTAACTAATATGATTGATTTGCAGTATTTAATTAAGTAACAAACAGTGTTCCCTCTAAGCTGCGCACGCGTGTGGCCACACAGTAACCCGAGATGTATCGCGCAGTACAGTGAAGAGGCTGCACACATTGGCCGATAGCAATGGAACAGTATTATTTGAAGCAACCAATCAAAGGGTGAGGCCAATAAGGCATGAATACGACATCGGAGCGGGAAAGAGATCGAGGATGACAAACAACATTGGAGCGGACAGGGAGATCGAGGATGGCATCGGAGGGGGCAGGGAGGTCGAGGACGACACCGGAGTGGAAAGGACATCAAGAATGACATTGGAGTGGGAACAGAGATCGAGGATGACATCGAAGCATTGAAAAGAGTAAGGCCCAGAGTGGAGCATTGAAAAGGCCGAGGCCCAGAGCAGAGCACTGAAAAGGGTGAGGCTGAGAGTTCCACTGTGTTAGCGTTTTAGCCTAAGTAAGTATCATGTCCAAGTGAAAGGCAGGAGCCCAGGTACTAACAGTGTCTCAGAAAAAATGCTCTTCAGCATTTAAAGAGGATTGTTTTTTGGAAGTTGTGGAAACTGAAACAACCAATGCTTCTGGTAGGGGCCTTTTGAAACTGGGAGACATTTTTCAGTATTCAGTGAGTGCCGGGGTTGTCTGATGCCAAAGTTAATGGAAAATTTACAAGTGGTAAAAGATTGACTGAATGGAAACTGGACTATCTGAAACACCACTTAGTTCAAAAAGTTCATATTGAGGCAGTTAAAAGTTTACATGACCAGAAACATGGCATTGGGATTCAACGTTTATTTACAGAGTCTGCTGAAAACTGACAGAAGCGCATTGAAATGGGGGAATGTCAGCAAGCAAATCCAAATGAAATAAAAATTCTGATTGACAATGTGTTCCTTGCTATGAAAATATACACATCCATGTTGTCGGTGCAGAAAATTAACGAATACATAGCTGATGTGCCAAATAACTGCCTGAATCCATGAGGTTAAAGCTTAAAACTAAAGGCTTTTATTAAGTAAGAACATGGCATCAAGTTAACACAGTCATCACCAACCCAGCCCTTGGTAGAACATTCCAGAAGAGGGGTGGGGCTAGGGAGGAGCATTAGTGGTTACACCGGTGGAACATTCCAGACATTAACAAGTACAACAACAACAACAACAATACAAATGCCAGAACACAGAGTTATTTCATCACAGTAGCGAAATATGTTAATGTTCCTACCAGCTGGAGAAGCAAGAACTATGCCTTTGAATTTGTACAGTTTCTTAACGCTGTAATGCAAAACGAGGTAATGGCAGTTGTACACAATTCCTGAGTTCGTACGCTGATAGTTGATGAAAGCAGCGACATTGTTGTGCATAAAATGTTAATTCCATACATCAAGTTTCGAGAACAGAAAAATGCCAGCCACAAGGTTGTGTTTCTTGCCATTATCCAGTTAAGTGCATGTAATATTATACTGTGGTCATGTTAATGCAGCACAAGCTTGACTTTATTTCATGTGATGCTTAGAGCATTACAGATACTATCAAGCAATTCTACATGGATCACAATCTGGATCTACAGAGAATGGTGATGCTGAATTCAGATGGTGCCTCTGTCATGCTAGATAGGTGTAACAGTGTAGCTGCCCAGCTTAGCGAGTGCATGCTGCACTTACTAGAACAACACTGTGTTGCCCACAGAGAAGATCTGGGAATCGATGATGCTTGAAAAGTTGTGCCGATGATGAAAGAAGTGGAGACATTAGTACGAACTGTATGTGCAATATTTAGCAGATCATCTGTTAAGAAAGCTAAGTTTGAGGAGTTAGCCAGCGTTTTGGAAGTTGATGCATTATCATTCAGGCCTTTGAATGAAATGCACTGATTACCACGTAAATTTGCTAATTTGCTGTAAATGCCCTCTGAGAAATTACAATGTACAAGTGCACTACTGCAAGGTGGAAGCCAGTGATAATGATCCTATAGCGAAGTACTGTCTCAAAAGCTTACAGATCCGCAGCATCATATTGCACTGACTGTGCTAGATGATGATTCGCGGAAATTGTCTGAACTGTGCCACATTTTTCAAAGAAGTAGTCTCAGTGTCACTTAAGTGACAAAGGCCAAAATTGAAAAAATGCACGCCCAGTACCTCAGAGAAAAAACTCACTGGAGTGAGAAAGTGAAACAAGAAATAGCATCTCTTGTCAATACAGGTATTCTCTGTTTCATTACAAGATGATGTGAACATTTAGATGCTTGATTTCCAGAGAATGAGCTGCAAGATTGGTCTGCATTCGATATCGAAGCACTGGTTTCAGCCAAATTTGATTACGGCACAGAAAATGTAAGTAAACTCGTTCACAAGTACAAAGCAGTCTTAAATCTACCAGTGCAAATCGATGGATCAATAACCGATCACATCTGCAAGCAGTACATAGACTATGGCCTGGATTTTATGGGGCCTATGATGGCGTATGCACAGCGTACGCCATCATAATTGCCCCGCAAGTTCCGGGTTTCTGCATGCGATGCGCATGCGCGAAAACATGGAACTTGCGCTCTGTCAAGTTTCTCCTTGACAGATCGTAACCATCTGCTGGAAATTGACTTTTGCTGGTGCAGGTTTGGGTTATTTGCCCAGCGAATACCCACCAAACCCTTACGCCTGGTAAAAGCAGGAGTAAGGCCTTCTTTTACCAGCGCAAGGGCGTAAATAAATGTTAAAATAATTTTTTTTAAATGATTTAAATATTCACTTACATTTAAAATTAGTTTAGGTAAATTTTGTCCTGGTTAAAAATGTTTACATTTATTTTTCAAAAAATTTAATTTTTATTTTAAATGTTTAATTAAATGGTACTTTAATTAATTTTGAACCTGTGTTCATTTATTTTTATTTCAGTGTTGTGAAATTGTATATTTTTGGTGATTCCTATTATGCTATGGGGATTCCATAAGTAAATGGAATAAGTAATTTTTCCACTCCTTTCCCCCCCCCCTTTCCTTTTGTTTCTCTCTCACACCTGGCAGCTAGCTCTTGCCCTGCCAGTACACTTCACACCTAATCTCAGCCTAGTACCATCTCGTCTAGCTCTTTTACTACTTTTGTTTCTTTTACTTCTTTTGTCCGATCGCAGCCCTGCCTTCGATCTATTTTCTTTTCTTTCCAGTTTTGAAGAAGGGTTCAACCCGAAATGTCAACTCAAATTTCTCTCCACGGATGTTGCCTGACCTGCTGAGTTTTTCCAGCATTTTCTGTTGTTATTTCGGATTTTCAACATCTGCAGTATTTTGCTATCGTCTCCATAAGCATAATGGAAATCCCCCTTTGTCATCGGTTCGCCTGGCCCATGTGATCCTAGGGATGCTTGTGAACCGCATGTGCCCCTGGGATGTGTGAGCCTTTACGCAGGCGTATGCCTGCAGGCCCAGAACCGCAAGAGTCTGAAGCTCTGCAGCCATCAGGTAAGTACGGAGTTTTCTTGCGGTTCAGAGGTGTACACGGGCGGCAAGCCTTTGACTGTAATTTCCAGCCCAATACGTCTATTGTTGTGGAAAAGCTGAAAGAAGGTGCAATTAGTACATTTGCTGACATGGTAACTTACACCCTGAAAGAAGAGCAGTTTACAGACTTGGCTAGGTTGGTTGATGTATGTGGCACCTTTCAAGCCTCCAGTGCTGATTGCGAGCATGGCTTCAGTTTAATGTATCAGATTAAAACCAAGTCTTGCAACAGACTGGAAGTTACCCATCTGGACCATCTTATGAGGAAAAAATCCTACCTCACAGCAAATGAAGATAACCTTGACAGAATTTTCCATCACTGGAAAACTGAGAAAGACAGACGGGAGAAATTTCAAGCACGATGTAACTGTAAGTCATGTTGAATAAATGTCAACCTTATTTACTTGCATTGTTGTATATATGCTTGAAGTGGTTGTGGTGGTTGCTGTTGTTGTAAAATGTAAACTGCCCGCCCATAAACAAAAATGTAAACTGCCCATAAACAAAAAAATCGCGCTCAGAGGAGTTTGTGGTCGGCCCAGTACAAATAACAATTAGACGGAACATTGGTAGCAAGTATTTTATTTATTTGTTTATTTTTCCATCCTTCCTGACCAAAATGGTTTTTCTCAGTTATTTTGATGCTTTTAAAGAGATAGAGTTTCTTTCTCTCCTTACTTCCAACAATGGATTTATAATTGATGCTGAAGCTGTCATTGGCGTAGCATTGTGTTAGGGAGACTTTTCCCAATGAGCAAATCTCCAATGACAAAAACCGTGAACGGGCAGTCATTCATCAGAGTCTGGTCCTGCCTGCCTGACTCTGGCCTCAAGATCTGAGCTTGATGTCAAAGCACCCCATAAACATCCCCTTCTGCTGCAGCGCAAGCATCAAATTCCCTGATGGGCACAAAAAACCTCAACCTAAACCTCGGGCTTTATTTAAATGGCTTAATGGCTGAAAAAGACACACAGCATTCATTTCTGCCAGGGTTATCCCGATCGTTTGCCACAAGATACGCAGAAACACCAGATAAACAGTGTGAATAAACACCGTTGATGCCATTTTTCCACCGTTTCTCCAGATTTAATGCATAAGTTACAGCGGACGATCGGAGAACCCCCATGGAAATTTATTCCCAAAAACTTTTTATTTATTGATTTTTGTTTTTTTCTGCTGTTCAAGCTTTATTGTTACTATTTGTACATTTTCTGCTTGGTTATGAGGTGAGAGGTTATTGCAGTGCACTCGTGATTGTAGAATCACAGGAGCAGAATGAAAACTCTAACACCCACACATTGATCACTGCCGTTTTTTTAATATCTGTTCTAAAAGTACTTTTCTTAGTTTAAACCTGTGGCCCCTAGTTCTGCTCCTGCAGTCTAATTTAAAGCAATATCTGAGTTAATTTGTTCTATACCCTTAACAATTGTATATACTTGTATAACATTACTTCTCAGGTGCCTCATTTCAAGGCCGAAAAGACCTAGGGCTAGAAATTCGTGGCTTTAGCGCTACTCTGTAGTGCCATTAAATGGCGCTAAAATGCCGCCCACTGCTCTTTTGCCAGCTGGTTGCGGGTCCGGTGGCTGCTGCCAATTTGGTCCCTACCTTTGCACTGCTGGTAATTGGCCACCCCAAACAAAATGGCGGCATTGCGATGTCAATCGGATGTGCAATGCTGACTTAACGTCTCAAACGTGAACTTCGACCCTAGCGCTGAATTTGTTAACCTGGCGTGCAAGCAGGCTGACAGGTAAGTTTGTATTTAAGCTTTTGGACTGTATTTTTTTGTTGATTTTATTGAAGTAGTGGCTTGCTGCAATAGATGTGAAAAGTTTTTTAAGTGTGGAGGGAGTGTTGCTGGATGCTTGCAATGGCTCAGAAAGTAAATGAAGGCCTTTGAGAAGATGGAAACTGCTGCAAATACTCAGCAGGCCAGGTGACATGCGTAGAGAGAAAAACAGAGTTCATGTCTCAGGTCAAGATGCTGTCATTTCACATTCACAGTATCTGCTTGCAGAGGGAAGAGGAGGAAGCAGAAGAGGAGGGAGCAGATGGAAGGATGCATCCCAGACAGCCCCTTTGTGGCCGGAATATCCGAGATGGAATCATCCGCCTGCGGTCCCCGTGACCACAGCCCCAAATCCCCTTTCAACATTAGCCCCACACCTTACCTTCCACCTGTAACTGACCATCACAGCATCCTCTTGGCCAGCTCTGGTCTCCAAGAAACAAAAAAGGCATTCAAACATTGGAGGCAATGCAGGGGAGGGCCTCGAGGCCCATCCAGCGTCAGGGCTCTGAGTAAAGAGAAAAGGTTGGAGAAACTATGGGGGAGAAATTTGTGTTCGCCAGTATAGTTGATGGTGACTTCTAGAGTTAACGGCTGCTGAAAATGGCCGCAACGCTAACAGGGCAAAATTCATCTGGGGGTGCTGGAGATTGATGGCACAGTGCTAACCTTTCATGCAATGTCTTGGTGGCATTGGTGGAGGCATCTGACCCAAAGCTCCTGTCCAGGTGCGGCAGTTGAGCTTCGCACAACCTCTGGAAGCGAGGCTGTAGACCTTGCAAGGAATTGTGGGCAATGAAAAGGCCTGTGAATTAAAGGGGCCATGCACTCTGAATTAATACAAATTAAAATTAAGTGAAACAATACAGTTTTAAGCCCTTACTGCCTTTTCAAAAAAAATTAACATTAAAAAGAAGTCCCAAATGTGATTAATTAGCTGTTAAAGCTGAATTCCCTTGCTTACCTCAAAACATGGGAAAACTGCTTCAGCAAGCCAGGGAAGGGGCACCCAAGGACTCGCATGCAACACTACAGCTTTGTGCAGTGGTTAACACTGCGTGACACGTCTTTTAACCACAGGGGCCATGAGGCCCTCCAGAAAGAACGATGTGGGAGTACATCACCGAGGTCATCACTGCCAGCAGTGTTGCCTCCACCTCCTGGCTCCAGTGCTCAAAGAAGCATCATGATCTCAGAACACTGGTCAAGGTCAGTGAATGCATCTTCAAAAGCCATCTCCTCCCAACTGCACCACTAGCCTCACACACTGCTCAATGCATGAACCCCAGTCACTCACCTCCAACAATTTGCACCAATCACGAGGCATATCTCCCATTCCTAGTCTCACTTCACCCCCTTGGAGGAGATGGTGCAGGCCATTCTTGGCAGGTGCATGGCTGAGCCCTTGGCCAGCGGCGGGGCTGAAAGCATACAAGATGCTGGTATCCTCATACGTTATTCTCCTTCTGGCATGCACCTTATGCTTTCCCGCCCTCCCCTCAGCACAACTCCACCTTTGTGCCTTCCTCATTTCACACACCCAAGAAATGCAGCCTGGCGAGCCAGTGGTTGGCCAAGGAGAGGGAGAGGAGAGTGAAGAAGAAGGAGAAGAAGAAAAAACACCGTTACTCGATTTCACATTCCCAGCCACCAGCTCCTCAATGTTGACCAGCAAGGCCATTTGCAGTGTCCTCCACTGAAAGTCAGCAGCCTTCCACCAGCTATGCTGCAGCCACTGGGGTAGCACTGCGTGACATCAGTAGGATAGGCAAAGGCACACACAAGACAGTCACTAACAGAATGCATAAGTGTGATAAGTTGATTTCTTGATGTCATATTGGATGAATAGATGTATAAAGTTGGATTGGAAAGTTTGCTTTGTGGTGGCTTTTATTTTAGCATTGTGTCCAAGAGGACACTGTGATGGTCAGTAACAGAGGGAAGGTAAGATGTGGGACAAATGTGGAAAGGGGAATTAGGGCTGTGGTGACTGGTACCACAGGTGGATGATTCCATCCCGGATATCCCAGCCAGAAAGGCGCTGTCTGGGTTACATCCTTCCTTCTGCTTCCTCCTCTTCTGTTTCCTCCTCTTCTGCTTCTTCCTCTTATACTTCTCCCAATTCTGTTTCTTCCTCTTCTGTTTCTTCCTCTTCTGCTTCTTCCTCTTCTGCTTCTTCCTCTTATACTTCCCCCACTTCTGCGTCTTCCTCTTGTGCGTCTTCCTCTTGTGCGTCTTCCTCTTGTGCGTCTTCCTCTTGTGCATCTTCCTCTTCTGCGTCTTCCTCTTGTGCATCTTCCTCTTTTGCGTCTTCCTCTTGTGCGTCTTCCTCTTCTACGTCTTGCTCTTTTGCATCTTACTCTTCACTCTGCGAGCGGATGCTGTAAATCTGAAATAAAAGCGCAAAATGCTGGAAATACTCAGCAGGTCAGGCAGCATCTCGACCTGAGACATGAACTCTGTTTCTCTCTCCACGGATGTTGTCTGACCTGCTGAGCATTTGCAGCATTGTCTGTCTTCTCAGAGGTCTTCCTTTACCATCCATGTGTCCAGCAGCACTCCCTGCACACTTAAAAACATTTAACATGTATTGCAGCAAGCGACTACTTTTGTTTTAAAAATTCCAAAAGCTTAAATGCAAACTTACCTGAAAGATGTGTGTGTCCATTCAAGAAGTGCTGACAGCGCCTCTGTCAGTCTGCTGCATGCGGGGATTTCATGACGAGCTTAGGGCACAGCGCTGAACTCAGCACTAAGGTCCAAGTTCGCTAAGGTGACGTTAAGTTGGCGCTGCACGCACGCCAACTTACGTCACCCTCTCCCCATATACATTTCATGGGCCAGCGCTTTTACTGGCAGCCCTGCCGGCTCTCGCAAAATAGCGGATGCCACAGATTCTGCCACCAGCTGGCGGAAGAGCGGCTGCCGCTGTTCCGCCATATTATGCTGGTAATGGGTATCGTTAAACACCTGGGGGGCGAAATTCATTATCGCCCAGGAATGGGCGCTAACTTCTGAAAAGTTTGAGGTTTAGCAAGAATCTCGCTGCACGCAAAATTCAGTGTCATCGCTTAAAGAAAGGATGGGAGCGCTAAATCAAGCGCTAATGATTAAAAGACTCAAAGCACTAAGCAATTTCAAGTGCAGTCTAATCGCCAGTCATCATTGCCACAGGCTCTTTCCAGTTCTTAAAGGGGAGGTCCAATCATGCTGCAGAACCTCATTCTCAGCATTGCTGGTTCTGCAGCTGTCTCAGCAAGCAGCAGAAGGCCCAGGAGAAGAAACCGGACTGCTGAAGGGGGTGTCATTATGGCAGTTCAACAGCCCAGGGAGAGAGCTCACAGGTTCTGTGATCAGGCATTAGAGGCATTGGTCTTCGCTGTGGAGAGACGGAGGGTGGTGCTGTAACCGGCAAATGGCAGGAGTCTCTCACCGTAAGTCTTCCGCACCATGTCGGGGGAGGTAGTGCAGCAGGCCTTGGGCAGCTCTTTGGTCCCCAGAACCCACACACAGTGCAGGAAGAAATTTAGCAACCTCACTCGGCAGATCATTTCAGAAGGCTGTGCCCTTTTAAGAAAACTAAGATGCATTGCCATTTTAAGATCCCACAATGCTTTGAGAAATTACAACCTTGCTTTCAGAGGCTGTTGGAAGGCGCAACGCTGCTTGTGGATGCCACATTGGGGCTTGATGCTGGGATGAATGTCACCAGAAGGGCGTCAAACAGTGAGCTTAGCGCATGGGCTAATAATCATTAGTCCCCAGCATCAATTTTTCAGCCATACCAGCACCACCATTTTCAGCGGCTGTTAAATACGCAGTGGCTTCGGCAGCTTTTGTGCTGTACTCAAATTTTAGCCCCCTGTTTTTAAAAAGCCTGGCCTAGAAATTGTATATGGCCATGAAACAGGCAGTATTAAGACCCAACGATGTTGAGCTGCACCACCTCAAAATGGGCTCGGTAGCATGCAACATTTGTGCTCATTCCTCATTAACATGACTATAGTCAGCTAAAACAGCTGCTCATTGGCTTAATACATAACAGGTGGACCAATTTTGGGTCCAGTTTAATTCCCAGTCATATGTGGCACAGGCTTTATTCAGTACTTAAAGGGGGAAGAAGAAGAAGAAGAAGAAGATTTTTGACACGGCTCTTGAGGCCGTGGTCGTGAAAAGGAGGCGGGTTGTCCTCTTCCTACACACTGGAAGGAAGCCCTCGCCAGACACCTCGCGAAGGCTGTGGCAGGAGATATCCGCCCATGTGACAGCCAGCACTGTGGTGCCAGGATCGGCCATCCAGTGCCACAAGAAGTTTTATGACCTCACACTGCAGGTCAAGGTGAGTGAAGGCTTCAACAAATGCCATATCCTACCATCTGCACCACAAGCCTCTCACACTACTCAATGCACCACATCCCCCAGCACTCACCTACCAATAATCTGTACCTATCACCATTCACACCTTACAATCAGAGCTTTACTTCACTCTCACAGCCTTACCACTACTGCAACACTCACACCCACATCACACAGCTTGTACACACTGAAAGCTATTCAACTATGGCAGGCACATCACCCAAACACATTGCACCACACTCACTCACACACTTCTCTTTCTCTTGGAGGCCAAGCCCGCACATAACCAGAGGGTGCAATGGCAGACAGGCGGGGGGCGGGGGTGGGGGACAGGCTGATATCCACGACCTCAGCCAGCTGGAGGAGAGAGTGCTGAAATTAATTGGGCAGAAGATCATAGAGGCCGTGGCAACTGGTGAGGTTGAACCCTTTGGGGGCAACAACGGTATGCTCATTCCTAATCCTTCTTCTCACCTCTCACTTCCCCCCCCCACCCCCCATCCCACAATCTCTTCTCACTTTCAAGCTGCTGATGCTGTATGCATGCATATCTTGCTTCCCTCCCCTCCCCTCACCATAACCCGACTCTTGTGCCTTTCTGCTTTCAGGAAGTCAGAAACATGCACCCAAGCAGCATGTTCCCGAAGCGATGCATGAGAGTGAGGGGACTAAGAAGAAAAAGAAGGAGACACAGCGTCACTGCATCTGTCAGTTGCAGACACCAGCTCAGAAACTGGCACTGCATGTATTTTAGAAGCTAGAATAATAGCAGGACCTGCACAGGGTGCGATACCAGGCATGAGTGGGTTGCAGCAAGGCCACGGGGATCTGCGTGAGTTCTGCTGCACATGACTCAGATGAGGACCTCGATGGGGCGGCCTTCAGAAGAAGGTTGATGGGCATGCACACCGAATTGCTAGGTGCAATGGCAAGCCTGCCAGAGAGTCTCTTGGCAATGTCAAGGAGCATGGAGGAGTCCCACTCCAGCATTGGACAGGGCACTGCGCAGAGCTTGGAGCCCAGGATTTCCAGCCTCGAAATGATGGAAAGCTCCCGAAGAGACCGTGTTGACCCAGACATGTTGATGCATGTGATAAGCGATGTCACGGCTGCCATTGCAGCACAGGCGGAAGCGACCCACTGTTTTAGTGCTGCAGTGGAAGCACAGACCGCTTGATGCTGCCCAAGCCCTGACTGCTGCCATCGCTGCTGTGTTTAGCACTGTCGACTGTTATGTTCATAAATAAATAGATGTTTTCATTATGAACAGCTAGCTTGAGCTAGTCATTTATTCAGCCATGTGGACTAGTGTACAGGCATCCATCTTGACTACTGCCTTGTGGGTAGCCCACTACTAAACATACAGCTCCACCTAGTGTACCATTCTAGAATGACATGTTACTGATCATTACATCCCCCTTCCTTAGAGGTTAAACAAAATCAATATCAATCAATCATAACGACATAAACATCTTCACAACAGTCAACACATTTTCAAAGCTTTACTTTATGAACTCTAAGCTTTTCATTCTTTTATTATAGTTTTCTTTGTACTCAAAGATTAAGTCTATCAGGCTTTTTTACTTCACGTGTGGATCTTCTCAGCACAGGTAAGTCTGATGTTTTTTCATGAGATCCTGTATGTGTGTTTGTGTTAGATTGTTCTGGTGGTGAGTGACAAGATTCAGTTGCGGCATTGTCATCGATTTGCTCTTGGATAGTTTCTTGTGTTTTCAGGAGGGAACGGCGGTTCCTCCTGAAAACCTGTCCTTCCTCAGTTCTTGGTCCTACTTCCTCAAGAACTGTAGCTTTCCTGTTCCATGCATCTGGATCCTCAATCCTGACAACATCATCCCTTGTCAATGGTTTCAAAGTTTTGGATGACTTGTCATAGTGTGATTTCTGTTTCAGCTTTAACAGTTGAAGTCTCTGTCTCAGTTCCTTTCTCTGCTTTTCTTTTGCACAGCAGGGTAGCATGGTGCGCAACTTGCGACCCATTAGGAGTTCAGCAGGTGAAGAACCAGAGTCTAAAGGGGAGGCTCGGTAGCTCAGCAGGGCGAGATAAGGATCAGACTTGCTTTCTGTTGCTTTCTTCAGTAGCTGTTTGAGAACTTGAACACCTTTCTCTGCCTTACCATTCGACTGAGCATACAGAGGACTGGATGTGATGTGTTGAAAGTCATAATGTGCTGCAAACTGTTGCCACTCCTTACAGTTGAAGCACGGACCATTGTCGCTAACGGCAATCCTGGGAATTCCATGTCTGGCGAAGATGGATTTAACATGCACTATGACACTGCTTGCTGATGTGCTTGAGAGCAGCGCCATCTCAGGATAGTTAGAATAGTAGTCAATCACTAATGGATAGTCTTTACCATTCAAATGAAAAAGGTCCATACCAACCTTTTGCCATGGTGCTGTTGGTAAGTCAGCTACTATCATTGGTTCCTTTGCTTGTTTGTTTTAGTGTTTCTGACATGTCTCACATATGCCTATCATGTTCTCAATGTCCTTATTTATGCCAGGCCAATAAACAGTGTCTCTTGCTCTCCTTTTGCATTTTTCAATTCCGAGGTGTCCCTCATGAATCCTTTTGAGCATGTCTCGACGTAGAGCCTGTGGAATGACTATTCTGTTCTGTTTTAGTAATAGTCCACTTGCGACACTCAACTCTGACCTGATGTGATAGTACTTTGGACAGGAACCTTTTGGCCAACCATGATGAATGTTCTCTATTACTGTTTGTAACACTGTGGCCTAGAAATTCGGTATGGCCCCGCCAGGTCTTTTGCACCCGAAATTTTGCGCCCGCCAGGATTCCCGTAGCGCCCGCCTAAAATTCAGTTGTGACGGGCCAAGACGGCGGCGGGCGCTATTGCAGGGTTTGGCCGCCTCGCTAGGGGCGATGAATGTCACTTTCAGGCATCCAGCTCCCGCTGCGGCACCTGATGCGGTGCGGCAGGCTGGGGTACTGCAGGCCTCCTCCTTCTCTTAAGGAGGAGCTGCCTGCAGCCGTCAGATCACCGGTGGATTCCCCCGGCAAATGAGCCCGGCACCACGGAGAAGTGCCGGGCTCGCGGGACTCAGACATCAATGCCGCGGGGGGGTGGTGCAGGAGTCCGGGGAGGGAGGTGCGGGCAGGCGGCCGCCGGGAAAGTGGCCGGCCGCCGCTCCACCTTTATGCGCCGGCCTTTTGGAGCTGCAAGACCCCGTTTCACAAACGCTGTTTGCGGCTGCCACGGGCGAGGCGGCCGCAACTGAATTTGGCCATCGGGCCGGAATAGCATTGCAACCGGGGCGCTGCGCACACCGATGACGTCATCGGTGCCGGCGTGGCGCTACCGGCTAACGCCGATGTTAGGGTCCATGTGAATTTCGGGTGATAAAAAACTTCAGGCGCAAACCACTTTATAGCCAATAAGTGGGCGCAAACGCGACTGAATTTCTAGGCCTGTATCTTTTACTGTTTCTTCTGCTATTTGCTTTGATTTTGTGTCTGACACGGGCAGCGCAGCAGTGACCATACTCACATGAACATCCACGTCTTCCTCAGTAGAGCTCACATGACTCATTGTGGGTGCTTGGGATAGTGCATCTGCTAACACTATGGCCTAGAAATTGGGTATAGCCCCGCTTGAGGCGTTAGAACTGGCGCTGCGCAAAGTTTATAGCCAGACGAAACTTATCGCTGCCTGGCGAGATATTGGGTTGCATTGCCCCCAAAGGGGATTGAGGCGCGAACTCAGACGTTGCACGGGGCTCCCAAGGCACAAAAGTTCAGGCGCTACCCAATATCGGCGCGGACGGGCGCAGTGCAAGTGATCTCAATTACCGGAAACCACGAGACTTCCAGGCGCCGGCCGGCTCTTAAAGGGGTGGGTCAGTCAGCCTGAGCTGCCACACTCAATGCCCTGTAGGCCTCAGAATCGGCGCTCGCCCTTCTCTGGCGCAAGAAACTTGGTGAGGATGGAGAAGGTGAGACAGAGAGCAGAGCGCTTCAGCACTGAGGCTCTGGACCAGTTGGTGTCTGCAGTTGAGCGCCGGCGAGATGTTCTGTATCCTGACAATGGCAAGAGGCCGAATCAAAAGGCTTACCGGCGATCTTGGAGGGAGGTTTCTCAGAGGGTCAACTCCAACAGCATGGCGACCAGGACCCCTGTTCAGTGCAGGAAGAAATTCAATGACCTCACTCGGGTCGTTAGGGTGAGTGTTGGTTATGCAAACTTCTGATTCCCTCCATCTGCACCTAACTTTGAGGACCCTGTTGCCATGATGCCCCAATGGCCATCAGTCAGCAAGCACCCATGGCCCTTTCTGGGCACACACATGGACATTTCACTCAAGGCCACATGTAAGGGCCCTTGCACCATGGGGGGCATGAGATGATCTCTCAAGGCCTCATGTAAGGGCTCTTGCACCATGGGGGGCATGAGATGATCTCTCAAGGCATCATGTTACAGAACTTCCCCTTCTTTCCCCTGCAGTCCAAGCTGGCGATGATGCGAAAGGAGCAGCGTCGAACCGGTGGCGGACCTCCACAAGTAATCACTCTCACGGATCTCGAGGAGAGAGTGCACCAGATTCTTGGAGGACGTCTGTCTGGTCCTGTTACCACTGCAGCTGCCGACCCCATTCTCGACAGCGAGGGTAAGGCTCTCACCTTTTGCAGCTGTCTCCTTCCACTTGGTCCCCCCGCCAGCATGCTTCCTCAGTGTGCCGCAATCTGGCATGCCTTTCTGCCAACCTGTCCTTTTGCTAAAGCCACTCTTCCACCTCCCTGCTTTCAGATGATGCATCACCAACTGGGGCTCAACGCCCTGAAGCTGCCAGTGCCAGTGCCTCCAGAGGCGAGGATCAGGAGGAAGCCGGACCATCCATTCCAATCTCAGGGGAGCATACAAATCTACAGACTGGGGGTAGTAGTTCCCAGGAGGGGACGGGGGGGGGGCTCTGAGGATCAGCCAGTTGCCGGAACAAGCGGCATGCAGCAACGCAAGGGGGGGTCGGCAAGTTCGGCCACCGTCTCCCCGGAGGGCAAGGCAGGTAGTGATGACTGCTGCACAGAGTGCAGAGGAGGTGCATCGCCTGGCTGAAATGAGCACCCAGGCCCGGCTCAGGCACACTGAGCTGATGGCTGCAGTGGGGAGGATGCCTCAGTCAATAGATACACTGGCAAAGAGTGTGTTGGACTTCGGGGCAACAATGGAGAGGACTCTCCAGGGCTTCGGGGCAACAATGGACAGGAGACTCCAGGGTTTCGGGGCAACAATGGACAGGACTCTCCAGGGCTTCGGGGCAACAATGGAGAAGTCTGTCGAGGGCTTTGGGCCAACAATGGAGAGGACTGTCCAGGGCTTTGAGGCCGCTATGGAAAGGACTGTTCAGGGCTTCGGACAATCCCTGGAAAGGTCTGTCCAGGGCTTGTCCGAGGCAGTGGAGCGGTCGGCATCGGCCTTGTCCGAAGCAATGGAAAGAACTGTCCAGGGCTTCTCCGAAGCACTGGCACCTGGCTCACAGGTCCTCACTGCTGCCACGCAGTCACTTGCCGGCCTCATCCACACCCAGATTGAGGCAACGCGAACTCTCACTGCAGCCACCCTATCTGCATCAGCTAGGATCACCCCGGGCCCTTCCAGTCCCATACAAGGCCAGGAATCAGTGGAGCATGCGATTGTGGTGGATGAGTCGAGCCGGTCCCCTCAGAGAGCCAGTGTGTCGTCCAACAATGGTGCAGGTGTCCTCTCTCGGCAGGTGACCATTCCACAAGCCAGGGCTGGCACGTCTGCAGTGCAGCTGCCACCACCTGCAGGGCACACTGCTTCCAGCCATGCTCAGATCAAGCATCCTGCGTCCACACTCTCCAAGCCCAGAGGTCAGCCAGGCCATCCCTCAGGTGCTTCTGCGCTTCCACACAGTCAGCAGGCGTACCCCAGCCTTCACCCCGCCACTGGGGTTCAATTACGTAGGAGCAGCAGGGAGGGAAGGGGCCGACCGCGAAAGAGAAGTTGTTCTCCATCAAGGGGCCAGCAGTAGAGGGAGGTGCTGAGACGTTTCTTTGGCCAAAATCAAGGAGACCCTCACCTGTTGGAATTGTTGGAAATAGTTTGTTTAGTTTTGCGGCTTTGCCGAAGAGTTAACTGTTATTTTGTTAGTTATGGTTTCTGTTGACATGACGTTGTTTTGCTGTAATGAAAGACTTTTGTGACAATAAAAAGAAGTTTAAATGTGCTATGGTGTACGTGACTAATTACAGTGATGCTGGCCTTCAGAGGCTTTCAAACATCCAAAGTGCGCAGCAGCTAAGACACTCATCATTCCGCCAGAGGGGCCTCGATACGAGTCCTCAGGAGCCTGTGATGGATGCCCCTTCCACTTTCAGGAGACCTTCCATCTTCCTCCTCCTCCTCCTCCTCCTCCTCGTCCGCATGCTCCTCCTCCTCCTCCTCCTCCGCCTGCTTCTCCAGCGTCAGAGGGAAGGTGATGAATTGACGCCTTCGCCTATAAAGGGCAGCTGTAACTAGCCGGATGCAACAGTGCACTGCAACCTGAGAGATATTCGCAATGTCCCCAATCGCTGGCTGAAAGGATCCATTGCCATAAAAATTGGGGGCAACAGTCAGTTTAACGGCCACCGACAGAGAGGTCCTGCACCATAGACGCAGCTGCAGATCCTCAGCAAGCAGGTGGCACAGCTCAGTAACAATGTCCCTCCCGATTCGGAGCCTTCGCACACACTGCTCCTCCGACATGTCAAGGTATGACACCTGCTGCCTAAAGACCCTCGCAACATACCCTCGGGTTGGCCGACCTCCATTGCCCCTCCTCCTTCTGGCCAATCCCGGCCCTCTCTCCCGCCGTTTCTCTGCCCCTTCATAGTGTTCGGCCACGAGGCCTTAGCCCTCCAAAGCATCTCCCATTCCGATGCCAGTTGGTCAAAAGGCTGTTAGGTCTAGTGCTCCAACTGCTCCGGACAGGTTTGAGGGTCCCAAGTACTCTAATGCTGAATTCCAAAAACTCTGCTCCAAAGTAGCTCACCAACTCTCTCCACCAACGATCGCAATGAACAGGCCAAGTGGCTGAAGCTTCTATACTAGAGCTGTCCCCTTTAAATAGCGCCCCCTGACTCCGAGAAGGGCCTGTTAACGCTCCTTCGAACTGTCACTAATAGCGCTAGGCGTAAAGGCTCCGGACGCCACCCAATATCCGCTCAGGCGCCCCTAAAAGGCGTTGCACAATGACATGACGTCATGATCTGCTTGCGCTCGCGGGCGCGCGCAAACACTTAGCACAGGCGTTAAATGTATAGTCAATATGGGAGTTGTCGCTATCTTCATTGCGCCCGCCCCAACATTAGGTAGCGCCCCAATTCTCAGTCTCTTTAGGCGCTAACCGCTGGCGCAAACAACCGAATTTCTAGGCCACTGTGTTTGCCTGGTGTGTAGATCAGTTCAAAGTCATATCTTTGCAGCTTCATCATGAGTCGTTGAATCCTTGGAGACATCTCATTCAGGTTTTTTTTAAAGATGGCAACCAGTGGGCAGTGGTCTGTCTCAACTGTGAAGGTGGGAAGTCCATATATGTAGCCATGGAACTTTTCTAGTCCAGCTACCAAGCCTAGACATTCCTTTTCAATCTGGGCGTATCGACACTCAGAATCAGTCATAGACCTGGAGGCATAGGCAACAGGCTTCCAATCTTCACCCTCTGCTTGTAGCAAGACCGTGCCTAGGCCATCTTTTGATGCATCCGTTGACACTTTGATTCTTTTTGTTGGGTCAAAGAAGATGAGTACAGGTGTGGTTGTCAGCACTGTTTTGAGGTTCATCCACTCTTGTTCATGTCTTTCTGTCCATGCGAACTCATTTGTTTTATGTAGCAGGTCTCGCAGACAGGCTGTCTTGGCTGACAAATTAGGAATGAACTTTCCAATGAAGTTTATCATCCCCATGATGCGTAGCACTCCTTTTTTGTCAGTGGGTTGGGGCATTTTGAGTATGGCGTTTACTTTTTCCATATCTGGCTCTATTCCTTTACCAGATAGATTATCTCCTAGGAAAGTGACTTCCTGGATGCCAAACTGACACTTGGCTTTGTTGAGCTTCAGTCCATTCCGGCGTATGCTCTGTAGCACTTTAGTCAGTCTCTCATTGTGTTCTTTCAGTGTGGAGCCCCAGATGATGATGTCATCAACATAGACCCGAATTTCTTCCAGACCTTCAATTATGTGTTCCATCGCTCTATGAAAGATTTCAGATGCAGATATTATCCCGAAAGGCATTCTGAGGAAACAATACCTGCCAAATGGCGTGTTGAAGGTACAGTATTTGGTGCTCTCTTCATCCAGTTTTAGTTGCCAAAATCCTTGAGGCATCGAGCTTTGTGAAGTATCTGGCACCTGACATTTCACTGGTGATTTCTTCTCACTTGGGAATCTGGTAGTGTTCATGTTTTATGTTTGCATTTAAGTCCTTTGGATCCATGCATACTCTTAGATCATTGTTCTTTTTCTTTACACATACCATGGAGTTAACCTAGTCTGTTGGCTCTTCAACTTTCCTGATGACTCCTAGTGTGGTCATTCTGTCCAGTTCTTTCTTGAGCCGGTCACGCAGGGGTGCTGGAACTCTCCGTGGAGCATGTACCACTGGCTGAGCATCCTCCTTTAGCTGGATCTTGTAAGTGAATGGTAGAACTCCAAATCCTTTGAACACATCCTGGAAATTAATCACTACCGAATCCACCGAGTCATCTGGTCTGCTTATGGCACAGTTTATACGGTAGACACTCTTGACCAGTTCTAAGTCCTCACAAGCTTTGTCACCTAGTACTGAATCAAGTCCTTCAGCCACAACAGAAAACATGAGATGATGCACTTTGTCTTTGACTGTCACTTTAAGTGTGCATACACCTAAGCTATCTATTTTCTGTCCATTAAAGTTCTTCAGTAGTACTGACTTTTTCTGTATTTTGGGCTTTTCTTTCATATTTTTAATGTCACTCATACTGATTAAGTTTGCTTTTGCCCCAGTGTCTAGTTTCAATGTAACTAATGCTCCATTTACCTGCAGTGACATTATCCATTTGTCCTCTTTTACTGCATTAACTTTATGTTCAGCATTGTCCATTCCTGAGGGCTGCACATTTTCTGAATCCTTTTCGATATTGTCATATGACACCATTCCTACAAAAAATGTCTCACTTAAATCAGTGTCCTCTATCACATTGACTTGTTGCCCTTTCTTTGTTTTTACTTTTGAAAAGCATTGTTTGGCAAAGTGATTCTTTCCATTACATTTTATGCCCATTTTTCCAAACGCTGGGCATTGTCTTGACTGGTGCTGGTAACCACAGCGTTTACAATTAAAAGTTCCATCCTCCGATTGCTTTGCATTTCTGTTCTGCCCATGTTTCTTCCCCTTGCAGAACACAGCACCGACAGCAACACAGTCACTCATTACAGTCGCATTATTATTAATTTCACTGAAAGTCTTCGCGTGCTTCTGAGCTAGCTCACTGGCATGGCATATTTTCACAGCATCCTCCAATGTTAGTTCGGTTTCTCTCAACAAACGTTCCCTGACTTTTTTTATCATGAATACCAAACACAATCTGGTCACGAATCATGGATGATTTCAGTTCAGAGAAATTACATGTCTGTGCTTTCAGTTTCAGATCGGTCACAAAGCTATCAAAAGTCTCATTTTGCTGCTGTGCCCGTGAACGGAACATGTACCTCTCATACGTCTTGTTCTTTTTGGGAGAACAATGTGTATCAAACTTCTTTAGCACATCGTCCATTTTTTCTCTGTCCTCCTCTTGATCAAATACAAATGTATTATATATCTCTATCGCCTGCGGGCCTGCAACCGTGAGCAGCAACGCTATTTTCCTTGCGTCTGGCATCGTACCAAACCCGATGGCGGCAATGTAGAGTTCGAATTGTTGTCTGAAAGTCTGCCAATTGCAGTCGACATTCCCCATGAGTTTCAAACCCTCCGGTGGCTTCAAATTCTCCATGTCGCGTTTCACAATATTCAGCAGATATTACCAATCCTGGTACCATGTTATGTTCATAAATAAATAGACGTTTTCATTATGAACAGCTAGCTTGAGCTAGTCATTTATTCAGCCATGTGGACTAGTGTACAGGCATCCATCTTGACTACTGCCTTATGGGTAGCCCACTGCTAAACATACAGCTCCACCTAGTGTACCATTCTAGAATGACATGTTACTGATCATTACATCAACTGGGGCTTGCAGGGTTTCACAGCAGCCCAGCAATCTGTGCTCCAACAGATTGCTAGGAATGCTGAGGACCCATCCTGGGGGAGTGGCAGTGGGTCAGTGGAGCAGGACCCTGCTGTCCTCTCTCAAGATGACAGCATTCCTGTTCCCACCACTGCCACTCCACCATTGCCCTTGCCGCTGCTTGTCAGCCAGCCATCCCAGACTGCTGCTGCCCATGCTGAGGTGGTGCAGTCTGCAGCCGGGCATTCAAGGACCAGAGCTGCTTTCGGTCATCCTGCAAGGCCATCTGAAGTCTACTCCATGGAAATCCAGCAGCCTTCCACCAGCCATGCTGCAGCCACTGGGGGAGCACTTTGTTGGAGCACTAGGACAGGAAAGGGCACCCAAAAGACAGGCACTAAGGCATTGCACAAGTATGATTAGTTCATATTGTTACTGTAAATATATGTGAATTAATTTTGGTAAATGTATTAATTTTGTTTAGAATCTTTTGTGGTGGCTCTCATTTCAGCTTTGTGCCCAGGAGGATGCTGTGACATTCCATGCCAGAGGGATGGTGATGTGGTGAGCAACGGAGATCTGGGGTTTCATTCATTGGAATCAGAGTCTGATGCGGTGTTCACGGACAGCTAGTCTGGAAGAGGGATTGGCTGCCTGCCTCCTCCCTCCCTCCTTGTCCTCTTCCTCCTCCTCCTCTCCCTCGTCCTCCTCCTGAGGTGGTCCTGCAATCTTTGCTGCCAAGGGTTGTGCCCTCATGATGGCCAAGTTGTGAAGCAAGCAGCAGATCACCATGAAATGGGACACCCACGTGTACTGGAGGGCTCCTCCCGAGCGGTCAAGGTAGCGGAACCATTGCTTCAGTAGCCCGATGGTCTACCTAATGATGTTCTTGGTGGAAACATGGCTCTCATATATGAGTGCTGGGCACAAGTGTTGGGGTTGTGGAGGGGAATCATGATCCAGGTGGAGAGCAGATAACCCTTGTCTTTGAGCAACCACTCTCGAGTTTGCTGTGGTGGCTGGAAGATTGCTGGCACACCGAACTGACACAGGATGACGACATCATGGCTGCTGCCAGGATAGTGGGCACTGACCATCAGGAAGTGCTGGGCGTGGTTGCACACCAACTGTACGTTAAGAGAGTGGTAGCCTTTGCGGCTATGGAAGATCTCAGGATTGTTATACAGCGCCCGCAATGTCACGTGGGTGCAGTCGATGACGCCCTGTACAATGGGGAAGCTTGCGACCCTGGCAAAGCCATATGCACGCTCGTGAAACATCTTTACCCAAAGAGTGGTGAGAATGTGGAATTCGCGACCATGGGGAGTGATTGAAGCGAATAGTATAGATGCATTTAAGGGGAGACTGGACAATCACATGAGGAAGAAGGGAACAGAGGGCTACGCTGATAGATTTAGATGAGGAAAGACGGGAGGAGGCTCGAGTGGAGCATAAACACCGGCGTAGACTGGTTGGGCCGGATGGCCTGTTTCTGTGCTGTATATCCTATGTAATCCTGTATAGTCCTGCTTCTCTCTGCTCAGAGAGAAGACAATGGGGTCGATTTTCAGGGTGCCATGGAGTCGGGATTGGAGGCGTGCGGGGGGTTAAATTCCCGAATTCGGGGGTCCCGACACCATCCCGCCCATAACCCGCCTCCATGTAAGTTTCAAAGGAGGCAGGTACCCGCCCCGTACTGGGACCCGCCGACCTGAGGCGGGAAGGGATTAGTGCCAATTAACTGCCTGTTAACAGGTAGTTAACAGGCAGTTTTTAGCCTAATCCCTATTTTGAAGGTTGTCATGTGGGATTCCCAATGGCTCCAAACCACGCCAAGTTAGAGGAGTCGGGCCGTCGGGTTGAAGGACTTGGAGGGGTCGAGATGTCGGTGTTCAGGTGAGTGATGGGTGCATGAGTGCAAAGGTAAGTGTGTTTGGTGTGTCTAAAGTGTGTAAAGAAGTTTAAATTACCTGTACTTACCTTTACAGCCTTCCTTCCTCTAGGTTTCAGGAGTCCATCACTCAGCCGGCACAGAAAGCAGAATGGCTGCGATCTGTCAAAAGTGACAGCCTGCAGCTTTCTGTGCCGGCGAGATTTCTAACTGAGTCTGCGTAGAAGGACTTAGGTTAGAAGTAAGACTGTCAGTGTTTGACAGCTTCAAACAGCTGTGAAACACTGATATTTCATCTGTCAACACGTCTTGACAGATGAAATTTCAGTCTGTGACGTCACCTGTTGCCGGGTGGCCCTTAATTGGCCTGCTGAGCCCGCCCAGCGGGCTCAGCAAGGTCAACCAAATAAAAATCGCGTGGATTGGCCGCATCTCGATGGAGGCGGGACTACAACCCGAAAGTTGTAGTCCTGCCTTCTTCCCGACTTCTGAATGAAAATCCAGCCCAACGTAATCCCTTCTCCTGGTGTAGTTAGCCGCAGTAACCTCCCGGCGAACTGTGAGGTGTTAGCTATGTCTCCTGCTGCAGACCGGAAGGATCCGCTGGTGAAGAAATTGAGGGCCACGGTGACCTTGACTGCCACTGGGAGAGCCGTGTTTGCCCTGCTCTGATGCTGCAGGTCTGGTTGTAGGAGGTGGCAGCGTTCTGTGACCACCTCCTTGGTGAAGCGGGGCCTCCTGATACACTGCCCCTCGCTTAAGTGGATATAAGAAAAGTGCTCTCGGAAGACCCTAGGTGGGTAAGGCCTACTGTTGGGAGCCCTCCTGGCCCTCCTCCTCCTCATCCCTCTACATGTATCTTCTCCTCTTCTTCGCTGCCTCTGCTCCCTCTCCCGAAGATACTCAAGTGTGAGGAGGACTGCCAGTACATCCTCCATGACTGTGAGCCAGTGTTGTAAGCAGAAGCCTTCAAATAAGAATGAAGGTGTTCTCCACTTGCAAAAACACTTCCTGCTACCTTAGAACCTTGAAAGAAGTTTATAAAGCTGCTAGGGTTGTAGAAGTTTGCAACCAGTCAAACTGCAGAAACATATCCGGTGCTAGTAGTTGCTTATGATTGCTTTAAATACCACTGCTGGAGCCTCCTTCCTGCTTGTGAATGTTTGCTCAGCTCGTCGCACTTAAGTAGAACAGTGAACTCCAAACTCGCAGCTCAGGCATCAAGTGAGCTTTGCACACTCACTGACCTCGTGACCTGCATCATTTCCATGATTTTCACGATTACTCTGTAGAAGTGCATTAGCGTAGAAATATATATTCACATATACTCTCTTATATTAAAATGGAGTCTGGAACTTTCAGCAGGTCAAAATGGCTTCACACAGTATAACATAAAGGGAAACAGGCAGGTCCATATTAGGAAGCGGTTGAAGGAAGATGATATGACTCCTTTCAGCTGGCAGGCTAGGCAGTTCCACAAACAAGATAAGCATAGCAGAACAAAAAGCATGATTACCGAAGGACATTTACTGTAAACATTGTATGAATGTCCAGAACCAAAATGAGAGACAAACTGTCTCCATTGTATAAGATTAGTTAACTTTATCTAAAGGTATTCCTGCATCATGACTATTGATTATCTGTTGGCTAACCATATCTTAAGACACTGAGGCTCTGCTGACCCTTTAGTCATCTTCTTGTTGACCTTAAACATTCCTTACTCATTCCATTCTTAATGTTTTACTTCGTTATTAATTATGTCTCACGACCATGCCATGTGATAGAAGGTTTTGATCTTTGTGTATAAGAAGAGGTGTTTTTGTCCATGTATTCGGAGAAGTCACGATAGCCTTTGCCTACGTGAAGCTCCCCTTGCTAGCAAGTAGTTAATAAAGTCTGCCTTTGACGATCACTTTGTTTCACAGAGTCTTATTGAACAGTCGAAACTTCGACAACTCTTATCAGCAGTGCTGCTGGCCATCTGAAAATGGTGGCTGTCGTGGGTCCCACCGCCAGCTGGTGGAAGAGTGGTGGCCACCATTTTTTCGCCCGATTCTGGCAGTACCGGATGGCGCTAAACCCCTGAATTTCTAGGCCCCTGTGATTTAACCTAACAACCCTTAGCTCCATATTATATCATTAATATCAACTAATTTATTTATTTAATAATCTATTTATCAGTAGTGGGGAAAATGCTAGAGTCCATTATAAAAGACGTAATAGCAGAGCACTTGGAAAACAGTGACAGGATCGGACAAAGTCAACATGGATTCACAAAAGGTAAATCGTGCTTGACTAATCTACTGGAATTTTTTGCGGATGTAACTGGTAAAATAGATAAGGGAGAACCAGTGGATGTGGTGTATCTGGACTTGCAGAAGGCCTTCGATATGGTCCCACATAAGAGATTAGCGTGTAAAGTTAAGGCACATGGGATTGGGGGCAAGGTATTGACTTGGATAGAGAACTGGTTGGCAGACAGAAAGCAAAGAGTTGGAATAAACGGGTCTTTTTCCGAGTGGCAGGCAGTGACTATGGGGTACCGCAGGGATCGGTCCTTGGACCCCAGCTATTCACAATATATATTAATGATCTAGACAAGGGAACTAGATGTAATATCTCCAAATTTGCAGATGACACAAAGCTGGGTGGGCATGTGTGCTGTGAGGAGGATGTCGAGAAACTCCAGGATGATTTGGACACGTTAGGTGATTGGGCAGAAACATGGCAGATGCAATATAACGTGGATAAATGTGAGGTTATCCACTTTGGTGGCAAAAACAGGAAGGCAGATTATTATCTAAATGGCAATAGATTGGGAGAAGGGGAAGTGCAACGAGACCTGGGTGTCCTTGTGCACCAGTCGCTGAAGGTAAGCATGCAGGTGCAGCAGGCGGTTAGGAAGGCAAATGATATGTTGGCCTTTGTAGCGAGAGGATTTGAGTACAGGAACAAGGATGTCTTGCTGCAGTTGTACAGGGCCTTGATGAGACCACATCTTGAGTATTGTGTGCAGTTTTGGTCGCATTATCTTAGGAAAGATGTTCTTGCCATGGAAGGAGTTCAGCAAGATTCACCAGATTGATACCTGGGATGGCAGGAATGACGCTTGAGGAGAGATTGTGTCGATTGGGCTTGTACTTGCTGGAGTTTAGAAGAATGAGAGGTGATCTCATTGAAACTTATAAAATTCTGACAGGACTGGACAGACTAGATGCAGGAAGGATGTTCCCGATGGTCGGGGAGTCCAGAACCAGGGGACACAGTCTAAGGATAAAGTGTAGGCCATTTAGGACAGAAATGAGGAGGAATTTCTTCACCCAGAGAGTGGTGAACCTGTGGAACTCTCTACATCAGAAGGCGGTGGAGGCCAGTTCATTAAATATATTCAAGAAGGAGTTGGATATATTTCTTAAGGCTAAAGGGATAAAGGGGTATGGGGAGAAGGCAGAGACAGGGTACTAAATTTAGATGATCAGCCATGATCGCATTGAATGGCGCAGCTGGCTCGAGGGGCCAAATGGCCTACTCCTGCTCCTATCTTCTATGTTTATGCCTATCCTTACAGAGTACAATGTCTCCGGCCCTGAAATCCATCTTCTCAAATGTTATCAGCGTGATTGTGATCAAAAGATAGAATTTGTGCGCACACAGTTTAAACCAATTCTATATAATTTAGCTGTTCTGTCTTTGTTCTGTATTAGAATAATGTAAAAACATCTATATATTCTTACACTGCATACCAACTATTCTACCATAACAGGTAGATTCTCTGAACAATTCACAAGGATGTCACTAACACACTCCCTTCTTTCTTGCAGCAGATGGTCACTGACAACCTTTTCCAGGATATAGTCACCAGAGGAGACTGAGCCCACCTGCACACCCTTTCCCCCCTCGAAGAGAACATGTTGGCCATCACTTGCAGGCAATGGCGACTGGCATCGATGGAGGAGAAGTCATGCAGGGCTTCTTCACCCCTTTATCCTCTTTTTTCCTTCTTACTTCTATCTCACCCTACACACTCTGCATGACAAACTGCAGTTGCTTCCACCAGGCATTTCTTCTTCTGCTCTCCCTTCACACTAAAAGCTAACATTTGTCCCTCTCTTTCATTTTATGTGCTGAAAATGTGGGGCCAATTCTGCCACTTCAGGAAGAGGAGGCCAGCCTTCTTGCAGCATCACTGAGTCTAGCACTAGCAAGCTTCAGCTCAGAGACTGGCACCACGTGTACTTTAGAGACTAGGCTAGAGGAGGGGTATTCACATGGTAAATCATCGGGCACATGTGTGCAGGAGTTGGGGTGAGGTATCACCTACTAGCTCTGTTGCAGAGGACTCAGATGCTGACTTCAAGTGCCCAGGCTACCGAAAAGGGCTGATGGGCATACACCAGGAAATGCTAGGTGCACTTGGCAGCCTGTAAGTGAGTTTGTGCACAATGGGTCAGAGCATGTTGATTTTCAGCTTCAACTTGTGTTGGCGTTTTGTGCAGAGCATGGAGACCATTCAGTTCAACATGTACTGAGTGGTCAGCTCTATGAACATGACAGTGGCACCCACCATGATGGAGCCTGTGCTGACAGCACTGGCAGCTTCCATGGCAACTCACACTGCTGCCATGGAAGTTCAAATGGCTGCCATCTTTGCTGCGGGGGCCATTGTTGACAGGGGTTTCAAGAGCGTCATATCACTCATCCACTCTGGTCTTGTGCAGAGTCATAAGAGCGCTGAGGCGCAGCCCCAGGAGGGTGGCCTTGGCTCCATTAGAGAGGCACCTGCTTTCCTCTCTCAGAATCACAGCATACCTGCACCCATGCCACCCACTCCAACAGTGTCCTTTTTTAGTGCCACACAGCCAGCTGGGCCTGTCTAACCTTGCCCACGAAGAGATGCTGCAGTCTACAGCCAGACCCTCAAGGACCAGAGTTGCTCGAGGTAACCCACCATGGCCATTGAAGTGTCCTCAATAGAAGCTCAGCAGCCTTCCACCTCCCAAACGATAGCCACTGGGCAAACACTTCGTAGGAGCAGCAGGATAGGTTAACAAGCACAAAAGTCAGGCACTAAAGGGTTGCACAATGGTGATTCACAGTTTTTCTATAAACTATTAGATTCGGATGAAATTCAGATGAAATTGAGTTGCAGTGAAATGAGGGCAAGACCCATAATGTTAGGCTGAAGGAAAGCAATCCGATGGTGGTAGTAAGGATGGCCACCCAGTAGCCAGCCATCAACCTGACAGCCAGGTTGGAATAAAGGCAGCACAAAAGATTGGCACATGATGAATGCATCATGACTGCTGCCAGGATACCAGGCACAGGCATGTATAATCACAGAATCACAGAATCACAGAAACCCCACAGTGCAGATAGAGGCCATTTCGGCCCATCGAGCCTGCACCGACACATATCCCACCCGATCCCTGTAACCCCTACACCAACACATATCCCACCCTATCCCCGTAACCCCACGTATTTAATCCCCCTAACACTAAGGGTCAATTTATCATAGCCAATCAACCTAACTCGCACATCTTTGGACTGTGGGAGGAAACCGGAGCACCCGGAGGAAACCCACGCAAACACAGGGAGAATGTGCAAGCTCCACACAGACAGTCGCCCGAGGCCGGATTCGAACCCGGGTCCCTGGCCGCAAACAACATAGACATTGAGGGACTGAAAACCCTTTCTATTCAGATGCCAGGACAGTGATGGGGAGCACACAAGGCAATGTGGGTACAGTCTATGGCATCTTGCACCCTGGGAAAGCCTGCAGTGCAGGTGAAGCTTAGTGCTTCACTATCCATGGGGATAGTGGTGTCAGTGTTCCTCCAGACATAGAGGCCTAGAAATTCAGTATAGCCAGTTTTGGGGTGCTAAAGTCGGGCGGGCGCTAAAGTTTGCGCCCGGCGCAAAGTTGCGCCTCCTTAGCCGATATTCAGTAGCTTCGCTCTAAGAGGTTGCTGGAGCGCTAAAACTGGTGATGCACGACTATCTTTAGGCGCTAAGCCGGCAGTGCAGAGGGATAGGGCCGAGGTGGGGCGCAGCGCGGGTGCGGTAATTTTTTGATTGACAGCAGACACCGTGGCGCCGGCCAGCTCTTAAAGGGGTAAGGGTCGACTTGCTCTGCTGCCACGCCCTGCACACTGCAGCTTTCCAGCTAGGCCTGAACACTGCTGCTGACCACAAGGAGCCATGGCAACGGTTCAAAGGGCCCGTGAGCGTGCCCTGCGCTTCTCAGCCCATGATTTGGGTGTCATGGTGAGGGCCTTGGAGAGGAGACGGCACATCTTGTTCCCGGACACTGGCAGGAAGCCTACCACCAGCGTCTACACCAAAGCCTGGAGGGAGGTCGCCACCAGGGTGTCGGCCAGCGGCGATGTCCCCAGGGACAAGGTCCAATGCCGCAAGAAGTACAATGACCTGACCAGGATTGTCAGGGTGAGTACCCTTTCCAGTCTCCTCCTCATCCTTGCATGTACACCTGACATGATGGGCAAAGGGACCTGAAAGGCCTAATGGCCAGCCCTCAGCCAGCAGCTATGGGACATTCATGAGCATCAATTGCACATTCTGCACTTTACACACTGGCCAAGCTATTCCACCATGGGAGGCAGTGCACACCACATCAGGGCTACACACTGGCCAAGCTATTCCACCATGGGAGCCAGTGCACACCACATCACGGCTACACACCGTACTTAGAGGCCGTCCTTTCTCTTGCAGGCCAAACTTGCCAACAATCGGAAGCACCACGAGCAGACCGGGGGAGAGCGCCCCCAGATCCAGGAGCTCACTCCCCTGGAGGAGCGCGTGAGTCGCCTCATGGGAGCCCGGGTGATTGTGCCCATAGCGTGTGGAGAAGCCGACCCTCTTCCGGGCGACAATGGTAAGGACATCGCCTTTTGGCCCTCTCTCGTCGCACTTGCGCATCCGATCTACCTCCCTTGCCACTGTCCGACCAATGCGCTGAATGCCACCAGTCATGCCTCCCTGGCTGACGCCCTCTCCTCACTCTGAAGCTACTCTTGCGCCTTCCTGCTTTCAGCTGGTGACGAGGAGCTCCCTGAAACTGCCAGTGACAGCCCCTCCGAAGAGGAGGAGGAGGAGGAGGAGGAGGAAGAGGAAGGCGGACCATCAGGGCAGCACTCAGGTCCGGCAGCAGATCAAGAAGTGGTGGACACGTCTTCCCTGGAGGAGAGCCTGGAGGAAGTGTCGGAGGGGAGTGGAGCTGCTGGGACCAGTGGCGTCCAGCAACCCAGGAGGGCTGCGGTTGGTCCGCGGCCTTCCCCCCAGAGGGGGGAAGGATCGGAGGGGAGTGCAGTTGCTGGGGCCAGTTGCCGCCAGCAACGTGGGAAGGGTCGGGCAGCTCGGACCCCTGCTCCCCAGCGGGAGAGTCCGGCCTCCAGTCCGGCCACCTTCACCTCTGAGGAGGTGCGCCAGCTCGACCAAATGGCCCAGGATTCGGACCGCTGCCACACCGAGCTGATGGAGGTAGTGGCACGGATGCCTGAGGCGATCGAGTTGCTGGCGACCAGTGTGCGCGAGTTCGGGGCCTCAAATGCCGCGAGTGGCCGGCTGCTCACTGATGCCGTCCAGACAGTGGCTGCTCTGTTGCGGTCGCAGACCAGGGCAACGGGGGCACTCACTGCTGCCACACGTGCGGCCTCAGCCAGGCATCGCCAGGACACCCGCCGTGCTGCAGCAGCACAGCGGTCTGCCCTTCGGCAGATTGGTGCGCATGCTGTAGTGCGGGCCCGGGCGAGTGCCAGAGTGCCGCATCACCAGCCAGCACCTCCCATGCGCCAGCTTGCCCAAATTTCTCCATCCGTCGCCACCACTCCCCCAGTGGAGCCTCAACGGCAAGCGGCTGGAGATGATGTTGGCCAGGCACATCTGCGCCAATCAGCAGGCGGCCCCTCGAGGGCCAAACCACGTCTAGGCCGGCCCCCAAGGGCATCTGCTGGAAGGACATCTGACCCTCAGGAGCCTTCCCCCAGCCTCGCAGCAGCCACTGGGCAGAGCTTGCGGAGGAGCAGCAGGCCGGGCAGGGGCCCCAAAAGGCTGGACAAGGTCTCGCCCTCGCGGGCCACTAATTAGAGGGTGTGGCCAACTTTTATTTTATGTGGCGATGGCCATGTTTCTTTTGCCCATGTTTGTTTTGTTTCTGGGGATGTTTTTTGTGTTAAGGCCGAGGATGAAGGCCAGTTTTGTCCAAATGTGGAGTTATTCCTCCCCAGGTTGTGGGAGTGAGTCGTTTGTTGAACTTTTTGTTGGGGCCGTTGATTGTTTTTGAGTTTCATGTGGGAAGGGGTTTCATTTGTGTCAAATAAAGATTTCTCTTTATTCAGAGAGTGTCCATGTTTGTTGTTGTAAGTGTTTGTTGGCTTCGCCGGCTGAGGGCTTGCGGAGCGGCTGCGTTCATGTTCCTTCATGGCCACAAGGCATTCCCTGACAGGGGGCTTAGAAGTGACGTGCAATAAGCTGCCGACGGACGGCCCTTGGACCTTGTCGCTCCCTCCTGGGAAGGTACTCCTCCTCCTCCTCCTCCTCCTCCTCATGCTCCTCCTGCTCCTCCTCCTGAGGTGGTGGTCCAACGTGAGGTGGCAGTGCCTGAGTCCTGCGGAGAGCCAGGTTGTGCAGCATGCAGCAAACTACGACGAATTGGGAGACCCGATCCGGCGAATACTGCAGAGATCCGCTGGAACGATCAAGGCAGCGGAACCGCTGCTTGAGGACCCCAATAGTTTGCTCGATGATGTTCCTGCTCGCTTGATGACTCTCGTTGTATGCCTCTTCAGCAGGGGTCCTGGGCGCGCGGAGCGGGGTCATGAGCCAGGTACACAAAGGATAGCCTTTGTCCCCGAGAAGCCATCCTCTTGGGGGAGGCTGTTCCTCGAACATGTCACGCACAGTAGTCTGCCGCAGGATAAAGGCATCGTGGCTGCTGCCTGGAAAGCGGGCATTGACAGCCAGGATGCGCTGCTTGTGGTCACACACCAGCTGCACATTGAGGGAATGGTAGCCCTTCCGGTTGCGGTAATACTCGGCATGCTCCAGAGGTGCCCGCAAAGCCACATGCATACAGTCAATGGCGTCCTGCACCGAGGGGAAGGCCGCGAATCTTGCAAATCCCACTGCAGGCTGATGCTGGCTCTCCAGGGCCATGGGGAAGGAGATGAATTTGCGTCTCCTTCTGAAAAGGGCATCGGTCACCTGGCGGATGCAGCAATGCACGGCGAACTGGGATATGTTAGCTATGTCCCCAGCAGCGGATTGGAAGGAGCCGGTGGCATAGAAGTTCAAGGCCACCGTCACCTTCACTTCCACCGACAGAGACATCCTGCACCTGAGCTTTGGACGCAGATCTCCGCGAAGCAGCTGGCAGATCTCTGCAACCACCTCCTTTCGGAATCTCGACCTTCTTACACATCGCGCGCCACTCATGTTGAGGTAGGAGCACTGCTGGCGGTATGCCCTGACTGGGTAAGGCCTATGTTGCCGACGCCTGTTGCCCCCTCTGCGTCTAGCCAGGGCTGCCTCTCTCACACCGCGTCTGCGAGCCCTAGGGACATGACACTGAAACTCAGCGTTGGCACCCCATGCAGCCCCCATCAAATGCTGCCAAACAGTCAAATATCCAAGAGGCCACTTGCAACGCTCTGGCCTGATGCCAAAAATACCTGAGCTGTTGTTGGGCCAAACCAGTTAGCTCTCTTCCTTGTTGTGTCTCCAGAAATCCGTTGCACAAGAGTGTTTCCTGCAAAATGGCTGGCCTTTATACTGCAGGGTAAGTGCCCTTTAATTTGCGCTCCCCGGGGCCTGCATCGGCTCTGTCGCGTTCCATTTAACAAGCATTCGGGCCGCCAGCCGCACAATGGGGCGGTCCCACTGAAGTTCGGGATCGGGGCGCGCAAAGGGCGTTGCACGAGGATGTGACGTCATTTTCTGCATGCGCAGGTGAGCGCGCGCAAAGACTTTGCGCCGGCGCTAAAGGTCTACTTAATTTGGGGCGAGGCGCAAACTGCGCTGCGCCCGGGTGCTACACGCATAGCGCCCGAAATTCACTTCTCTTAAGGCGCTAATGGCTGGCACAACCAACTGAATTTCTAGGCCAGAGAGCCTTGGTGACCTCCCTGATACAAGTTGGACTATAAACTGTGATATGCCGCTGATGTTACCTGATGCAGCCTGAAAGGAATCAGGTGCGTAAAAGGTAAGGCTATGCTGACCTTGAGAGCCACAGGCAGTGTTGTCCAAGCCTTGGTTTGAGGCTCAAGTTGTGGCTGCAGCAGATGAAATAGCTCGGCGGCAGATTCTTTGGTGAAGCAAAGATGCCTTGAGAGATTGATGCTGAGTAAAGTTGAGGTAGGAGAAGTGTTCCTTGAAGACCTGCTGTGGGTATGTAGTGCCCTCCTCCTTCCTCTTCTCTTAGTTGCTCCTATTCTCTCCTGTCTTTTTGGCTGCTCCCTGTTGTCCTGCAGCCCTATATGCAGCCCTACCAGACTACCCAGGACTGCAGTGAAACTGTTCTGAAAGCAATCAAAAGGAGTGTAGCACCAGTGAAAACTTCTTCTGAGAAGTCAGAAATCAGTTCTAGAAGTGAGAAAATAGGTCAAAAAACACCCAAAAGTTAACCAGCAGCCTAAAAGTTCAAACTACTGTAGCAACTAATGTGTATGGAGTGGATAAGCCCTTTAAATAGTGCTGTCAAAGGGTCCTTGCTGCCTGTTAGCGCCATGAGTTGTTGCTAGAGTTTATCACATGGAGAGTCAGGAGCTGGAGAAGCCTCATTTCACATAGTGTAGGACCCTTATTTAAATATTTTAATTATCATACTTCTGGTGTGTCCCGTGGACGCATTCGATGGAACCCAATCCAATATGATGAGTGATGCACTACTGGTAAAATGTGCATGTGGCAATGAATTTCTAGGCCATGACGTTTCTGCTACAAACCCAATTAATGTACCAGATTACACATGTTGGGGGAGAAATTAGTGAACCCCAGAAAACGCACTCGTTCATTGGGTTGCAAGCAGCAGCATAACTTTGTGCTGCCTGCTGCTTTATATGATTGTTGCATGCAGCCAGCGCTAGCTGCTATATTCATTGGCTGCACGCATCAGCAGAGAGCCTGATATCGCGAGTGGCTAATGCTACTTAAAGGCAGACTGCACCGCTTAAAGGTTGAGTGCATTGTGGGTGCAAGAAGTGGTGGGAATCATTTGGAAACTGATATTTTAAGCAACGGCTGTACATGCGAGAGAGCGTGCACCAAGGTTTTCAGGTACAGGGCCTTGGTGAGACCGCACCTTGAGTATTGTGTGCAGTTTTGGTCACCTTACCTGAGGAAGGACGTTCTTGCCATGGAGGGAGTGCAGCGAAGATTCACCAGGCTGATACCTGGGATGGCAGGAATGATGTATGAGGAGAGATTGTGTCGATTGGGCTTATACTCACTGGAGTTTAGAAGATTGAGAGGGGATCTCATCGAAACCTATAAAATTCTGTCAGGTCTGGACAGACTAGATGCAGGAAGGATGTTTCTGATGGCCGGGGAGTCCAGAACCAGGGGTCATAGTCTAATGATAAGGGGTAAGCCATTTAGGACTGAAATGAGGAGGAATTTCTTCACCCAGAGAGTGGTGAACCTGTGGAATTCTCTGCCACAGAGGGCGGTGGAGGCCAGTTCATTAAATATATTCAAGAAAGAATTGGATATATTTCTTGAGGCTAAAGGGATCAAGGGATATGGGGAGAAGGCAGGGACAGGGTACTGAAATTGGATGATCAGCCATGATCTCATTGAATGGCAGAGCAGGCTCGAAGGGCCGAATGGCCTACTCCTGCTCCAATCTTCTATGTTTTGTTTCTATGTTTCATACACTGCAGAGGAGGTCTTGGTGGAACAGGTAGAAAGAAGAAGAGATATCCTATATCCAGAGGGAGGGGATGGGGTGGCAGGAGGCCCTCCAGGCAGATGCTGAGGAGGCAGTGGGAAGAAGTAGCGGCGGGGGTCAATGCCAGGATTGTTGCTCTAAGAACATGGATGCCGTGCAGGAAGAGGTTTAATGATCTCACACGATTTGTCAAGGTCAGTGAGTTCATCTTCAAATGGCACATCATACCAACTGCACCACCAGCCTCGTCCACTGCTCAATTCACTACACCCCCATCACCTACCTACCAACAATCTCTATCAACCAGTACTCAATCCTACAATTCATATGCTTTACCTCACTCTCACACACAACTCACAGATCGCACACACTGGCAGCTATTCAACCACAGCAGCCTTCCTCCACCGATGCTAGAGCCACTGGGGAGGCACCTTGTAGAAGCACTAGGCGAGGCAAATGCACATGGAAGACAGGCACTAAGGGAATGCACAAGGGTGATTTGTTCATTTTTGTATGCATTATATCATGAGTGAATTTATAAATTTGGATTGGAATGTGCATTTTCTGGTGGTTTTTATTTTTGTATTGTTGGAAAGAGGACAATGTGATGGTCAGTGATAGAGGAAAGGTAGGGAGCGTGGGACTGCTGGTGAGTGGGGAAGTGTTGTTGAGTGTGATAAATCCAGAAAGTGGAACAAGGAACTCAAAGAGGCTAGATGTTGGAATTAACACGAGTACTTTATTAACAACTGGGAAACACGTTTACAGACAGCCTGCATCAGCATCCTGGCATTCCACCTTGTGCTGACCTATACAGGAAGCAAACCTCTGACCTTAGTAGTGGCATTGGCTACAGCACCACCTGGTGGATAACCTTAATCATAACATCCCAGATTACTATATCCCTCCCCCCTTAAGATTTCAGTATGAATTTTTTAACAAACAACCATTCCTGAGGGTCACATAAGGAGTCTCCATTCATCATGTTCCATACTTGACGAATCTAACAGTTCAGTATCAATCTCTCTGGTGGCTTGCGAGGCTTTGTGACTGTCTAACAGTAAAGTCCCTGCTTGTTTGTGGTGAAGCCACCAGCTGCTCCTGAGCAGTGCTCAGAGTATCTGACTCTGCAACGATGGATTCCTCTTGACGGATAGGTTCCTGTGGAATTATCTCTGTCCCTGGTGGTGGCACCACAGATGCACTTGGATAACTGGGGGCAACCCTGTCTTCAGTCATTGCATCTGGAACCTTCATTTCAATTTCCCCTTGTCTGGGAAGTATCTGATCTACATGTCTGCGTACTACCCTACCATCTCCCAACATGACCTTGTATGATACTGGACCTGTCATTGAGTCTATGAAGCCAGGAATCCACTTTGGTCCATAACTGAAATTCCTGGTAAGGATCGCATCTCCTTCTCCAAAACTTTGGCTCTTTGTCCTTTTGTCATGGTTCTCTTTTTGTTTGTTTTGTCTGTTTTCCATTTTCCTTTTTAGGTCTGGGTGGACAAGGTCTGTGTCCCAGGAACACTGCCTCATTCCCCAGGAAAGTGCACTTACTCCTCTTGAGCCAGAACCCTGCCCTCTCCAATCTCTGTAGTACCTTTCTCAGAGTGCTCAGATGCTCCTGATTGGTTCTTCCCGTCACCAGAATGTCATCCAGATAGATGGAAACATGTGGAATCCCTTGCAGTACACCTTCGATTGTCCTCTGGAAGATAGCTGGACTAGATGAGACACCAAACGGTAAGCGATTATATGTAAACAAGCCCTTGTGTGTATTTATGGTGACATACTTCTTTGATTCGTCATCCAGTGTAATCTGCAAGTAGGCATGGCTCATATCCAACTTTGTGAATTTATTTCCTCCAGCCAGGTTTGCAAAGAGATCCTCTGTTTTGGGAATAGGATACTGCTCTAGTTTGGACACCCGATTGACAGTCAATTTATAGTCTCCACAGAGTCTTACCGAATTGTCCGGTTTTAAAACAGGTACTATGGGAGCTGCTCATTCCGAACATTTCACCGGCTCCAGTATGTTCTCTCTCAATAGACGGTCAAGCTCAGCCTCTACCTTTGGCTTCATGGCATAAGGCACAGGTCGTTGTTTAAAAAACCTTGGCGGTGCCTCCTTGTCTACATAAACCTTAGCTGGGGGGCCATTAAATGTGCCAAGTTCCTCCTTGAACACACTCTCATGTTCACTCAACACTTCTTGCAAAGCCAACTGTTTGCCCGCATCTATTTGATGTACTGCTCCCCAGTCTAATTTAAGTTCTTTTATCCAGCCCCGATACTATAACTACAGGTAGCTGTTCCACTGTGTCCCTGTGTTGCACAGTTACCTTAGCTGTACCTAATGTCACTACTTGTTCACCTGTATATGTTTTAAGATGCAGGGAGCAAGGCTTTAACTCTGGAACTTTTGCATGGTTCCACAATTTTGAGTACTCTGCCTTGTTCATTATGGTCATGCCGCACCCTGTATCCACTTCAAAGTTCACCTTAGAGTTATTTACTGTCAGTTGCAATGTGATAGGAGCCACTTTTGGAATGTTCTCTAACATGCTAAACATTATGAACATGTTCTCTTCTTCCTCAGCTTCCCCGCTGATGTGGTGTGCTCCATGTTTTTTCACTTCTCTCCCTTGGTTTTGCTGTCCTCCCCCTTTTGGTTTGGATTCCTCCACAGGTGATTTCGCCCTGCAAGCTCGTTTTATGTGTCCTTGTTTCCCACACTTGTAGCACTTTTCCTCCAGAAACCGGCATTCACTCACCAGGTGATCGCCCTTTCATCTATAACATGCCTTCACATGCTCACGTTCTGGTTTCTGATGCATGTTCAACTTGTGCACAACAACCTGACCTGCAACTTGCGTAGCATTAGCCCTGTCTGAACCCTGTATTTCTTTTACATCTCGGTTCGCTGTCTCTATGGCTTGAGCAAGTTCCAATGCTTTTTCATAAGTAAGCCCAGTCTCGGATAATAATCTATGCTGCATTTGGTTGTCCATAATTCCGCAAATTAGCCTATCTCGCAGCATTTCCTTCAGGTTGTTCCCATAATTGCAATCTTGTGCTAATTTACGCAACACCGCTACATAGTCCATTACGCTCTCTTCCTCTTTCCTGTTCCTTGAATTAAACTTGAACCGCTGTACAATCTCACGAGGCTTAGGGTTGAAATGTTCTTTTAGCAAAGCCACTAATTCCATAAATGACTTGTCTCCAGGCTTTTCAGGACTGAGCAGATTTTTCATCAAACTGTAGGTTTGGCTTCCCACTGAACTAAGCAGAATGGCTTTCCTTTTTCTGACATCATTTATTTCATTTGCTTTGATAAAATAACCCAACACTTCACAGTATTCTTCCCAGGTTTGTGCTTGAATATCAAAAGCGGAAACCGTTCCTACCATGGCAGCCATGCTCTCTTCCAGCTTGTAGCTAACTTTAGCTCGTGATTTTGTTGTTTAAACATCCCGGCAGACTTTTCTTCTTTATGCAAGGTCCTTTAGTTGCCTCGTCGCCAAATGTGATAAATCCAGAAAGTGGAACAAGGAACTCAAAGAGGCTAGATGTTGGAATTAACACGAGTACTTTATTAACAACTGGGAAACACGTTTACAGACAGCCTGCATCAGCATCCTGGCATTCCACCTTGTGCTGACCTGTACAGGAAGCAAACCTCTGACCTTAGTAGCAGCATTGGCTACAGCACCACCTGGTGGATAACCTTAATCATAACATCCCAGATTACTATATTGAGGTTACTGGCATCGCTCATTAATCATTTCATCATGTAGAGCCCAGGCAGAAAGGGGCTGTCTACGTTGTAGCCCCCTTCCTCTTCCTGTTCTTTCACTTCCTGTTGCACTTCCTCCTCCTCCACATCCCTCTCCTACACCTCCTCTTCTTCGTGCTCCTGCTCCTGAGTTTCTCGCCTGATATTTAGTGGTAAGGGCTGTTCCCTCATAATGGCCAGGTTGTTCAGCATGCAGCAAACTACCACAAATCTTGACACCCGCTCAGCCTAGTACTGCAGAGCTCCTCCACAGCAGTGAAAAATTGCTTGAAGATGACAATGGTGTGCTCTATAATGTTCCTTATGGCAGCATGGCTCTCATTGTAGGCATGCTGTGCACATGTGCGTGGGTTCCGGACCGGAGCCATGAGCCATGTCATCAGTGGATAATCCTTGTTGCCCAGTAGCCAGCCTTTGACTTGCTGTGGTGGGTCAACTACAGCTGGCACAAAGGACTGCCACAGAATGAAAAATGAAGCAATCGTGACTACTGCCAGGATAACGGGCATTCACCAGCGCATCTACTGCACATTGAGTGACTGGAATCCCTTTAGCATTCATGAAAACAGCCGAATTGACATGAGGTGCTTGCAAGGCAATGGGCATGGAGTCAATGGCAGCCTGCACCATGGGAAAGCCTGCAATCAGTGCAAACTCTCGTGCTCACTCTGCCTGCTTGTCTCTGGCAAGAGGGAATGAGATGACAATGTCTTTCTTTGTATAGAGAGCCTCAGTGACCTTCCTTATGCAGCAATCTACTGAAAACTGTGAGATGTTGCTTATATCTCCAGCAGCAGCCTGGAAGGAGCCAGGTGCATAAACGTTAAGAGCCACAGCCACATTGACAGCTACAGGCAATGCGGTCCTTGCCCTGCTTTGAGATTGTAGTTGTGGCTGCAACAGTTGGCAGATTTCAGTTATGACCTCTTTAGTGAAGCGAAGACGTCTCATGCATTGGTCGTCGCTGAAGTTAAGGTAAGAGGATTGCTCTCTAAAGACCCTCGGCGTATTTGGCCTCCTGTTGGGAGCCCTTATTCCCCCTCCTCCTCCTCCCTCTTCTAGCAGCTTGTCCTGCTCTGTGTGGCCTCTGTTCATTCTGCCAGTCATGCTCAATTACAAGAGGAAGGCCTACCAAGCCACCCAACTTGTTTCAATACAAGCATTTAAACAAACAAAAAAATACTTCAGCACCAGCCAGACCACTCCCTGTACACTATTCAAACTTTAGACAAGTATAGGAAAGTTCCAAAAATGTGTACAATTGTACCAGTAGCCAGAAAAATTATTCAGCAACTAACATGTAAGTAGTTCATAATCTCTTTAAGTAGGGCTGGTGGGTGGTCCTTCATGCCATTTAATGTCGTATTCAGCTGTGCAAGGTTAAGACAGGGCGTAGGCTTCCTGACAGCTTTACCTGGTGGGGCAGCTGGACCAGGCGCCTTGCTCAGGAGTGGGTTAAAATGCCATCGAAGTCTCATGTACGTCATGGAACACTGATTTGCATTTATTAATGATGTTCTTTCTGGAGTCTGGCAGGAGCACTGTCCACTGCCAAACCCAACGGCATGGACGCAGAGCGCGAAATGGAGCTGCTCTATTTTAACTGCTCCCTCGTTCTATTCCCACCAAGTGGGGAGAGTTAAAATTCCTCCTACATTGTGTGGGTCAGGAGCTATGTTACATTCAGATCAAGACCAAAGTTTACTCTGGAATGTCAATGTGATGGAAATTGTTTTTATAATCAGAATGTGGCATAAAAAATGAGTGACCATACTATACTGCTGCCTGAGGAGGCTTCATGCATCAGTACTAATGAGGGCCAAGCACAGAGTTGAATACTGATTTAAGTACTCACTCTTCTGCTTCCCCTTCCTTCCCCTGATTTGACTCTTGCAGCAGCAAGAAGAGGGGTGGACGCAGCAGTGACCAGAAAGCTAGAGATCTGCACTGCTCTGAAGGTCTGAGAGGACCTCAGAAGCTACCAAACTGTAACTGAGGAGCACCTCCAGTTATGACTCAGTCCTAAGAAAGGTTGAGATATGACCACTTGAATTCTGTAGCTGATCCACAGTTCTCTATTAAATCCACTGAGCAGAATCAGTCACAGGCAAGGACGCAGGGGAGAAGCTCAACTTGTGCCAGTTTTCTGCGTGAAACGGGTTGTGTGATCACAACGCATGCCCAATGACATTGGTGGGAGGCCCGAGCCAAATTTAGCATCGGGCCTCATTTAAATGAAACAGGTGGTCGGTCTGTAGGCATCCCAATGCCAGACACTTGTAGGGACCTGACTAATTCTGGCTGGTTCCGATGCTGAGCCAGTCATAGTTAGGAGGGGGAAGAGGCAAAGCAGAGGGCTGCTCCATCTGGCTCCACAGGAATGTAAGTTTTAAAAAGGATCACTGTTTAGGCTGCTCGAAACCTAGTACAACTAGGCAGAGCTTGCACAGTGCAAGCTCCATGCATTTGTACTCGGATTTTACATTGGGGTTGGTCCTCCAACCAACTAAGACCATGACTTGCATATGTAACAACAACAGAAAATGCTGGAAAAACTCAGCAAACTCAAGACAAATTGACCTGAAACGTTGACTCTTTTTTCTCTCCATGGATGTTGCATGGCCTGCTGAGTTTTTCCAGCATTTTCTGTTGTTGTTTCGGATTTCTAGCATCTGCAGTATTTTGCTATCGTACTTGCATATGTAAAGTGTCTAATGCCCATGACACCTAAAAGGTACCCATTTCCAAACTCTTGACTGGCTTATTTGCAGGCCAGATCAGGTGGGAGAGGTCGCCAAAAGAAATTTGCTGGCCCACCGACCATTTTACATTGACAATAAAACGAAGATGAGATGAATGTTATTAAAAGCTGGGGTTCTTCTTCTTCTTATCGTGTCCACGGACAGTCTATACATAGCCCAGCCAGAACTGGACACATTTTTGCGCCTTGTTGTTGGACTCGGCAAGATCTGCAACAGTGCAGGGTTCCTCTAACGATGGGCATTGCAGAAGATGTTGCATAGTCTGTGCCTCAGTTCCACATTCACATGTTGTCGGGCTGGTTGAATATCCCCATTTGCTTAGTGACAGCTTTGAGCAACCTACACCGGTCCTAAGTCTGTTAAGGCACTTCCAGATTGCCCAGTTGCAATTAGCTCCTGGGGGAAGGCTTTCATCAGGTAAAATTTCCATCGCTGGGGGTTATTCAAGACTGGCGAGCCGGTCTTTCCACAAGGCGATGCGGGCTTCAGATGAGGTTGATTGTAATGGAACAACACTGTTCATGAAGCTCTTCCTTGACTTTAGGCGGCTGGGTGTAGGTGTATGACAATGCAGAGGGTGCCTCTCATCTGATGTTTGACGGAGTCGCTCTTTCTTGCTGGCTACCGTTCTTCTTATATCAGGGGGAGCGATACCCGCCAGGATATATAGGCTGTTGGTGTTTGTTGGTTTTAAGCAACCTGTGATAAATCGGCAGCTTGCATTCAGAACGGCATCCATCTTCTTGGCATGAGTAGACCTTTCCCATGCAGGGCAGGCGTATTCGGCAGTGGAATAGCAAAGAGCAAGTGCACTGGTTCGCAATGTTTTCGGGTTTGCTCCCCATCTTGTGTTAGTGAGCTTATTCAGGATGTTGTTTTGTGCACTCACTTTTGCCTTTGTCTTCTCGATGTGGTTCTTGAAGGTGAGGCATCGGTCAAGGGTGACTCCTAAGTAGATAGGGTGCTCACAATGCGTCAGTGTTGCTCCACACCAGGTTACTTTCAACTGGCGTTTGGCTTCACGGTTTCTGAGGTGGAATGCACAAACTTGCGTCTTTGATGGGTTTGCGTGAAGGTGGTTTTCTTCATAGTAGGATTTTAGTCCCTCCAAGGCCTCAGAAAGCGTTTTCTCCACGGTGTTAAAATCAGTGCTTTGGGCAGTGACACATAATTCATCAGCATATATAAAATGGCATGTGACACCGTCTATAGGTTGGTCATTCGTGTAGATGTTTTACAGCAGCGGTGCAAGCACGCTTCCCTGAGGAAGACCATTATTCTGAATACGCCACCTGCTGCGCTTCCCACCTAGTTCAACATAGAACCGGCGATTCTGAAGCATGCTTTCTAACAGCTCTGTTAAGTGAATGTCTTTTGTCATCTCTAGAATCTTGCAGAGGACACGTCTATGGTTCACTGTATCGTATGCTGCTGACAGGTCTACAAAAACAGCACCTGTTACCATCCATTGCTCAAAACCACCTTCGATGTGTTGTGTGAGGTTGAGCAGTTGGCTTGTTGTTGATTTGCAGGGGCGGAAACCTGCTTGCTCTGGAATGATCTTCTCATCTACAGTTGGTGCTATCCTATTGAGTATCAGGCGTTCAAACAGCTTATAGGTGTGGCAAAGCAGTGAAATTGGCCGAAAACTCTTAGGATCTGAGGGATCTTTTCCAGGCTTTAATAATGCTATTACATGTGCCTTCTGCCAGATATTAGGTGGCTTGTGTGTTGCCAGACAGTGGTTGAACAATTGTAGGAGCCACTTCTTTGCTTGCTGTCCAAAATGCTTTATCTGCTCCGTTGCTATGTTGTCAAGACCAATTGCTTTCCCATGTTTTAGATTAGATGTACCAGTTTCCAGCTCTTTCCAGCTGGGGTTAAATCAGTACATAAAATTACATAGAATTACATAGAACATGCAGCATAGAAACAGACCATTCGACCCAACTAGTCTGTGCTGGTGTTTATACTCCACACGCAATTCCCTTTTGTCTCATGTACTTGTCTAATTTCCTTTTGAAAGCATCTAAGCTATTTGTCTCAACCACTTCCTGTGGTAGCGAGTTCCACATTCTAACCACTCTCTGAGTGAAGAAATTTCTCCTTATTTCCCTATTGGACATATTAGTAACTATCTTGTATTTATGGACCCTAGTTTTGGATTCTCCACATCTATCCTGGCCAAACTATTCATAATTTTAAAGACATCTATCAGGTCAGCTCTAAGTCTTCTCTTTTTTAAAGAAAAAAGCCCCAACCTGTTCAATCTTTTCCTATAGCTGTATTCTTTCAGTTCTGGTACCATACTTGTAAATCTTTTTTGCATTTTCTCCAGTGCTTCTATGTCCTTCTTTATAGTATGGAGACCAGAACTGTGCACAGTACTCTAAGTGTGGCCTGACCAGTGTCCTATACACGTTTTACTTTACTACTTTACTATTTTTGAATTCTATACCCCTAGAAATAAATCCCAATGCTTTGTTAGCATTCTTAATTGCTTTGCTGAACTGTGATGTTGCTTTTAATGATTTGTTCACCTGTATCCCTAGATCTCTTTGCTCTTCTACCCCATTCAGTTTCTTATTTTCTAAGGTGTAGGTGATGTTTCTATTTTTTTTACCAAAGTGCATCACCTCATCTATGTTAAAGTCAATTTGCCACTTAACTGCCCAGTCTGCATGTTTTCTAATATCTTGTATTATGTTGCATTCTTCCTCAGTGTTAGCTATACCCCCCCAGTTTGTTATTGCAAATATAGATATAGAGATACTTGTTCCTAAGTACAAATCATTAATGTAAATTATGTATAACAGTGGTCCCAGCACTGATTCTTGTGGAACACCACTTTCTACCTTCCTGCAATCTGAATTACTACCCTTTACCCCTACTCTTTCACACAGAATCACACAGAAACCCCACAGTGCAGATAGAGGCCATTTTGGCCCATCGAGCCTGCACCAACACATATCCCACCCGATCCCCGTAACCCCTACACCAACACATATCCCACCCTATCCCCACGTATTTAATCCCCCTAACACTAAGGGTCAATTTATCATAGCCAATCAACCTAACCTGCACATCTTTGGACTGTGGGAGGAAACCGGAACACCCGGAGAAAACCCACGCAAACACGGGGAGAATGTGCAAACTCCACACAGACAGTCGCCCGAGGCCAGATTCGAACCCGGGTCCCTGGCGCTGTGAGGCAACAGTGCTAACCACTATGCCACCGTGCTTTCTATTTTTTAGCCAATTTGCTATCCATTCAGCTGTTTGACCCCTGACTCCACATGCCCTAACCTTTGTCATGAGCCTACCGTATGGTACCTTATCAAAGGCTTTTTGTTTGAGGATATGTATTGACATGTTTGACTGTATGGGTTAGTGTGAGGTTGGGACTCTAGTGTGGCATTGCTGATTTGTGGGTTTGTAGAGTTTACAGAGTGGAAGTCGTGGCATAGAATAAAAGGGCAGGGGGGTTATGCTTCAACTGTATAAAACATCTAGGGGTCGATTTTCCTAAAGCTGTCGGGAAGGAGGCGGGACTACAACTTTCGGGTTTTAGTCCCGCCTACATCGACGTTCGGCCAATCCACGCGATTTTCCCTTCATTGACCTTGTTGAGCCCGCCCAGCGGGCTCAGCAGGCCAATTAAGGGCCACCTGGCAACAGGTGACGTCACAGACTGAAATTTCATCTGTCAAGAGCTCTTGGCAGATGAAATATCAGTGTTTCACAGCTGTTTGAAGCTATCAAACACTGACAGTCTGACTTCTAACCTGAGTCCTTCTACACAGACTCAGTTAGAAGTCTCACCGGCAATGGAAGCTGAAGGCTGTCACTTTTGACAGCTCGCAGCCATTTTGCTTTCAGTGCCGGCTGAGTGATGGACTCCCGAAACCTAGAGGAAGAAAGGCTGTTAAGGTAAGTACAGGTAATTTAAACTTCTTTACACACTTTAGACACACCAAACATACTTACCTTTGCACTCATGCATCCATCACTCACCTGAACACCGACATCGCGACCCCTCCAAGTCCTTCAACCCGACGGCCCGACTCCTCTAACCTGGCGCGGTTTGGAGCCGTCGGGAATCCCACACGACTCCCCTCAAAATAGAGATCAGGCTCAAAACTGCCTGTTAACTACCTGTTAACATGCAGTTAATTGGCACTAATCCCTTCCTGCCTCGGGTCGGCGGGTCCCAGTGCGGGGCCCCCAGAAACTTACGTGGAGGTGGGTTTTGGGCGGGATGGTGTCGGGACCCCCGAAATCAGGATTTCCCCCCCCCCCCACACATGCCTGAAACCCTGCCTGACGGCTCCAGGAAAATCTACCCCCTAGAGTACTGCATGCAGATCTGGTCACCACATTACAGGAAAGATGTGATTGCACTTGAGAGGGTACAGAGGAGATTTACAAGGATGTTGCTGGGAGTAGAGAATCTTAGCTATGAGGAAAGACTGGATAGGCTGGGTTTGTTTTCCTTGGAACAGAGGTGGCTGAGGGGAGATCTTATTGAGGTGTATAAAATTATGAGGGGCCTAGGTAAAGTGGATAGAAAGGACCTATTTCCCTTAGCAGAGGGGTCAAAAACCAAGGGGCACAGATTTAAACAAATTGGTGGAAGGTTTATAGGGGATTTGAGGGGAAATTTCTTCACCCAGAGGGTTGTGGGGGTCTGGAACTCACTGCCTGAAAGGGTGGTAGAGGCAGAAACCCTCATCACATTTAAAAAGTACTTGGATGTGCAATTGGGATGCTGTAACCTGCAGGGCTACGGACCAAGAGCTGGGAAGTGGGATTAGGCTGGATAGCTCTTTGTTGGCCGGCGTGGACACGCTGGGCCGAAATGGCCTCCTTCCGTGCTGTAACTTTCTATGATTCTCTATGATTCTATGAAGTGATTAATGTCTTGCAAATAAATTGCCTGCTTTTGTTACTCCATCCATCATTTAATTTCAAATTTGAAATTGGCCCTGTTTCACAAGCTGTACAGCCTAAGAGGTTACACAACATAAACACAGATTTTTATTCATTGCCCCCCCCACTAAGATTGGTACATGGGAAAAGATTATGCAACTTTATTTCATATATTTTTTCAAAGCAAGAAAAGAAGCTTCTTTAAATCCTAATTAATTGAACAATTTACTAATCTATTTTCATCCCCTGAAGTACTTAATTAATCAAACAGTTGTACACACTTGTACCATTTTCTGACTAATCTCACTGAGCAGGCTTTGCCCAGCAGGCAATACATTCAAATAATCAAGTCTTGATTGGAATGAGATCTGTGCTGTAAATCAGGTGATTAAAATGGTTTATTCGTGTTGGTGTTGTTATTTGGGTCTTTTAACAATTAAGTTTCTTCGCAAAAGTAATTTTAAAATAGTTGTAGAAAACAAATGGAATAATGCCCTTTTTTCTTTATACACCCAGCCTATAAAAAGACAAGCATTTATGGATTTACTACTAAATGCCAATTGTAGCTTCAAATACATGTTTAAGTCACACAAAATTTTGTGTGGGTTATTAATGATTATATTATAAAGTACTAAAGATGTAGATGTTTTCAGTTTCCTTGGAATTTTTTTTTAAAGATGCAAAATATTGTTACAGTTCTCAGAATTAACAGATCCCTTAGGATCAGTTCACGTGGTATACTAATCCAGAAGGAGCAATAATTTGAAGTAGTAAACGTTTGCAGATGGGGATACATTTTGTGGAGCAAGAGATGCAGACTTGAACGGATATGGCAGACAACTGGTTTAGCCATTCTCCGCCAGATCTGGCTGGACCACATAAAGCACTATCGGGCCCTGCTCTTGTCTGCCAAAAACTGCTCACTATTCCAGAATCATTCTGGAATGCAAAGATGAACCCCGGCTTCTAGTCTCCACCGCTGACCGTCTTCTTAAACCCCTCTCCCCTGTCTCCTCCACCCTCACCTCCGACAACAAGTGTGAGGAGCTCATGGACTTCTTTGTCTCTAAGATTGATACCATCCATTCAACTGCCTCTGCCACTTCCCTTCCTTCCCCTAGCCCACTGGGCCAACCTTCCTCTAAGGTTCCCCCCTGCTTAGCCCTGAATTCACATCTTCAGTTTCTCTCCGATCTCCCCTCATGACCTCTCCATGCTCACCTTGTCCATGAGACCCACCTCCTGCTCCCTCGACCCTATTCCCACCAATCTGCTGACCACCCAACTTCCTTTTCTGGCTCCCATGTTATCTGACATTGTTAATGGTCCTCTCTCCTCAGGTACTGTCCCCTTCTCCCCTTCTCCCTCAAATCAGCTGTCATCAGCCCCTCCTCAAAAAAACAGCCTTTGACTTATCTGTCCTTGCAAACTACCACCCCATCTCCAGCCTCCTTTTCCTCGCCAAAGTCCTTGAACGTGTTGTCGGCTCCCAAATCCGTGCCCATCTTTCCCGCAACTCCATGTTGAAACCCCTCCAATCAGGTTTCCGGCCCACCACAGTACCGAAACAGCTATCATCAAAGTCACAAATGACATCCTTTGTGACTGTGACAAAGGTAAAGTATCCCTCCTTGTCCTTCTTGACTTGTCTGCAGCCTTTGACACGGTTGACCATTCCATCCTTCTCCAATGCCTCTCCACCGTTGTCCAGCTGAGTGGGACTGCATTCACGTGGTTCCATTCTTATCTATCTAATCGTAGCCAGAGAAGCACATGCAAAGGCTTCTCTTCCCACTCCTGCATCGTTACCTCTGGTGGCCCGACCCCCTGCTATTTCTCATCTACATGCTGCTCCTTGGCGAAATCATCTGACAACACAGCATCAGTTTCCACATGTATGCTGGTGACATCCAGCTCTACCTCACTACCTCTTCTCTCGTCCCCTCCATGGTGTCTAAATTGTAAGCGGTTTTTGATCCTAGCCCAATTGCTAGATGGATGGTTTGAATCGCCCCCGCCTTACGAAAGTTTTATACCCGGGAATTATTATTCAGAGTGTAAATGAAATAAGTCACGGACAGGAATGCTTCGGTGATAAATCAAACTTATATTTATTTGGTCTAACATACACTAGCTAAAACATGCACTACTAAACGAAATCACTGTCCCTGTGGAGAATAAAATCCAGGTTACAAACAACATACATACAGTACACAACTGGGGACTATAACAAGCAGTAATTCCCTTGTTGCTATAGTGGACTCTAATTCCACCCCTACCAACGAATTACCCAGTCGCATAAACCCCTTTGCCTGGCTGAACCAAACGAAGCTTCCATCCCAGAATAGCCCAAAAACTTCACTTCTGAGAGAAACCCTGAGCCCTTACACCTCACCCAGCTTGCCTGGGATATCTGGTTACTGGCTTGGCTCCATCGCTTCGCTCAGCGGCTTCTTCCTCTGGTACTTCTTGTTAGGTCGATCTTGGTGGAGCGAGGAAGCGAGAGAGAGAGAAAGAATGGTGGAAAAGAATCTATCTTTACAGTAGTCTGGCTACCCCTATCTTTTCCCGCCAATCTTTAAAATCCTTTTGTTTCTAAACACTCTGGTGCTTAATCAGTGATGAGTCATCCTCGGACCCATGAGTATTGGATTAATGGCCCTAAGTTTGGGACATATCTTTCGGTCTTTGTGTTGGGAAAAAAACTGGCTCCTTTTTGGCTGGCTGAGGTCAGTGGGTTAATTGTTCTTCTTCTCTTCTGAGATGGAGGTGAGAAGTGCTTTGAATATTAGAGTGGCTTCAAGTTCAATGGCCCTCTTCCTTTTTCCAGGACTGTCGGGTGAACCCATACATTCTGGATGACTGACAGTTCTTTTGTCACAGCCAACTGCCATGCGTTCTCTGGAGTTTTAACGAACCAGTCCCCCACGTATTTGCACAGGGCGATCCCACCACAGGGAAAATGCCCTCAGAAAATCCACAAAAATATTCTCGACTGAGTCCATTCTTCAAACAGAGACTTTGTGATCTCTTCAAAATTGTCAGACTGCTTGTCCGACATACAGTTCTGGATGAGCAGAAATTTTCTCCAATTAAATATTGGGAAGACCAAAGCCATTGTTTTTGATCCCCGCCACAAACTCTGTTCCCTAGCCACTGACTCTATCCCTCTTTCTAACATCTGTCTGAGGCGGAACAGCACTGTTCACAACCTTGGTGTCATATTTGACCCTGAAATGAGCTTCTGACCACATATCCGTGGCATAACTAAGACCGCCTATTTCCGCCTCCGTAACATCGCCCGTCTCCACCCTTGCTTCAGCTCATCCACTGCTGAAACCCTCATCCATGCCTTTGTTTCCTCTAGACTTGACTATTCTAATGCACTCCTGGCTGGCCTCCCACATTCCACCCTACATAAACTTGAGGTCATCGAAACTTGGCTGCCCGTGTCCTCACTCGCACCAAGTCCCATTCGTCCAACTCCCCTGTGCTTGCTGACCTACATTGGCTCCCAGTTAAGCAATGCCTCGATTTCAAAATTTTCATCCTTGTTTTCAAATCCTTCCATGGCCTCGCCCCTCCCTATCCTCTAGCCCCACAACCCCCCCAAGATATCTGCCCTCCTCTAATTCTGGCCTCCTGAGCGTCCTTGATTTTAATCGCTCAACCATTGGTGGCAGTGCCTTCAGTTGCCAAGACTCTAAGCTCTGGAATTCCCTGTCTAAACCTCTCCGCCTTGCTACCTCTCTTTCCTCCTTTAAGGCACTCCTTAAAACCTACCTCTTTGACCAAGCTTTTGGTCACCTGCCCTAGTTTCTCCTTATGTGGCGCAGTGCCAATTTTTTTGTCTTATAATACTCCTGTGAAGCTCCTTGGGACCTTTTACTACGTTAAAGGTGCTTTATAAATATAAGTTGTTGTTGTTCTTCTTCTTCTCCTCCTTCTTCTCATTAGAAATTTGAGACCTGTAGGATTCTGGTGTCATTTACAAGCTCCAGGCCTATATAGACCACTCTGGAGACACAAATTGGATACACAACAACTTTGCAAGCTTATCAGCTCTATCCTGAGATTTACCAACAATTCCCAAATCTCTTAGGAGTGATTACATTACATCTATCCTGATGGGCAAGGGATGATAACTAAATTTAAAAAATATAGATCTAGGCACTTGTTCTACCAACTTGCAGTATGATATGAAGTCAGGTTGCTGTGTTGGATGAATGTTGTATCAATCTTGACCCTGACAAGATTTCTGTTTCTTCTGTAGCTGCTGCTTATAACGATAAACGTTTTGCAGAATATTCATACTTCTAAATGCTAATCAAGATCACTAGTCAGATTAATAGTAACATTTCAGCAATGAGGTCTGCTGATGCTTTCCAGACAGAAATAGCATTAGCCGAGCTGTAACATTAATTGTCAGAAGAATGTGGTAGTGTGGTATGGTAGAAATGATGGGCAAAAAGGCGCTATGCTGATTATACTCACAGTGCCTCTCACATTTATTGTTTTTTCTATGTTGCTATTAAAGTGCAGGGAGTGATGTTATGCTTTTGTGCCTTATGTGAACAATTAAGAACTTGACATGTTATTTGAAATAGTTTTCTAATAGCAAGATTAGGTGCAGAGTTAAAGCAGTGAAACATGACAAAAATCTTAGCCAATGGGCCTATAGAAAAGAAATAGTACAAATAAACAGTTGTTTCAAGGCAGATGTCAAGATGTTCACAGAGGGTACATTTTTTACAGTTGTTCATGAATTTCTTTGCATCAAAATCCCTTGACCTACATGTGGCTTCAACACTACCCTGTGATCTTCTGCTCGGAGATGGTTGTGGTGCAGCAGAAGATGGCAATCTCAATATTTCTCTTCATGTTAGTATGGAACATTGAGGCAAATTCAGATGACAGGGAATATTTGGGTGTGAGACAGTAACGTTCAGATTTTTTTCCTTCTATTTTCCTCCTCACAGTTTTCTTTTCCGGGAGTGAAGAGAGCTGTGAATGCTGCTTCTTAATTGCCAGCAAGAAGGATGCTATAAGTAGAGTAAATTGATGTATATTAATTCTGTAGCCTGGCTGAAAATTGACAGTGTTTACCAGCTGAAGCAAGCAAGTTGGACATTCAGGTGTCTCCAATGTCTTGAGCTTGTGATCTTGTTATCCATTGTTCAGCACACCAGCCGACTTCTAGATTCTAAAGCAGGAGTGCCAAACTCGATTTACATGGTGGGCCTGATCCAGCATCCTGGTACATGGGCCACATTTAGCAGAAGTTATTTAAACATATTGGGATATACATTAGCATGTGTTTTGCCTGTTTTTTGGGCAACGTATACCAATTACTTGGCGCGAGGTCCTGCATCTAACCTGCGCGGCAGCATTTTGACTCCCATTTGTACAAAAGAATATTGGTCCTCACTGTATTTAGGCATACCTGGTGACTGCCTGAAATCAGCATTAGATCAATTTAGATATGCAAAGAAGGGTCCTGCGCATGTTTTAGGACCCTTCTGTAAAATGTTGAAAAACTAGGTGCTCTACAAGCATCAACTAATTTTTCCAGTTCTACAGCTGCCTAAATGATGGTCCATAACAGGAATGCTGGAGGCCGCTGAAGAAATGATAGGGAGAGTATTTTTTTACTTTTCCTTCTGTGGAGTGTGAAGGAGGAGATGGAGCGTGGAGGAGCAGGAGTGCACCTTGCAGCTCCACAGTACTACTGTGGCTGCTGTCAGCGCATAATCAGCCCTCCTGCATCTCAATCCTCCATGTATTGGAGCTTGTGATGGTGTACCTGCTCACAGGCAGGGAGAATCCTCAGTCTCCATCCCTCAGTTCCTTATGCATCTACCAATGGTAACAATCTATATTTACCAGGAGTAAAGTTCCCAGGTTTCATTTAGCCCTTTACTGGCTGCTCTTCTCTCATCACGCTACTGCTGCTGGCTCTGCAGGAGATGCTGGGCCCCACGCACCCCCCCCATATCATAGCACCCCATTCTCAGGTTCTCTCTCTCCGCCACCCAAGCTCCAATTCACCAACCCCACGTCTTCCTTATGCCCAATCGCAAAGTCTCCAGTTTCCTTTTTGTGATATCCGAGTGGTAAGGTCAGAAACTGAGAGAAGCAAGATATTAGGAACAAAACCCAACTGTTGATTTACCTGGTGTAGCAGAGAAACATCTCTTACAGGCTGCAAGCAAAACACACAATTCTTACTGCAGGATGGCAAGATGGAGGATTCACCTCTGAGTCATACCCATAATGCAATGCCACATTACCGTATAAACTGGTGTACCAGGACATTGCATACATGACCCATTACCTTAAAAACTGATGAATGTGAACCCTTAATATTTGGCTCCATCTGGTAGATAACTTAAACATTACATCCCAGATTACTATACTTTTCTCCCTCCACCTGAGCTCTAATCTCCTGACAACCACTTCCTAGCCTCTCACTCACCACCCCGCCTAAGCCCCCATCTCTGACTCCCTACTCCCTAACACCCTCTCACCAACTCCAGTCCTTGTCACCCTTTCCCCAACTCCCAGTCCCCTGTTACTCTCTTTCCCTGACCCAAGTCCCAATCTCCTGACTCCCCTCCCTGAGTCCCAATCTCCTGACTCCCCTCCCTGAATCTCAATCCCCCAACACGCCTCCTCTCGAGTCCCAATCTCTCGACTTCCCTCCCAAGAGTCCCAATTTTCTGACTCTCCTCCCCTTGAGTCCAAATCTCCTGCCTCCCCTCCCAAGAGTCCCAATCTGCTGATCCCCCTCCCCGAACCCCAATCTCCAAACTCCCTACCTGCCCTGAGTCTTGATCTCCCAACTAGAGGCCATAATATATTTAGTAATGATTAATGAGCCAGACTTAGTTATTAATCTAACAGTAAGGGAAAATTTATCTAACAGTGATCATAATATGATTGAATTCAGTGTTAGGTTTGTAAAGGTAAAACTTAACATGGTTACTAAGATTCTAGGGGGGAAAAATTCAGTTGTTTGCACCTCCCGTTAGTGCCTTAAGAGGGTGCCAAGTGGGGCGCAAAGCAACTAGCGATGTTTGCGCCGCTCGCGAAATTAACTAGACATTTTGCGGTGGCGCTAAACACTACCGCTACGATCTCCTGCGCCGGCAGATCGTGACGTCAGTCAAGTGCGCATTGCCCCGTTAGCGCCCCGGACCCTGCCTTACCGCCTGCCGCTAGCAACGACAGGTTGAGGGGAGCGTTATGCTGTCAGAAAAGGACTAGGGGAGCGCTATTTAAAGGCGACCACTTCCTGTCTTTTTTTGTCTGTGACATTTTTGCACCACGCATTCTGAGAGAGAGAGAGAGACTTCTGGAGAGATTCAATGCTGTGTGAGGGAGTTTTGGGTACTGAGCAGCACTTTGCAGGTTGGTTTTGATTTGCCCTTCCTTGTATCAATTTAGAAGAGACTATGGGGTCTGCACTCTGGCTCTTTTCCTGGTTCTCTCCATTGTTCTTTCCAGCAGATTTGATGTACATGTCTCTCCAGGCTGAGATTCAGGCCGAGATTCAAGGCTGCAATGAGTAGGATGTGGATGGAGACCAAGATAAACCCTCCCTTTAAGATAAAAACAGAAAATGCAGGAGAAACTCAGCAGGACAAGCAGCATCTGTGAAGAGTTAACCTTTCAGGTCGATGACCTTTCGTCAGAACCCCCCTTTAAGAATTGGACAGTGCCAGTGTGTCTGTGTTCCATTGCTTGCTGGCATCACATGAGCTTCACCAGCGCTGTGAGGTAGCGCCTCGCTCCTCGGCCTTAGCGCCTTAAGAGAGGTGTGTAGTGCCTGATTTAGCGCTCCAATCACCTCCAGGGGCGATAAAAGCCAATTTTGCAGTTGGAGGCGATAATTAGCGCCAGGAGCTAAACTTTGCGCCCGGCCGATAATTGCGCCCCAAACGGGGCGATACCGAATTTCTCCCCCTAGATTTTGTACTGCTAACTTTAATGGGATGAGACAAGACTGCAAACTGGTCAAAACTGTTGTCGGGTGAAACTACAGAGGAACAGTGGGAGGTGTTCAAAAAATAATTTATATATTAATACAGGACCAGTATATACCCCTCAAGGGCAAGAGTTCTACTTACCAAATAAAATCGCCATGGTCGACAAAAGAGGTGAGAGATAACATAAAGCTAAAGGAAAGAGCATACAAAAGTACAAAGAATAGCGTAGATCCAGGGGACTGGGAGAGATATAAAGAACAGCAAAGGAAGACAAAAAGACAGAAAGATAGAAAGGGAATACAAAAAGAAACTTGTAAGGGATATCAACACCAGAAGTTTATACAATTATATTAGAAGTAAAAGGGTAGTCAAGGGTAATGTGGGCCCTTTAAAAACAGATGTGGGTAATATTGAAAATGAAAATAAGGAAATGGCAGACTTGCTGAATAATTACTTTTTGTCAGTCTTCATAGTAGAGGAAGAAGATAATATACCTGACATTCCAGAGAAACTAATAATGAATCAAGGACTGAATTTACAGTAAACAAGAAAACAGTATTAGAAAAAATAATGGCACTAAAGACTGACAAGTCCCCAGGACCTGATGGTTTCAACCCCGGAGTTTTAAAGGAAATAGATGAAGAAATGGCAGATGCTTTAGCCATAATCTTACAAAGCTCTCTCATTTCAGGAATTGTCCCTTTAGATTGGAAAATTGCAAATATAACTCCATTATTTAAGAAAGGAGAGAGAAAGAAAACACAAAATTATAGACCTGTTAGTCTAACATCTGTTGTGTGGAAGTTATTAGAATCTATAATTAAGGACAAAGTGACTGAGTACTTAAAGATATTTTAGCTGGATTTGTAATGGGTAGGTCATGTCTAACAAACCTAATTAATTTTTTTGAGGTCGTAACTAAAGTAGTAGACAGGGGAATGTTTATGGATGTAGTTTATATTGACTTCCAGAAGGTACTTGATAAGGTTCCATATTAGAAACTGTTAGCTAAAATTAAAGACCATGGAACTGAAAGCAAATTATTGACCTGGTTAAGGGATTGGTTAGGCAGCAGAGACAGAGAGTAGGGATAATGGGTATGTACTCAAATTGGAAGGAAGTGACGACTGGCGCCCAACAAGGATCTGTGCTGGGGCCTCAACTATTCAATATATTTATTGATGACTTAGATAGCCATATATCCAAGTTTGCCAATGACACAAAGATGGGTGACACAGCAGGTAGTGTGGACGGGAGCACAAAATTACAAAGAGACATTGATAGATTAAGTGAGTGGGCAAAACTGTGGCAGATGGATATCAATACAGGTAAATGTGAGCTCATCCATTTTGGACCAAAAAAGGATAGATCTGAATATTTTTTAAATGGTGAAAATCTAGGAACAGTGGAGGCCTAGAGAGATTTAGGGGTCCTTGTATACAGATCACTAACATGTAGTGGTCAGGTGCAAAAAATGATCAAAAAGGCAAATGGAATGTTAGCCTTTATATCTAGAGGGCTAGAATATAAAGGGGAGGAAGTTTTGTTCCAGCTATGCACAGCCTTGATCTAGAGTACTGTTTATAGTTCTGGGCACTGCACTTTAGAAAGGATATATTGGCCTTGGAAGAAGTGAAGCGCAGATTCACCATAATGTTACCAGGGCTCCAAGGGTTAGATTATGAGGAGTGTTTGCATAAACCAGGCTTGTGTTCCCTGGAAATGATCAGTGTAAATGATCATGGAAAACATGCAGGTAAATGGTTTTGGGTGTAACTAACTTATGTTTAAAATTCCTCGATCTTTTGCGCTGGTTCGGCTGATTCTGCCTGGATTGCAATGATATTACTGGCTTAAATGTGTGGAAACTCTACCCTGAAATGTATAGAAGTGTTTTGCTGTCCTTTGATGAACAAGGACATAGAGATATACATGTGATACACACCGTTCCAAGCCAAACAGCCAAAGGAATTGATTATTAGTCACCAAATTCCAGAATGGCCCTCAGAGTAAATAGGGTGTAATCTGTTTGAAGTGGATGCAAAAAACTCTCTCATATGTTCTGGCTATTATTCTGATTTATTTGAAGTAGACTGACTGTGTGATAAAAAAGGGAAAGAAGGCAGCGCTGAGATGAAAGCTCATTTTGCATATCATGGAATTCCAAATTAGCTTATAACAGACTGTGGTCACCATATAACTCAAGAGAATTCCAACAGTATGAGTTCCGTCAAGTCACCAGCTCACCAAGGTATCTATATTCGAATGGCAATGCAGAAGATTCTTTTAACATAGTAAAAGCACTCCTAGAAAAAGCACACAGATCTGGCAGAGACCCTTACCTCACTCTTTTTGAGTGGTACAATACACCAAGTGAAGTATTAGACAACTCATTAGTTCAAAGACTATCTGACGGACTAATGAAGACACCCCTCTGGGAATTAATTAGCCAGATCTAGCCAGATGGCCATGTGTTTAGCATTTCTGTCTTTACAGGTGGAGTGTTTGCAGCTGGAAAAGTAGTAGGAATCTTACCAGTGTTTTAGCTGGTGAAATCATATTAGCACTCACACACAACATTGTGGGTCTGAAAAGCACGGGGACAAAATTGGGCTGTGTAGCGTCCGTTCTTTGGGTGCTACAAGGCCCCTTAAGCTACCAAAATGGTGTGTGTAACACATGTGCACACTTATAGAGTCAGAGGGCTCGATTTTGCCAGGCCCGAGGAGGCGGGATTGGGGGCGTGTGAGGTGTTAAAATCGCAAAAAATGGCGTGCGGGCCCGATCCTGCCTCCATCCTGCTTCTGAGCAATTTTCCCAGAATCGGGGTTTCAGACCCTGTTTCCATCCCGCCTCCAAGAGGCGGGATAGGCCCCTAAGGCCCTTAACAACCACTTAATTGCCTCTATCATCCAATTTTGAGAGGCCTTTCTGATTTTTAGACATTTCCCCCATCCTACACGCCTCCTCTGGAACACGCCAGGTAATCCTGGTGGCCTCAAGTGGATTGCTTAGTAACAGCTGCAGCTCCACCATTAAAAAGGAGTTTTCACCAATGATCATTTGCAGGTGGCAGAACTTTGTTGTCTCAGGTCTGGGGGAACGTTTAGCAGGCATACTCATTGTTGTGGAAGTTTGGAGCCTGACACCCATCTCCAGTGTGACCTCCTGGGAAACCCCTCTCCCCACCTTGACTGAGTGCTTCCTCAACTGAAGTATAGCAGAAGCAGGGGAACTATTTATTTCCTTTCCTCCTGGACATCAGATTCGGATGAAGACCAGCCGTGGCAGCAGCAGAACCCTGAACAACAGCAGCACCAACAGCAGGAGCAACAACAGGAGCGTCAAGCTGCTGCTCACCCACCTGAAACTGCACAAGCCAGAAGGCGCCAGAGCGCGACCATGTTGCTGCCCGGGATGCAAGGGACGCACTCATGTTGGCCAGATTTGCTTAGCCTGCACAATCAAACACTTTTGTCTCGCACCTTCTTACCAGAGCATCGACAATGGACAAGAACCTGCGGATTCCTATCAATCTGACCACCATACTGACAATTGCAAATCGCCCTAAGCCCTCAATGTGAAAGTCCCATTTGCGAAATGACACTGGACACAACTTCAACAGTTTGCCATCAAATCTGTTTATGATACCATGACAAGGATGGCTGGTCCAAATACAATACATCACAGCACCCAAGTGACTACCCTTGTGGCTACTTGTGCATTATCTTCCTCTTACACATGCTCCTATGTGGTGCTTCCCCTGTGGCTTCAGCAGATGTGGAGGCCCCTTGCTCACTTTCTTGCTGCCCCTGTCTCAAAGCCTTTGGCGGGCGTCCTCTGAGGTTGTGAACCTGTGAGGGCTCAGCAACAGTCTGTTGCTCCTGCAGCTGAGACACCCATCTCAGTTGGGTGAGGACTCTGGTGGGACTCTGACTAAGGGCTTTGCAGTGGCATGATCATGTGAGCGCTTGGAGAGGAGCCCCCACTTCCTTGTTGTCTGCCACCAACATCCCTCTCATGGGTCAGCCCCACTTCAGAGCTAGTAAGTGGCTGGGCAGCACCTTGCTGCACTTCAGGGAGGCCATAAGGACCCGTTTCTACACTGGAAGTCCTACTCCAAAGGACTTACATGAAGGTTTGGTTTCTATGCTCAATAGCTGACCATCGCTTCTCAAAATATGTCGTTCTATTCTGAACAATGACCATGTTTTCAAGACCCTGGCGACTAAGCTCCTCCATGGCCGTAGCCATCCTCTCATCTACCATAGCCATCCTCTCCTCTACGGTAGCCAGCCTTACCATGGAGTTAGCCATCCATTCCACGGAGGTTGCCACCCTTTCCGCGGTGATGCGTTCATGCGCCAATGCCTCCACAAAGGCTCTGCTCATGTTCGCGATGGACTCCTCCATTCGCTCCATACTCGCAGCGACCCTGGAGACAAAACCTACCAGAGACCCCTGCACCTGTTCCTGGAGTTCTAGCACCACTCTCCTGGATGGACCCGGAGGCACAGGGTCGACATGCAGCTGAGCCGAGCTGGCAGAGTCCTGCGCCCTCCGACGAGGGCTCTCCACTGCTGTCCCTGTCTCCACCATGCTCACTTCTGAGCTGTGATACACCAGGTGCCAACACTACTCTATCTCGCGAAGGTCCCACCGAGGTGTGAGTGTCTGCGCTGGTGCTGGGTGCACTGAATTCTGCTGACGCTGCGCCCTCAGAGGTTGCAGCTTCCTCTGAGGAGTCTGGAAGCTCAGGCTCTTCCTCCTGGACAGTGGGGATGGGGGCATTCGATGGTCCTGTGGGGGAGTAAAGGAAAGAGTTAGAGATGTGAGGTCACGGTTACATGCACATTGAATAGTGCAGATGATCATAAGTCAATCTGTTAGAGCACCAGATTCATTATCAGTGACTCATGCAATGTCAATGAGAGAGATGCCAAACTATTCTGTCACCAGCTTGCTGTGATGTGCCAATCTGTCCGTCCCCCACTTGGGAATCCTCCTTGATAATGGAGATTTCCAGGGCCGCCTCCTCCCAGGTGATGAGCTGAGGGTGGCCCTCCTCCTGTCATGGCTCTTTCCCTCTTATTGTGGGCTCTCTTTTCCTGCAATGGGGAACACAAGTGGAGTTTGAGTGAAAATGAAGGAGTGAGTGTAGAGAATCCATAGCATAGATGCTTAGAAGGAGACAAAGGGCCCTCCCTGTGTGTTGTAAATTGTTGTTGTTGTTGCATCACAGTGATAGGGAGTGTGAGGGCTACATGATCGAATAGATAAGTGAATGTGACCATAGAGAGAGAGGCAGTGGGTAAGGGTGCAGGGATGTAAGTGTCAAGTGGGATGTGGAGAAAGAGGTTAGCAAAGCAGAGTGCTGGTGAGGAGAGGTGATGGGGATCAGATTGAGGGAGATGGGAAAGTCATGCTCACTTTTCCTGTGTGGAGAAGGTCACAAAACCACTTTCTGCATTGCAGCCAGGTTCTGCGGCTCATCGATATGGAGTTGACCTCCTGGGCCACTTGCAGCCACACAGCTTTAGTCTGCTGGGGTGGCTTTTTTCTCCCTGAAGAAGGAAGAGCACCTCCTTATTCGATATTGCTCTCTCCATCAGAGCTTGGAGGAAGGGCTCATCGAAGCGTGGAGCACACTTTTGTCTGCTGGTTGACATAGTCGATCAATGAATTCCTTACTACAATCACCATAAAGTTTGCAGTCTCCAGAAGAAGCAAGGCTGCTTGCAGGCCTTAAATCCAGCAGCATTGATGACGTCCTCGGAGGCGACTTTCAGTATGAAAAGACTCACTGGGTCAGGGGTTCCCACACGCTGGAAATCAATTGCCCAGTTGGGGGAAAATCGCACTTTTTCCCCACTTCACTTCAGAGTCAGGGCCCTGACACAAATGCCACCTGACATGCCCCAGCCCGCCCACACTGGCAAAATCAAGCCCAAAAAGTCATACGGCACAGAAGGAGGCTATTCGGCCCATCGAGTCTGTGCCGGCTCTCTGTAGAGCAATCCAGTCAGTCCCATTCCCCCGCTCTATCCCCGTAGCCCTGCAAGTTTATTTCCCTCAAGTGCCTATCTAGTCTCCCCTTGAAAACATTGAGTGTCTCCGCTTCCACCACTTCCATCGGCAGCGAGTTCCAGGTTCTCACCATTCGCTGCGTAAAAAAGCTTTTCATCACATTCCCCCTGTATCTCTTGCCCAAAACCTTAAATCTGTGTCCCCTAGTCCTTGTACCATCAATTAGTGGGAACAGCCTTTCCCTGTCTAACCTATCCAAACCCGTCATAATCTTGTACACCACTATAAAATCACCCCTCAACCTCCTTTGCTCTTATGAAAACAAATCTAGCTTCTCCAACCTGTCCTTGTAGCTAAGATCCTCCATCCCTGGAACAATTCTGGTAAATCTCCTCTGCACCCTCTCAAGGGCCTTCACATCTTTTCTAAAGTGTGGTGACCAGAACTGGTCGCAATACTCCAGTTGTGGCCTAACCAGCGCTTTATAAAGTTTCAGCATAACTTCTCTACTTTTGTACTCAATACCTCTATTTATGAAGCCCAAGATCCCATATTCTTTGCTAAACACTCTCTCAATATGTCCCATCACCTTCAGGGACCTATGCACATTAACTCCCAGGTCCCTCTGTCTCTGCATACTCTTTAAAACTGTGCCATTAAGTGTATATTACCTCTCCCTGTTTCTTCTGCCAAAATGCATCATCTCACACTTCTCTGTATTAAATTCCATCTGTCACTTGTCTGCCCATTCTGCTAGCCTTTCTATGTCCTGTTGCAGTCGATTGGTATCATCCTCACTGTTTGCCAAACCCCCATTTGATGTCATCTGCAAATTTAGAAATTCTACTCTGTATTCCTATATCCAGGTCATTTATATATATCAAAAAAGCAGTGGCCCCAGCACTGACCCTTGGGGAACACCACTGTCTACCATCCTCCAGTCTGAAAAACAGCCATTTACCACAACCCGCTGTTACCTGTCCTTAAGTTAATTCCTTATTCAAGCTGCCACTGACCCACATATTCCATGAGCCTCAATTTTGTTAACCAGCCTTCTATGTGGTACTTTGTCAAACACTTTCCTAAAATCCATGTAGAAAACATCCATTGCATTCCTTTCATCAATCCTCCCTGTTACTTCATTAAAAAATTCAATTAGATTAGTCAAACACGATCTGCCTTTTACCAATCCGTGTTGGCTCTCCTTAATTAACTTAAACCTCTCCAAGTGCCCGTTACTTTTTTCCTTTATTATTGTTTCTAAAACTTTACCACCACTGATGTTAAACTGAGCGGCCTGTAGTTACTAGGATTGTCCTTACACCCTTTCTTGAACAATGGTGCCACATTTGCTACTTTCCAATCCTCAGGCACCTCCCCGCACCTAGGGAAGATTGGAAAATTATGGCAAGCCCTTCCACTATCGCCTCCCCCAATTCCCTTAGCAACCTCGGATGCAAGCCATCTGGACCAGGCGACTTATCCACTCTAAGCATACCCAGCCTTTCTAGTACATCCTGGCTATCAATTTTCACCCCTTCCATTGCTTCTACCTTTTCCACTCCTACCGATATTTTGTCAGCATCCACTTCCTTAGTAAACACCGATACAAAGTACTCATTGAGTATTCTAGCCATAGTCTTCCGACGGGTGGTGCGCCCGACGCTATATATTTAAAGGGGCTAGCGCGCGCACATTTAATGACTGGCAGCAGCATGCAGAGCAAACAGATCATGACGTGATTTGGTGCCAGCGCTGTCATTTTGGAGCTCCGTGCTCCAGCCTATGCCCTCTCTTAATCTCCCTCATCTGAACACGAGTTCAACGGCATAAAGGACTCCTCACCAGTGCTATTTAAAGGGATCATCAACTACTTATGGGTTGGTTGTTGGATTATATCTTCTGGCTGTTGCTGCAATTCAACGCATTTTGGGTGTTTTTTCATACTTGTTAAAAGTTTCAATAATCTACAGGGAGCGGCCTGGCTGGTGCTGAATTACTTTTTTGGTGACTTAAAGGCTTGTGCACAAACCAGTTGCTTCCAGACATGGGCGGCCTAGTAGGGCTTTCTTTTGGCATTGAGTATGACTGCGAGAATGAGCAGAGGCCACGCAGAGCAGGACAACTGCTAGAAGAGGGAGGGGGAGAGGGAGAAGGGCTCTCAGCAGGTGGCCATATCCGCAGAGAGTCTTTAGGGAGCAGATCTGTTGGAGAACAGTTTGCTGGAATGCTGTGATGCCCTGGAAGCCCCTTTGCACACTGGTATCCAGAGCCATGATGGCAGCAGTCTGAGCTTCCATGGCAACAAGCTGAGATTGCATGACAGCAGTCTGTGCTCCCACTGCAGCACCGGGTGGATTCTGCTTGTGCTGCAATGAAAGCTGAGACATCGGCCATCGGATGCTACATCATGGTTGCATTCACAGGTGTGTTGATGGAGGTGGCCACCCATTCTGTATTGGAAAGGATGGCCTCCAAGCTCTGTGCAAAGTCGTGTGCCAAGTTGGTGCTGGACTCCTGCATCCTCCTTGTCATTGAACGCAGGCTTTCCGGCAGGCTTCACAGTGCATCAAACATTTGGGTTTGTACACCTATCAGCCTTCTTTTGTAGCCTGGCCCATCAAAGTTCTCATCTGAGTCTTTTGCAGTAGAACTAGTGTGCGACCTCGCCCTCTGGTGAACTGGCATCTGCGCTATCTTTTCTGAGCGGGCTTCCACGTACTTGTGCCCGGTGTCTCACCATGTGCAGATCCTGCTTCTATCCTAGTCTCTAAAGTACGTGCAGTGTCAGTATCTGAGCTGGTGGCTGCGACTGTGAAGTCGAGTGAGTGTCTATTCATCTTCACTTTCTTCTGGCTCTTCCTCCACTGCCTGTGCAGGTTCCAGTTCTTGAGTATCTGAAATGGAAAATTGACAAGGGTTAGGTTATGATGAGAGGAGAAGAGAAAGTACAAAGTGTATACTTACACCATCTGCAGCTTTTAAATCAGAAGAGATTGAGGGATGAGGGAAAAGTGGGATGAGAGACAGAGGATTATGTATGCGGATACCTTCATCTTCAATAGCTTCAGCTCCAATGGTGGCCATGGCCTCAGCAATGGCTCTTCCCATAATGGCCAGCACAATCTCCTCCATGGAGGTTAAAACATGCAGGCGCGCCTTTCCCCCTCCCATTAATTCCTGCTGCCTCCTGTTGTGTGCCTCCTTCTCCTGCAAGAAAGAGGGAAACGTGTCAGTGAATGTCGTGCAATATGATTGAGTGACGTGGCTGTCATGGTTGAATAGCTGCCATTGTATGCAAGCTCAGAGATGTGGGTGCGAGGTTTGCAACAGTACCAAGTGTGTGAGGGTGAGGTAAAGCATATGAATGTTAGATATGAGTCCTGATTGATAGAGATTGTTAGTAGGTGAGTGATGAGGGTGCAGTGAATTGAGAAGTGGATGAGGTGAGTGATGCAATTGGTAGGATATGGCATTTGAAGATGCACTCAACTTGATCATGACAACTCATGTGAAATCCTTAAACTTCTTCCTGCACTGCACCCAGGTCCTTAGGGCTACACTCCTGGCATTGACCTCCTCCACTATTTCTTGCAACTGCCTTCTGAACATGTGTTGGGAGGGTCTCCAGCCCCCCTTAGGGTATTGGACATCTCTCCTTCTTTCCACCTGTTTCACCAAGACCTCCAGTGCGGCGTCCGAAAATCTTGATGCCTGCTCTCTCCCATGGTCAGCTATTGTTGATTCTTTCACAGCACAGTATTCAGAATGATCTTAGCACCACCAGCAGCCATAATACACCCCTCCTTTAAGAGGTGCAGGCTAATTTTAAGTAGTGCTTGGCACTAATGATATTGGGCCCCCCGCTGATGCGCGGGGAGCATGCAGAAATCATGTAAATGTGCAGGCAGCATCCTGCCTGCATTTCAATTACTGGGCACGGGTTAATTGCGCATTGCAATCCCTGCGCTTGTTTTTGGGGGTTATCCAATTTAACCCCCCTTGGCTTTTCCCAAACTGTATCTAGGTTTCCTGGGGTTTGGTAAGTAGGGTGTGCCTGTATGCCAGCGGGCACTCCATTATGGACAAACACATGGTGATGAGTTTCACGTGTGTCAGACACTTGGCTGACCAAAACAAAAATAATATTTTTACATTTAAGTAAACTGCAGTTTTTTGTCTATCACCATCATGAAAAATGTTGGTTATAGATAATAAATCAAACCTGAATGCAAGATTGTGAAGGATGTCTTACAACTGAAGGCTTTTTCTTAAACGTAATTGGTGCCATAGCGAGCAAAAGTACTTGGGGACACAAAATGCAGTGAGGCAAATTTGTTTCTCCAAGAAGCTTGACTCCAAATGTTACCACATAAAGAAAATTGTGCATTGTCAAGTATATAGGCTGATTGATTAAGCAATAAAAAGCTTATAATTTTCTCAGGGTAGAAATTAAAGAATAACACATGCTTCACAAACTAGTATCAAACATTTATGCAGGAGTGAAATGTTATCTGTGTTAAATGCAGTTGTAATTATTTTTGAAAGCTGACCTACAATCGTATCTTCATTTTTTTCTTAGATTACAGAATATTACTGGCTACATAAATTCATTAGATGCTTTGTGCATTCTAATTTGCAGTGTACATATTGCGTGACTTGACTCCAGTCACTCAGTATAGAATATGGATGAATACTCTTTCGCATATTGTCTGCCTGGTTTCCTCATTGTGTTAGCATCTTGTGATGTAGTCATTTCTTCAAAATATATCAAGCAACTATGTCCTGGAATTAATAATTAACATCTTTTGTGGGATATTTAAAATCCTAGTTTACAGTATGTATTTTCTCAGTGTGTGTGTGTGTGGTACTGAGATTACTAATTAGGGAATTAGGCTCTGATGCTTTTAATTTAAACTGTTAACTGACTTTTCTGCTGACAGTGTAACTTATATATAGATATGTGTATTTATGTAAAGTTGTATATTTATAATTTTTGCTCATTTTTTTGTCAGCTTATGTTATATGCATGTTCAAATGAACTACTTGATATATTAGCCTGAAAATTTCCCACACCCGTTTGAGGGACAGAAGAGCAGTGGAGAGCAACCTCCATTTGCCACTTTGCCCTGCCATTGACCCCATCCTAATTCCCAGGGACGGAGATCATTTGAATATTCAGAGTGGATGCCTGGTGTGGCCAAGGAGGTAGATGTCGGCGTGGCACCCTAACATTCCAAGGGGGGCACCTGAGACCTGAATCAGACTGAAAGAAACAGCTCTAAATTCTCAGGGAGCAAAAGAACAACTTTGCTTTTTCTTCTCTTGGCGCCTTCAGTCACTCCATAATGGAACCCATGCCTCCACTGAACAGGTGTAGGTCCCACTGGGACTATCGGGTGAATTGGAAAGAATTCCTAGGGTAGCCCAGGGAACTACCCCAGGCATTCTCTCAAAGTTGCTGTGCAACATAACAAAGGTGGGCCGAGGAAGCCCCCACCCACCCTGAGCACATTTTTTCTTCCTCATGTCACTGGCGTGAAAAACCTGGCTGATCTGGATCCACTTCAAACCGTGACTTCCTCACTGGCATCATGTCCCAGTTCAGTCCCCCCACCAATGCAGGATTTGTACCCTACTATTTTATACTAATTTTTTTCTCCCATTTTAATTTGTTTTCCTTTCTTCCCCTTGCTTTGGACAACATACCGATCTTCAGCCAAAAGTAGGCAAATTGTTCTTGGACCAAATTAAAATGGGTGCACAAGGGCAATCTGAATCATAGAATCATGTGAAAGGTAGCTCATGCCTGACAAACTTGATTGAATTTTTTGAGGAGGTGATTAAAGTAGTGGACAGGGGAATGCCTATGGATGTTATTTATATGGACTTCCAGATGGCATTTGATAAAGTCCCACATAAGAGACTGTTAACTAAGGTAGAAGCCCACAGAATTTAGGGCAAATTATTGACCTTGTTAGGAAATTGGCTGAGCGACTAGACAGAGAGTAGGGATAATGGGTAGATACTCAAATTGGCAGGATGTGACTAGTGGTGTCCCGCAGGGATCTGTGTTGGGGCCTTATCTATTCACAGTATTTATTAACAACTTAGATGATGGCACAGAAAGTCATATATCCAAACTTGCCGATGACACAAAGATAGGCAGCATTGTAGGCAGTGCAGATGAAAGCATAAAATTACAAAGGGATATCGATAGATTAAGTGAATGGGCAAAATACTGGACTTCAAGGGTTAAATTATAAGGAGAGATTACACAAATTAAGGTTCTATTCCCTAGAATTTAGAAGGTTAAGGGGTGATTGGATCGGAGTTTTCAAGATATTAAGGGGAACAGATAAGGTAGATAGAGAGAACCTATTTCTGCTGGTTGGGGATTCTAGGACTAGGGGGCATAGTCTAAAAATTAGAGCCAGACCTTTCAAGAGTGAAATTGGGAAACACTTCTACACACACAGGGTGGTAGAAGTTTGGAACTCTCTTCCGCAAATGGTAATTGATGCTAGATCAATTGTTAATTTTAAATCTGAGATTGATAGCTTTTTGTTAAACAAAGGTATTAAGGGATATGGGCCAAAGGTAGGTATATGGAATTAGGTCGCAGATCAGCCATGATCTCACTGAATAGTGGAACAGGCTCGAGGGGCTGAATGGCCTACTCCTGTTCCTATGTTCCTAGAATCATTGAAATTTATGGACAAAAGGAGGCCATTCAGCCCACTGTGTCTCTACTGACTGAAAAAGAGCTATCCAGCCTAATCCCACTTTACAGCTCTTGGTCCGTAGCCTTGTAGGTTATGGCATTTCAAGTACATAGCCAAGTATTTTTTAAATGTGATGAGGGTTTCTGCCTCTACCACCCTTTCAGGCAGTGAGTTACAGACACCCGCTACCCTCTGGGTGAAAAGGATCTCCTCAACTCCCCTCTAATCCTTCTACCAATTACTTTAAATCTATGCCCCCTGGTTATTGACCTCTCTGCTAAGGGAAATAGATCCTTCCTACCCACTCTATGAAGTGACTGGTTTAACCTCCAATAGGGAAATAAAACTCTTTCGATTCCCCCCATTAGCCAAGCTAGATTTGTTAACAGCCCCTACAGATAAATGAGGAACAATCCTGTACCCAAGGTACTGTGCTCCTTTATTTTGTTTTTCTATTTTGGATTTAATTTAAATTTTATTTGTTTCCTGTATGTGTGCACTATTTATAGTACTTCTTTATTATTGTTAGATTTTTGGGTTTTACGCTAGATATTCTAATCAGGTTCAGCATTACTAACCAATCACGTAAACAGATTTCTTGTCCACTACGATGTGGATGTGCCTTTACCTGCTCGACATCTAAGTAAATGATGGTGATACTCAGGGATTGAAAAGAGAATCTCTTCCATTTACATGTGGCACCACGTGATTCTCCTTTCCTTCAGTATCTGGATTCAGACTGAGACTCAGGCTATAAACCAAAAGGCAACTTATTTTAACATAGACCAAATAAATCAACAGTATTTAGGAAAAAAATGTATTTGCAAATTTTGTTTTTGATGTCTGAAATATAGCAATGAGGATGCTTCTCCCGAGCTATCTTTTAATATAACTAGATCCCTGAAAATGATTGCTCAGTTCATACATGGTGCAACCAACAATGGAGTCAAACCAGTGCAGATCCTTTGTTGGCTAGAGACAAACCCTATGAAGATGTAGTGACAAAAATACAATTCACAAGAGCTACATTTCCTGAATTTAAATTATATGGTTAGTCACTCTTTGTCAATTGTATTAGGATGTTTAGCCCCCTGTTGCAAAATCTGTGATAGTTGGATTTAACAGTTTGCTCAAGCAAGAATTCAAGATACTATAAAACAGTAACAAAGCAATGTTCAATCAACAATAGCACATTAAAATAGATTTTTGTTCCACAGCGACTAAAATGCAGACACAATAGCAAAATACTGCGGATGCTGGAAATCTGAAATAACAACAGAAAATGCTGGAAACACTCAGCAGGTCAGGCAGCATCCGTGGAGAGAGAGACAGAGTTAACATTTCAGGTCTGTGATGCTTCGTCAGAACTGGAAAAAGTTAGAGATGTAACAGATTTTAAGCAGGCACAGAGGCTGGGAAAGGGGGGAGGGGAGGAAAGAATGCAAGGGATGGTCTGTGATAGGGTGGAAAGCTGGAGTGGTTAAATGTTGTCATGGGAACGGCACAATCATCAACAGCTGCCGCCTGAAAAAATAGGGGCAGAGGGTATAGTCAGAAATTGTTGAACTCAATGTTGAATGCAGAAGGCTGTAAAGTGCCTAATAGAAAGATGAGGTGCTGTTCCTCGAGCTTATGTTGAGTTTCATTGGAACAGTGTAAGAGGCCGAGGACAGAGAGGTCAGAGTGGGAGTGGAGCAGAGAATTAAAGTGACAAGCAACTAAAATGTAGATGCATATTAATTGCCTGTTGTAATGAAATGTGTATTTATGTACCTTGCAGAACCAACCAACCTAGAAACTATAATTAACCCGGTGTGTACTGTTGCTAGTAATAAAGAATCCAAAACATTAACCTAATACAAACAAAAAAAACATTTTTTGTCAAGACATATGAGGGGAAAAATTCAGTATCGCCCCGTTTGGGGCGCCATTATCGGCCGTGCGCAAAGTTTAGCGCCTGCCGCTAATTATCACCTCCGACAGAAAACTTAGCTTTTATCGCCCCTGGAGGTGATTGGAATGCTAAATCAGGATTTCACACCTGTCTTAATGTGCAAAGGCCGAGGAGCGAGGTGCTACCTCAGAGCGCTGGCGAAGCAAGGAAGGACAAATCAAAATGCTGCTCAGTACCCAAAACTCCTTCACACAGCGTTGAATCTCTCCAGAAGTCTCTCTCTCTCTCTCAGAACACGTGGTGCAAAAATGTCACCAACAAAAAAGGCAGGAAGCGGTCGCCTTTAAATAGCGCTCCCCCAGTCCCTTCCTGACTGCAAAACGCTCCCCTCAACCTGTCGTTGCTAGCGGCAGGCGGTAAGCCAGGGGGCGCCACTCAATATCCGGTCCGGGGTGCTACCGGGGCGTTGCACACTCGACTGTCATCATGATCTGCTTGCACAGGAGATCGTGGCGGTAGTGTTTAGCGCCGCCGCAAAATGTCTAGTTCATTTCGCGAGCGGTGCAAACATCGCCGTGCCCGGGCGCTAGTTGCTTTGCGCCCCATTAGCACCCTCTTAAGGTGCTAATGGGAGGCGCAAACAACTGAATTTTTCCTCCATGGTCAAATGAAGCAACACATTTCAAGAAAGTATAATGGAACTATTGGAATTCTAAACTATACAACATGCTTACAAAGTGCAATATACCAGAATCAAATCGACAGAGTTTACTTCCTAGATCACAAAGCATAGCAAAACACTGAAATTCCTTGATCACGTGCTCCTGGTGAGGATCGATGCTTGCAGGGAGCACTGGTTAGGGAATCACAGGCCTGCAGCCTTGTTTATGAATCTGTGGAAAAATAGGGGCTGTGGGCCTGTGCGTTCCTGATCAGCACTCCCTGCAAGCATTGATCCTCACCCAGGACACTCATCAGACCTAAAATAAAAACATGTCTGATTAGCTGGTAAATAAATATGAATTCCTGATAGAATCCAGTGATTTAAGTATTTTGGGTGGAGTCAGTGCACAAATTTGGCTATAAAATGAGCCTGTGAATGATTCAGTAACTGCCGTCAGCCATGGCTAAATTGGTAGCACTCTTGCCTCTGACTCACAAGGTTGCAGGTTCAAGTCCCACTTCTTGAGACTTGAGCACAAAAATCTAAGGTGACACTCCAGTGCAGTACCGAAGAAGTGCTGCACTGTTGCCGTTGCTGTCTTTCAGATGCAATGTTAAACTAAGGCCCTGTCCACTTTTCTAAGGTGGATGTAAAAGATACCATGGCACTATTTCGAAGAAGAGCAGGGACGTTATCCCCGATGCCTTGGCTAATTTTTATCCCTCAATCAACATCACAAAAACAGATCAACTGGTCATTTATCACATTGCTGTTTGTGGGAGCTTGCTGTGCGCAAATTGGCTGCCGCGTTTCCTACATTACAACAGTGACTACACTTCAAAAAGCACTTAATTGGCTGTAAAGCACTTTGGGACGTCCGGAGGTCGTGAAAGGCGCTATATAAATGCAATTCTTTCCTTCTCTTCTTTTACCTAATTGGGAGGACTTTCCACATTCAAACTGTTTACAAGCCACTCATATCATTATTGGGAGTAAAAGCATAGTTACTATATGGTGAAGCATTTAGTCTGATTATAGATAATTGCATGGAGGGCTGGCCAGAAAGGACTGAACTGGGTGGCAGATTGAAATTATGTTCTCCTGTGAAAAGTAAATAGTTGATGTAAGGTGGACTGCTTCAGAGACACTGTAGTGATACCTACATAAAAGTAACTTGAGAAGCTAGAAAAAGAGCACTCTGTATATCAAAGCATCCAGAAACATGGGCAACAAGCTGAAGAGGTCACTTGGCATCCTGGCTTAAGTAAACAATTTTATATTATAAGATTGCCTAAAATATTCTGAGACAAGGGCAAATCCGGTTGAATCTATGATACCATTTGCTCTGTCCAAGTGATCTTTGTAGAAAGTTATTCAACTGAAAAGGCAATACCTATTTTTTGGTTGTAGACTTCTTGTATGTCACAGTTGGCACACACTGCTTCGCAATAAATTAGTTACATTTCATGGAATACCAGAACATATTTTTTCAGATATTGACCCACAGTTTTCAGCTCTGGACATTATGAGCAGCTCACGGTATCTGTAAAGTGATGTTCTACCCTTCGTAAGCTTGAGGTCATCCAAAACTTTGCTGGCTGTGTCCTAACTCGCACCAAGTCCCATTCGGAGTGCTAGCAGCAGAGAGTGCTTTTGAGAGTTTGGTCTCAGGATTAGCAGACATCGTGGAGGTGGAGCAGCGAGGCAAGGCCCAGTCGAGGCAGCCGGCAGCAGCAGCGGGTGTCGAGTCGGAGCAGCGAGGTGAGGCAGCCTAAACAGGCTCCACAGGCAACATTCCAAAGGGAGTTCAGAATTCAAAAGTGACATCACAGCCAAGCTGGTAGGTGATTGGCTGGTCGGTGAGTACTTTTCCTTCCCTTTTAAACCTTTATAAGTTGGTAAGTTCAATTAAATAGAGGTGTGATAGTCATCATCTAGAATCGGGGCAGAGGGTATTTAAAAATAATAATAATAAATTAAATTAATTACATAGAATGGCAGAGCAGGTGATGTGTTACTGCTGCAATATGTGGGAGCTGGTGGACACCATTGATGTTCACGGTGATCACATTTGCAGTAAGTGTTGGCTGCTCGAGGAGCTCCGGCTCCGTGTTGATGAGCTGGAGTCCGAGCTTCAAACACTTCGACACATCAGGGAGGGGGAGAGTTACCTGGACTCTGTGTTCCAGGAAGTAGTCACGCCAATTAGATTAACTAATTCAGATGTATTCCGTGGTCAGGGACAGGAGGGTGTGACTATGAGTGAGGCAGGTACGGGGATCCAGGAGGTAGTGTTGGAGGAGCCGCAGCCCTTGCTCTTGTCCAACAGGTTTGCGGCTCTTACTCCCTGTGAGGACAGGAACAGGGACTGCAGGGCGGATGAGCAACCTGGCCACAGCACCGTGGAACGAGGGGCCATTCAAGTGGGGGGAGTAAAAAGAAATGTTGTAGTGGTAGGGGATAGTATCATTAGGGGGAGAGATAGAGTTCTTTGCAGCCGAGAGCGAGAGTCCCGAAGGCTGTGTTGCTTGCCCGGTGCCAGGGTTAAGGACATCTCCTCTGGGCTGGAGAGAAACTTGGAGTGGGAGGGGGAGGATCCAGTTGTCGTGGTCCATGTTGGTACCAACGACATAGATAGGACAAGGAAAGACGTTCTGCTGAGGGAGTATGAGCAGCTAGGGGCCAATTTAAAAAGCAGAACCACAAGGGTAATAATCTCTGGATTACTACCTGAGCCACGTGCAAATTTGGCTAGGGTAAATAAAATCAGAGAGTTAAATGCATGGCTCAAAGACTGGTGTGAGAGAAATGGGTTTTGCTTCTTGGGACACTGGCACCAGTACTGGGACGGGAGAGAGCTGTTCCGTTGGGACGGACTTCACTTGGCCAGTGCTGGGACTAGAATCCTGGTGAATCGAATAACTAGGGCTGTAGAGAGGGTTTTAAACTAATTAGTGGGGGGGAGGTTTCAAGAGAGCGAAAAATAAAAATGTCAGCGGAGAAGGCAATAGAGCACGGTAGCAGTGGGGGAATTAAAAACCAGAGCGCGTCAGGAAGGGACAGAATGTATAAAGATAAAGGTAGAGTAGTAAAGGGAGTAAAAGCAGGAATAAATTGTCACAAAACATATTTAAAAGTTCTTTATCTGAATGCACGCAGCATTCGTAACAAAATAGATGAGTTGACGGTACAAATAACTACACATGAGTATGATCTGGTGGCCATTACAGAAACATGGCTGCAAGGTGACCATGACTGGGAACTAAACATCCAGGGGTATTTGACAATTAGGAAGGACAGACAGGAAGGAAAGGGAGGTGGGGTGGCTATGTTAATAAAGGACGGAATCACTGCAATAGTGAGAAATGATATTGGGTCAAAGGATCAGGATAGTGAAACAGTTTGGGTGGAGATAAGGAATAATAAGAGGAAAAAGTCACTAGTGGGCATAGTCTATAGGCCTCCTAACATTTGCAAATCTGTTGGTTGGAGTATAAATCAGGAAATAGTTGGGGCTTGTAATAAGGGAACAGCTATAATCATGGGGGATTTTAACTTTCATATTGACTGGACAAATCAAATTGGGCAGGGCAGCCTTGAGGAAGAGTTCATAGAGTGCATTAGGGATGGGTTCCTTGAGCAGTATGTAACTGAACCAACCAGGGGGCAGGCAATCTTAGATCTCGTCCTGTGTAATGAGACAGGATTAATAAAAACTGTCCTAGTAAAGGATCCCCTTGGAATGAGTGACCATAACATGGTTGAATTCCAAATTCAGTTGGAGGGTGAGAGAGTTGGATCTCAAACCAGCATACTAAGCTTAAATAAAGGTGACCATGAAGGTATGAGAGCAGAGTTGACTAAAGTGGACTGGGAAAATAGATTAAAGTGTAAGATGGTACATGAGCAGTGGTGTACATTCAAGGAGATATTTCACAACTTTCAAGAAAAATATATTCCAGTGAGGAAAAAGGGGCGTAAAAGAAAAGACAGCCATCCGTGGCTAAGTAAAGTAATAAATGATAGTATCCAACTGAAAACAAGGGCATATAAAGTAGCCAAATCTAGTGGGAGGATAGAAGATTGGGAAGCATTTAAAAGCCAGCAAAGAATAACTAAAAGATTAATTAAGAAAGGGAAGATAAATTATGAAAGTAAACTAGCAAAAAATATAAAAACAGATAGCAAGAGTTTCTACAGTTATATAAAAAGAAAAAGGGTGGCTAAAGTGAATTTTGGTCCCTTAGAGGACGAGACCGAGAAATTAGTAGTGGGGAACATGGAGATGGCAAAAACGCTGAACAAATATCTTGTATCAGTCTTTACAGTAGAGGACACTAAAAATATCCCAACACTGGACAAACAGGGGGCTATGGGGGGGGGGGAGGAGCTAAACACGATTAAAATTACTAAGGAGGTGGTACTCGGTAAGATAATGGGACTAGAGGTGGATAAATCTCCATGACCTGATGGCTTACATCCTAGGGTCTTGAGAGAAGTAGCGGTAGGGATTGTGGATGCATTGGTGGTAATTTTCCGAAACTCCCTGGATTCAGGAAGGGTCCCAGCGGATTGGAAAACTGCTAATGTAACGCCCTTATTTAAAAAGGGAGGCAGACAAAAGGCTGGAAACTATAGACCAGTTAGCCTAACATCTGTGGTTGGTAAAATGTTGGAGTCCATTATTAAGGAAGCAGTAACAGGACATTTGGATAAGCATAATTTAATAGGACAGAGTCAGCATGGTTTTACGAAGGGGAAGTCATGTTTGATAAATTTGCTCGAATTCTTTGAGGATGTAACAAACAGGGTGGATAAAGGGGAACCAGTGGATGTGGTGTATTTGGACATCCAAAAGTCATTTGACAAGGTGCCACACAAAAGATTACTGCACAAGATAAAAATTACGGGATTGGGGGCAATATACTGGCATGGGTGGAAGATTGGCTATCTAACAGAAAACAGAGAGTTGGGAAAAATGGTTCATTCTCGGGTTGGCAATCAGCAACTAGTGGTGTTCCACAGGGGTCAGTGCTGGGACCCCAACTCTTTACAATCTATATTAACGATTTGGAGGAAGGGACCGAGTGCAACGTATCCAAGTTTGCCGACGATACAAAGATGGGAGGGAAAGCAGTGAGTGAGGAGGACATAAAAAACCTGCAAAAAGACATAGACAGGCTAAGTGAGTGGGCAAAAATTTGGCAGATGGAATATAATGTTGGAAAGTGTGAGGTTATGCACTTTGGCAGAAAAAATCAAAGAGCAAGTTATTATCTAAATGGAGAGAAACTGCAAAGTGCTACAGTACAAAGGGATCTAGGGGTCCTGGTGCATGAAACACAGAAGGTTAGTATGCAGGTACAGCAGGTGAGCAGGAAGGCCAATGGAATCTTGGCTTTTATTGCAAGGGGGATGGAGTATAAAAGCAGGGGAGTCTTGCTTCAGTTATACAGGGTACTGGTGAGGCCACACCTAGAATACTGCGTACAGTTTTGGTTTCCATATTTAAGAAAAGATATACTTGCTCTCGAGGCAGTTCAGAGAATGTTCACTCGGTTGATTCCGGAGATGAGGGTGTTGACTTATGAGGAAAGGTTGAGTAGGTTGGGCCTCTACTCATTGGAATTCAGAAGAATGAGAGGCGATCTTTTTGAAACATATAAGATTGTGAAGGGGCTTGATCGGGTGGATGCGGTGAGGATGTTTCCACTGATGGGTGAGACAAGAACTAGGGGGCATAATCTTAGAATAAGGGGCTGCCCTTTCAAACTGAGATGAGGAGAAACTTCTTCACTCAGAGAGTAGTAAATCTATGGAATTTGCTACCTCAGAGAGCTGTGGAAGCTGCGACATTAAATAAATTTAAAACGGAGATAGACAGTTTCCTAGCTGATAAGGGAATAAGGGGTTACGGGGAGAGGGCAGGGAAGTGGACGTGAGTCTAAGTTCGGATCAGCCATGATCCTATTGAATGGCGGAGCAGACCCGAGGGGCCGTATGGCCTACTCCTGCTCCTATTTCTTATGTTCTTATGTTCACACATTTCCCCTGTGCTCAATGACCTACATTGGCTCCCGGTTAAGCAACGCCTCAATTTTAAAATTCTCATCCTTATTTTTAAATCCCTCCATGGCTTTGACCCTCCCTATCTCTGTAATCTCCTCCAGCCCCACAACTGCCCGCGATATCTGCGCTCCTCTAATTCTGCACGCTTGAGCATCTCTGATTATAATCGCTCCACCATTGGTGGCCGTGTTTTCAGGTGCCTAGACCCTAAGCTCCAGAATTCCCTCGCTAAACCTCTTCGCCTCGCTACCTTTCTTTCCTCCTTTAAGACACTCCTTAAAATCTACCTCTTTGACCAAGCTTTTGGTCATCTGCCCTAATTTCTCCTTATGTGGCTCAGTGTCAAATTTTGTTTTATAACACTCCTGTGAAGCGCCTTGGGACGTTTTACTACATTAAAAGCGTTATATAAATACAAGTTGTTGTTGCTGTTTTTGAAAGATGGAAAGAGTAATACAGACTATAAAGAATCTGCTTAAAAGGTCAAAAAATCCATATTAAGACAATCAGATATAGCCCTCAGAACTATAGTTAGCCTGTATGGGTAATGGGCAGGTAATTAAGAATGCTTCCAGCAAACATCAACACCTGTGCTTCCAGCAAACATCAACCCCAAGTAGCAATCCATGGCCTGTTTCACAGAAAGGGAAGAAACATGCAAGAAATATCAAGTGGAAGACTTCAATTCAAGTGTGAAGACACCAATAAGACTGAACACTGGAGATCAAATGTGCATAATGGACATAAGAAACAAAGTAGCAGTGATAATTGAGGCATCCGTTCCCTGATCATTTGTTGCTCAGATACCAATTGATGTGATGCCATCTTGTGCCAGACCAACAGAGACTGATGTGTTTAGAGACTCTCCTACTATTATTATCTCCTTGTCAATAAGGCAGGGAAGTCAACTAAGGTCTCCAGGAATGTACACCCAAAGTGCAAAAGGAAGTATCCACACCTGACAAGTGATACTTTCCACTTGGAATTTTGCAAGTGTTTGTTTATTTTGTATTGGGCCAGTAATTCCAGTCCCAACGCATGAGTACGGACGGGGTACTCACGCTTGGGCCCGTTGGAAGTGCCGGATTTCAGCATGCACAGTGCATGCGCGGGAAAGTGGCATTTTCTCCAAGGGGTTCAGAGCTCCAACGCGTGCGCGCAGGACTCTGCGCGCACGCGTTGAACTTCCTTCTTTTTGACAGGTTTGCCCGTGTGCAAGGGCCTGAACTTTTTACACATATAAAAAGGAGGCATAAGGAGTGGCTTCTCGAAGGTAAGTGGTCTATTATTTAAAATTATTACCTTTTTTCAACAGCTTCATTGTTTTTAAGGACTTTACAGTAAGGTAAGTTTATTTTTAGACCCGATTTCTTTAAAAATTATTTTTTCCAATAATTTTATTAATTGTTTTAAATAGTTTTTTAAAGTTATTTATAGTTTATTTAATTATTGGGATGTTTTAATTTTTTTTATTTAAAGTTAAACTAGTCTTTTGGGCGCCCGTACTTTTCATGAGTTTGACAGTCTTTACTATCAAACTCGTGAATGAAGTTTCCCCTCCCCTGATTGGCTGCAGAGTGCTCACCTGATCCCAGCCGGCACATCGCACTAACTACGCCGCTGGATCAGGCAAGCACATCACGCCGACATCTGAACCAGGCCAGTGACAGGAATTCCAAGCAGGCCCAGGCTTCAGATGTCGGCGCGCCGGGTGAGTGCATATCGGGGGCTTGCACGCGCGGCAAGCACCCGATCCTAATTTCTGGCCTATTGTGTTCTGAGTGCTTGGGTAGTTAACTCACTTGTATTTGTGTGCATCAGAGAGAGAACACAAGAACAGCATAAAAAGGTTTACTTTAAAGGAGGGAAATCTTGAAAGGACGGTGACATTATTGAAGGAAAATGTCCTAAATTAAGACTTAATTTAATCCTAAAGGACCCTTTAGTAACATTGAGTAGTGTTGCACGGATATTTCATGACAGAGGAAAGATGCAATTCAGTTTAATGTCTTAATTTTTGGGGTTTGATCCTCAAGGAATCATCTAGCTCAGTGAAACAATTTGCTTATTCATTATTTGTTCAACTTAAGAACATAAGAACATCAATAATCAAAAAACTGATAAAAAGGGAGAAAATAGAATATTTTCTGACTTGGACAGAGAACTGGTTGGCAGGCAGGAAGCAAAGAGTTGGAATAAACAAATCTTTTTCCGAGTGGCAGGCAGTGATAGTGGGGTACCGCAGGGACCGGTCCTTGGACCCCAGCTATTCACAATATATATTAATGATCTAGACGAGGGAATTAGATGTAATATCTCCAAGTTTGCAGACGACACAAAGCTGGGTGGGCGTGTGTGCTGTGAGGAGGATGCCGAGAAACTCCAGTATGATTTGGACAGGTTGGGTGATTGGGCAGACGCATGGCAGATGCAGTATAATGTGGATAAATACGAGGTTATCCACTTTGGTGGCAAAAACAGAAAGGCAGATTATTATCTGAACAGCAATAGATTGGGAGAAGGGGAAGTGCAACGAGACCTGGGTGTCCTTGTGCACCAGTCGCCGAAGGTAAGCATGCAGGTGCAGCAGGCGGTTAAGAAGGCAAATGGTATGTTGGCCTTCGTAGCGAGAGGGTTTGAGTACAGGAACAAGGATGTCTTGCTGCATTTGTACAGGACCTTGGTGAGACCACATCTTGGCCCAGAAATTCGGTATAGCCGCGTTTGGGGCGCTAGTCCTGGTGATGCGCAAAGTTTAACGCCAGGCGCAATTTAGCGCCACCTAGCGCGATATTGGGTTGCAGCGCCCCTAAAGGTGATTGCGGCGCTAAATCAGGAACTGCACGCTATTCTTAAGGCGCTAACCCGGCGGCGCAACCCAATTTCGTGGCAGCGGGCCGCAGCGAAAGTGCTGTCAATAATCACTTTCCCTGAGACACACTGGTGCCGGCCAGCTCTTAAAGGGGCAGGTCAATTGGCATCACCAGACACACTCACTGCCTTGTAGGCCTTCAAAGCGGTGGGAGCCTACCTGTGGCGCACCAGCCTAGCAAGACATGGAAAGGGTGAGGCAGAGGGCGGAACGCCTCACTGATGGGGCATTGGATGCTTTGGTTGGCGCAGTGGAATCAAGGCCAAGGAAGATGGTTGGAATGTGATTTATGATTTGGACAGTCTCCCAGGTGTGAGAGTCAGTTATGTGTCAGTGTATTAGTTTTGCTTTCTGTTGCCATAGCTTTCTCATGTTTGAAGGAACCAGATTTTGCGTAATGAAACACTTTCTTCATTTACATTGGCCATGCCTGCTATTTACATGCATCTTGCCCTTCACAGGTTTGGGGGTCTCAGACTGGTTCCATTCCTGTTCTTGGAATGGCAGCAAGCATTCCATGAGAGGGGCCTAGAAGCTACTTCTGATCAGCCTCTGATGCACAGCCTGAGAAGAGCCGCTCGCATAGAAGTTCAGGCCAGCAGGCATCTTCTCAGCCACCGACAGAGATGCCCTGCACCTTATCTGAGGCTGCAGATCTGGCTGAAGCAGCTGGCACAGCTCAGTCACCACCTCCTTTCTAAATCGCAGCCTTCTGACACATTGCTCCTCCAGCATGTTCATGTAGGAAAACTGCTGTCGGAAAACCCTGCCAGCGTAAGGTCTGCTGTGGTGATGTCTGTTGGCCCTCCTCCGTCTGGCCATGCCCGCCCCCCTCTCCCAGCATCTCAGTGCCCTTTCCAGATGATTCAGCAGCAGGACGTTCCTCTCCAATGCAGCCCCCATAATAAGTGCCCACAGGAAGGTTCCCCGTTGTCAAGGCTCACCAACAGCAAGGTGATGGTCAGAAGGCTGAAGATCGTCTGCCTGCGCTGGCTCAATGGTCAAATGGCTCTCAGTGTGCAGCTCAGCAACTCTTTGTAGCTCTTGAGGAAGTTGTGCTCCAAAAATGGCTGCCGCTTTTAAACCACCCCAGTCCCCTTTATATAACACTCCTCCAGCCCGAGAGTGACTTGGTAAGGTTCCAGGTAAGCTGTCACTATTAGCGCCAGGCGCTACGGAGGGGGCGCCACTGAATTTCCAGTCCGGGGCACCCAAAAGGCGTTGCACACTCAAATGATGTCATAATCAGCCTGCGCCCATGAGCGGGCGCTAAGGTTTAGCGCCGGTGCTAAATGAATGCTCAATATGGGGCGAGGCGCTAGGCGCCCTGCGCCCGCCCGGAAATTGGCTAGAGCCCCACTTCTCGGCCTCTTTAGGCGTTAATCGGTGGCGCTACCAACCGAATTTCTCCCCCCTGAGTATTGTGTGCAGTTTTGGTCGCCTTATCTGAGGAAGGATGTTCTTGCCATGGAAGGAGTTCAGCGAAGGTTCACCAGGCTGATACCTGGGATGGCAGGAATGACGTATGAGGAGAGATTGGGTCGATTGGGTTTGTACTCACTGGAGTTTAGAAGAATGAGAGGAGATCACATTGAAACTTATAAAATTCTGACAGGACTGGACAGACTAGATGCAGGAAAGATGTTCCCGATGGTCGGGGAGTCCAGAACAAGGGGTCACAGTTTAAGGATAAGGGGTGGGCCATTTAGGACAGAAATGAGGAGGAATTTCTTCACCCAGAGAGTGGTGAACCTGTGGAATTCTCTACCACAGAAGGCAGTAGAAGCCAATTCATTAAATATATTCAAGAAGGAGTTGGATATATTTCTTAAGGCTAAAGGGATCAAGGGGTATGGGGAGAAAGCAGGGACAGGGTACTGAGTTTGGATGATCAGCCATGATCGCATTAAATGGCGGAGCAGGCTCGAGGGGCCGAATGGCATACTCCTGCTCCTATCTTCTATGTTTCTATGTTAATATGAGAGTAAACTAGCAAGAAATATAAAAAAAGATTGTAAGAGCTTCTACAAGTATGTAAAAAGGATGAGAGTAGCAAAAGTAAGCATTGATCCCATAGAGGCTGAGACAGGTGAAATTATTATGGGGAATAGGGAAATGGCAGAGACTTTAAACAAATATTTTGTATGTGTCTTCATAGTAGAAGACACAAAAAGCATACCAAAAACAGTGGGAACCAAGGGGTTAATAAGAGTGAGAAACTTAAAGTAATTAATATTAGTAGAGAAAAAGTACTTGAGAAACTAATGGGACTAAAAGCTGACAAATCCCCATGACCTGATGGCATACATCCGAGAGTTCTAAAAGAGGTGGCTGCAGAGATAGTGGATGCATTGGTTGTGATCTTCCCAAATTCCTTCGATTCTAGAATGGTCCCAGTGGATTGGAAGGTTGCAAATTTAATCCCGCTCTTCAAGAAAGGAAGGAGAGAGAAAACAGGGAACTACAGGCCAGTTAGCCTGACATCAGACGTCAGGAAAATGCTGGAATCCATTGTTAAGGAAGTGGTAACAGGGCACTTAGAAAATCAGAATATGATTAGGCAGAGTCAACATGGTTTTATGAAAGAGAAATTGTGCTTAACAAATTGATGAAAGTTTTTTGAGGATGTAACTTGCAGGGTAGATAAAGCAGAACCAGTGGATATAGTATATTTGGATTTCCAAAAGGCATTCAATAAGGTGCCAGATAAAAGGTTGCTATGCAAGATAAAGGCTCATGGGGTTGGGGGTAATATATTAGCATAGATAGAGGATTGGTTAATGGACAGAAAACATAGAGTAGGGATAAACAGGTCATTTTCCGGTTGGCAGGCTGTAACTAGTGGGGTGCCGCAAGAATCAGTGCTTGGGCGTCAGCTATTTACAATCTATATTAATGATTTAGATGCAGGGACTGAGTGAAATGTATCCAGGTTTGCTGACGATACAAAGCTAGGTGGGAAAGTAAGCTGTGAAGAGGACATTAAGGCCGCAATTTTGTTGACCTCGGCGGGTCCATGGCGGGCGACGTTGCTGCTGTCTCCATCCCGGCCTCTGAAATTAATTTACCTTGATTGGGCTTGTTAAGCCCGCCCAGTGCATTCACCGGCCAATTGGAGGAAGCGGGTCTGGTGAAGTCATTTGATGACGTGTCATCAGCTGGTTTCCTTAAAGGGACCACGGCCAACTTTTTTTTGACATTTGTGCTGTCAGTGTTCTACAACATTGCAAATACTGACAATCACTGCACAGAGGTGCAGGGCTGCACCCAGGTTCTCCCAGGACTCCCTCCATATGCTTATGGAGGGAGTCACAGCACACAGGGAGGTCATGGGTGGAAGAGACTTCCCAGGAGATCAACACAGCCTGGTTGCACATTGCAGAGGAGGGCACAAGCAGGGATCTGTTCAGGAGGACCTGGGTGCAGTGCTGCAAACATTTCAGTGATCTCAATAGATAATGAAACATTAGTCCAAAGCCACACTTAACCTCATCCTGCTGTGCTTCTCATCACTTTCCCATCACTCTGCCTTCCCTACCCTACTCCTGCACATCCTTACTCACACCAACTTACCTTGCACCTCCACCCATCCCTCTCTATCTACATTATCACATCCCCATCTCACTACCCACCCCTCATACTCACCCTCATCCTTGTGCAATCATGCCAACTAACAACACGGAAGGGTAAGTGCTTGGGTATTTTATGCAATGTTCATGCAAAATTTCTGTTAATGTGGCGTCAAACATTGAAAGCTTTATTTTAAACACTTTGCATTCTTAGACAGATTTGTGTGCACCTTTGGAAGTGGCTGAGTGAGTTGCAGTGAATGGTGAGACATAACGGTATCTCCCCGCAATAGTGATGAGTGTGAAAGGAATGGCTTGGCCATTGTAGGAATGCTTTATGGTGTTGGTGTGGGGTGGTGCCAACCTGGCACATCATGTGGCAGCCAGGGTGTACAGCATCAAGTGAAGTAAATCTGGCCATGGTGAGGCCATCCCTGCCCCCCCAGGCAGCAATGTGGTTGGGTGCTGATGCCCTCTGTCCTGTGCAGCATTAGTTGATTGTGGGGAAGGTTGGTGTTGTTGGTGCTGCTGGTGTACCTGGTGTTGCTGGTGTTGGGGCTGATTGTGGTGGGATTCTGAGGACCAAGGTGAGAGAGTATAAAGGGCACCCATGCTCATGGAATAGATGGTAGGTGAAATAGAGATGACAGAAGTAATCTGTCAATGGTGAGAGAGGTAATGAGGTCAGGCTGGATGGAGACTTGTGTAAAGACTTGCAGCATGGTGAATCTGTTGTGGAAATGCAGTGAGGAAGAGCTTGTGGTTGAAGAAAGATTTCTCTGTAAGGTGGGAGGTTTTACTGTACATTTGAAACTGTCAACTCAACAGCTGATTCAATGGCCACTTAATTTCCACCTCAGCTTAACAGACGTGATCCCCGAGCAGCGAAGACCCCGTGGGTGAGCACGTAAAATCAAAAGGTGAGCTCAAATGTGTTCTTAATCATCTCTAAACAAGGCCATAATGACCTGTTAGAATTAGGGTATCCAAAATATATGGGGTTATGTGAATGAAATTGTGACATGAATTGTGACTGTGTTTACATGACTGTATTAGAACTTGAGACAAAAGTGTTTCTTCAGACGAGTATTAGAATAGCTGGATAGATGCTTAGGCCTAGAAATTCGGTTGGTTGCGCCAGCGATTAGCGCCTAAAGAGCCCGAGATTTGGGGCGTTACCCAATTTTCGGACGTGCGCAGTGATCCTAGCGCATCCTGCCATATTGAGTAGCCTGTTAGCGCCGGCGCTAAGTCTTTGCGCCCGCTTGCGGGCACAGCCAGATAATGACGTAATTTCATTGTGCAACGCCTTTTTGGCGCACCGTACCGAAAATTCAGTGGCGCCCCCCTCCGTTCCGCCTGGCGCTATTAGTGACAGTTGGATGGAACGTTACCAGGTCCTTCTCGGATTCGGGGGGCGCTCTTTAAAGGGGACAGCACTAGTATAAAAGCGGCAGCCATTTGGCCTGGCCATACTGCTCGCTGCTGGAGAGAGTTGCAGACCTTCAGTTACACAGACTTGTTCTTATTGAGCCAGAGCAGCCTTGGGACCTTCAGCCCTGTCCAGAACAGTTGGATCCAGAAAGCTGACTGCGTCTTACTCGTTGGCCAGAATAATGGGAGCTGCTTTGGAGGGGAACGTCATCCTGGCTGAACAACTGGCAAGGGCACAGAGATGGAGGGAGAGAGGGCCGGGATTGGCCAGAAGGAGGAGGGCCAATGGACGTCACCAAATCCGACCATACGCTGCCAGGGTTTTCAGGCAGCAGGTCTCCTACCTTACCATGTTGGAGGAGCAGTGTCTGCGAAGGCTCAGATTTGGTAAGGATGTTGTCACTGAGCTGTGCCACCTGCTTGCTGGGGATCTGCAGCCACGGATACGGTGCAGGACCTCTCTGTCGGTGGCCGTGAAAGTCACTGTTGCGCTCAACTTTTACGCCAGCGGATCGTTTCAGGCAGCAGCTGGGGACATATCTCTCAATTTGCGGTGCATTGCTGCATCTGGCAAGTGACAGCTGCCCTCTACAAAAGGAGGCGCGAATTAATCACCTTCCCTGTGACCCCGGAGAAGCAGGGGGAGCGCGCACAGGGCTTCGCGGCTATTGCGGACTTCCCCATGGTGCAGGGGGCCATTGATTGCACACACGTGGCTTTGTGGGCGCCATTACAGAATCCGGAGGAGTTCCGTAACCAAAAGGGGTTCCACTCCCTTAATGTGCAGCTGGTCTGTGATCACCGGCAGATGATCATGGCGGTGAACGCACAATTCCCTGGCAGCAGCCAAGACGCGTTCATCCTGCGGCAGACCTCAGTGGCTGACCTTTTTGAGGTCCCGGCTCACCCACGAGGCTGGCTTCTGGGCGACAAGGGCTATCCTCTCTGCCCATGGCTCATGACCCCGCTCCGTTTGCCCAGCACCCCGGCAGAAGAGCATTACAATAACAGCCATCAGGCCACCAGGAACATTGTGGAGCACACAATTGGTGTGCTGAAGCAACGTTTCTGTTGTCTAGACCATTCGGGGGTTGCCCTACAGTACTCGCCGGAGCATGTGGCGCACATCGTTGTTGTCTGCTGCATGCTCCACAACCTGGCCATTCGACGCACCCAGCCAATACCAGCTGACCCTCAAGGTCCAGCAGAGCAGGCAGACAAGGAGGAGGAGGAGGAGGAGGAGCATGCGGGCGAGGAGGATCAGGAGGAGGAGGAGGAGGAAGATGGGAGGGCTTCAGAAACTGGAAGGGCCGTTCGTCAGAGGCTCATAAGGACTCGGTTCTAGGCCCCTCGGACAGAATGGTGGCTGTTGTTAGATCTGTGTATCTTAATGTCGTGTCCTTCAATAATCAGACAACAGACTGCAGGGAACGATTCAACAGGTGTTTACTCAACGTGGTTCAAACTGCAACTGAAACAACAGATTACTACTCAGCGTTATATACAGGTGTGGTCACTGCCGGTACTACAGTATACATGAGCTGTAGAAAGTATTTCCCCCCTTAAAGGTACATACATTACAGCTGTGATTCGAACAGCGCCCTCCGGTTCACTGTAAGCCTATGAAGGCCTCGATGATTGTAAATAGTGTACAGCTCGATTGTAAATAAAAAGTTTTCTTTATTTTCAAACAAGTGCTTCCTTCCAGCATGACAACGTAATGGTAACTGAAATCATAACTAACAAACTAACAGATAACTGTCTGGCAACCCGGCGAACTAACCAAACCATAACAAACAAACACAGCAGGTGTGGACGGCCTTAAATCCGGAAAAAGAGACGTCTTAGCACCTCCTTCTACTGGTGACCCCTTGATGGAGACCGACTCCTCTTACGAGGTCGCCCCTTCCCTCCCTGCAGCTCCTCTGTAATTGGACCCCCGTGGCTGCGTCAAGGCTGGGGGACGCCTGCTGAGTGTCTGGAAGCGCTGAAGCCCCTGAGGGACGGCCTGGACGACCTCTGGGCTTGGAGGTCCCGCAAGCAGGCTGCTCCAACTGGGCATGTCTGCTAGCAGTCTGCTGCGCAGGTGGTGGCAGCTGCTCTGCTGACGTGCCAGCGGTGGCATCAGGACTGCTCACATGCAGAGAGAGGACACCTGCACCTGGTCGGCTGAAACACTAGCACTCTGACAGGGCCGCACAGGATCATACGCCACAATTGACTGCTCCACAGATTCATGGCCTGCTGTGGTGCTGCAAGGGCCTGGGGTGATCCTGCCTGATGCAGCTAGGGTGGCAGCAGAGAGTGTTCGCGTGGCCTCAATTTGCATGTGGACGAGGCCAGCAAGTGACTGCGTGGCAGCAGTGAGGACCTGCGTGGCAGGTGCCAGTGCTTCAGAAAAGCCCTGGACAGTCCTTTCCACTGCTTCGGACAAGGCCGGAACACTCCTTTCCACTGCCTCGGACAAGGCATGGACAGACCTTTCCACTGCCTCGGACAAGCCCTGGACAGACCTTTCCAGTGCCTCGGACAAGCCCTGGACAGACCTTTCCATTGCTGGGCCGAAGCCCTGGACAGACATTTCCATTGCTGGGCTGAAGCCCTGGACAGACCTTTCCATTGCTGGGCCGAAGCCCTGGACAGTCCTTTCCATTGCTGCCCCAAAGTCCAGCACACTCTTTGCCAGTGTGTCGATCGACTCAGGCATCCTCCCCACTGCAGCCATCAGCTCAGTGTGCCTGAGCCGGGCCTGGGCGCTCATCTCGGCAAGGCTACGCACCTCTTCTGCACTCTGTGCAGCAGTCATGGTGGCCTGCCTCGCCCTCTGGGGAGACGGCCCCCGAGCGTCCCTACCCCCCGCGCGTTGCTGCAGGCCGCTGGTTCCTGCAACTGGCTCCTCATCAGAGCCCCCCCCTCCCCTCAAGGGAACTACTATCCCCAGTCTCCAGATGCGGTGGCTCCCCTGAGGCTGGCACGGATGGTCCGGCTTCCTCCTGGTCGTCGCCTCCGGAGGCACTGGCACTGGCAGCTTGAGGGGCCGGCTCCCGAGCTGGTGATGCAGCATCTGAAAGCAGGGAGGTTGAAGAGTGGCTTTAGCAAAAGGACAGTTTGGCAGCAAGGGATGCAACAGTGCGGCAATGCTATGACATGGGCCCACATTGAGAAAGCATACTGGCGGGGGAAACAACTGGAAGGTGACAGCTGTAATAGTAGAGAACCTTACCATCGCTGTGGACAATGGAGTCGGCAGCTGCAGTGGTGACAGGACCTCTCAGACGTCCTCCCACAGTCTGGTGGACTCTCTCCTCGAGATCCGTCAGAGGCTCCAGTTGAGGACGGCCTCCACCGGTGCGAAGCTGTTCCTTGCGGTTTCTCGCCAACTTGGCCTGCAGGGCAAAGGACAGGAAGTGATGTTACATGATGCCCTGAATTATCATCTCATGCCCCCCATGGTGGAACAGCCCTTACATGATGCCCTGGGTTATCATCTCATGCCCCCCATGGTGGAACAGCCCTTACATGATGCCCTGGGTTATCATCTCATGCCCCCCATGGTGGAACAGCCCTTACATGATGCCCTGGGTTATCATCTCATGCCCCCCATGGTGGAACAGCCCTTACATGATGCCCTGAGTCAAATGTGCATGTGTGTGACCAGAAAGGGCCATGGGTGCTTGCTGACAGATGGCCAGTGGGGCATAGCGCACCCTGTAGCCATAAAGTCAGGTGCTAATGGAGGGATGCATAAGTTGGCATTAACTCCACTCACCCTCACGACCCTCTGAGAAACATCCCTCCAAGCTCGTCGGTAGTCCTTATGATTAGGCGTCCTGCCATTGTCGGGGTAGAGGACATCTCACCGGCGCTCCACTGCAGCCACCAATTCCTCCAGAGACTTATTGGTGAAGCGCTCTGCTCTCTGCCTCACCCTCTCCATATGCTCCAAGTTTTTTGCGCCAGAGAAGGGCCTGCGTCGATTTGCAGGCCTACAAGGCGCAGAGTGTGGATGCTGGAGCTGCCTGACCCACCCGTTTAAGAGCTGGCCGGCGCCTGGAAGTCTCGTGGTCATGGGTAATTGAGAGCACCTGCGCTGCGGCTGGACGCCCCGATATTGGGTTGCGCCGGCATGTTAGCGCCTTAGGTGCCTCGTGTAATGCCTGAACTCGCGCCTCAATCACCTTTGGGGCGCTGCAACCCAATATCGCACGAGGTGTCGATAAGTTGCGTCTGGCTATAAAATTTGCGCTCCGCCAATTCTAACGCCCCAAGCGGGGCTATACCCAATTTCTAGGCCCTAGAATTTGCTTATATAGGGGGAGAAATTCGGTATCGCCCCGTTTGGGGCGCAATTATCGGCTGGGCGCAACGTTTAGTGCCTGGTGCAAATGATCGCCTCCGACTGCAAACTTGGCTTCTTTCGCCCCTGGAGGTGATTGGAGCACTAAATCAGGCGCTACACACCTGTCCTAAGGCGCAAAGGTGGAGGAGCAAGACGCTAACTCAGAGCGCGGGCGAAGCTCAGGTGATGTCAGTTAGCGATGAAACACAGACACACTGGCGCTGGCCAGTTCTTAAAGGGGAGGGTCGATTTTGCTCTCCAGCCACACCCTGCTCATTGCAGCCTTGAATCTCGGCCTGGAGAGACCTGTGCATCGCTTCTGCAGCAAAGGACTATGGAGAGGGTCAGGGAGCGAGCTCAGCGCTTCAGCAACCAGGCCTTGGTGGCTCTGGTTGGCGTAGTGGAGCGCAGAAGAGCAATACTGTACCCAGAGAGTGGCAGGAGGCCATTGCCACACGACTACAGAAGAGTGTGGAGGGAGGTGGCTCATCACGTCTCCTCCAGGAGCATGGTGCCCAGGACCCATACACAATGTCGGAAAAAGTTCAACGACCTCACTCGGGTCATCAGGGTGAGTGGCTATTTTTCAATACCTCTCCATCATCCCTCCATCTCAACCTCACTCTATGGCCAGAGCGTGTTAAAACCCCAATGCCCACACACATCCAAGACCTATGGCCATCTCATAAAACATACATGCACAGTCCACACCTTGCATACATTAAGGGCTATTCAAGTATGGGAGGCACATCAGGCAAGCACATGGCTGCATATTTACTCAGACGCTATCCTTTTTCTTGCAGGCCAAGCTATCTCACAACAGGAGACAGCAGCAACGGACAGGTGGAGGGCCGCCTCAGCTGCAGCCCTCAGCGATCTGGAGGCGCGCATCCACAGGATCGTTCAAAGTCAGATGATCGGTCCCATCGCCACTGGAGAGGTCGACCCGTTCAGGACAGCAATGGTAAGGTCATCTGCTTTCTCTCCTCTCTCATTCCACTTGTCCCTCACAACACCAGCCTTTTACACTTTCAATTCAACTTACTAAATCGCTCCAGTCCTTGCTCCCTTACTGCTCCCCTGTTGTGGCGCTAAAGCCACACTTGTACCTCCCTGCTTTCAGATGGTGAATCACCAGCTGAGGAGACGGGCCCTCAAGCAGCCAGTGGGAGCGACGCCGCAGGCGAGGAGGAAGAGGAAGCCAGAGCCTCAGCGCCAGCGTCTCCCGAGGGAGCCCCTGCCCACACTGGGACCACGTCTTCCCTGGAGGGGAGCAGGGGGGAAGGGACTGATGAGGGTGAAGCTCTGGGACCCAGCGGGCTGCAGCAACGCGATGGGGGTAGGGAAGCTCGGGGGTCTTCTCCCCGGAAGGAGAGCAGGCCAGCGAGTCCTGCTGCACTGGATGCAGAGGAGGAGCGGCTCATCGCTGAAATGAACACCCAGGCGGTGGACATGCACACTCAGCTCATGGGTGCAGTGGGAAGGGTGCCCAAAAGCATTGAATCACTGGCAAGGAGTGCGGAGCGCTCCACTGCAGCACAGGCCGACGCAACACAACTGATTAGTGCTGCAATTCAGTCACTGGCTGCTGTGATCCAATCTCAGACCGCTCTCATGCAGACTCAGATTGAGGCAACGCATGCACTGACTGCTGTTTCGGCCATATTTCCCCAGGGCTCTCACCGAACCGCAGCAGGCCAGCAATCTGTGCTCCAGCAGATTACTCCGCATGCTGAGGTGCTGCCCCGTGAGAGTGCCAGTGTGTCGGTTGAGCAGGGAGGTGCTGTTCTCGCTCAGGATGTCAGCATTCCTGTTGCCACCACTGTCACTTCCCCATTGCACTTGCCACCGCCTGTAGCTCAGACTGCTGCCGCCCATGCAGATTGGTGCAGTCTGCAGCCAGGGCCTCCAGGCCCAGAGCTGGTCGAGGGTGTCCTTCAAGGGCGTCTGCAGTCTCAGGATCTGACATTCAACAGCCTTCCACTAGCCTTGCAGCAGCCACTGACTCCCCATTACGGAGGAGCAGTAGGGTGGGAAGGGGGGAAGTGCGCAAGGGACGGAGATCACCCTCGAAGGGTAAAAAGTAGGAGGTCTCCAGAAATGTTGGGAATATCTTTATTAAAGGGCGAGGTTCGTCTGATAACTTTTGTTTATTGTTTTCGTCATTATCTCCAGGTTGTGAGAACCAGTTATGTTAATTTATGATTTGTTGTGTTTGTTTCTATTAGTTTGTCATGAATAAATGACACACACTGAGTTTGTAAAATAAAAAAGTTGTTGTTTTCAAAATGTACATGTTTGGCCTTTGGAATCATTGCTGCTTTGGCCGGCTATAGGGGTTGTGGGTTGCTTTCCATCATGTTGTTCTCCATGCCAGAAGCCATTTTCTGAGTAGGGGCCGAGAATCGGCTTGTTATCGGCCATTGACGGATGGTCCTTGCAGTGGCAACATTGTGGGCCTCCCTCCCGCCTTGGTGCTGCTGCTGATCATCCTATTCCTCTTCCTCCTCCTCCTCTGGTGGTGCTCCAAGGCCTGGTGGCATTGGCTGGGCCCTGAAGATTGCAAGGTTATGAAGAATGCAGAAAACAACTATGAAGAGGGAAACTCGCTCAGGAGGGTACTGCAGGGCTCCTCCTGAGTGGTCCAGACAGCGGAACCGTTGCTTGAGGATGCCGATCATCTGCTCAATGATGTTCCTGGTGGCAATATGGCTCTCATTGTACTGCAGTTCAGCAGGAGTGTTGGGGTTACGGAGTGGTGTCATCAGCCAGGTGCAGAGTGGATAACCCTTGTCCCCGACAAGCCAACCACTTGGCTGATGCGCTGCCTGGAAAAGCTCTAGCACACCGGTCTGGCGCAGGATGAACCCATCATGGCTGCTGCCAGGGTATTGGGCATTGACAGAGAGTATCAGCTGTCTGTGGTCACACACCAACTGAACATTTAAGGAGTGGAACCCCTTGCGGTTTCGGAAAACCTCTGCATTCTCATGCGGTGCCCACAATGCTACATGCGTGCAGTCAATGGCGCCCTGCACCATGGGAAGCCCGCTATCCTCGCAAAGCCCAATGCACATTCATGCTGTTTGGCCCGGGTCATCGGGAAAGAGATGTTCTGACGTCTCCTTTTATAGAGGGCATTTGTGACCTGCTGGGGGAAAAATTCAATATCGCCCCATTTGGGGCGCCATTTAAGGCCGTGCGCAAAGTTTAGCGGCTGGCGCTAATTGTCGCCTTCGATGGCAAACTTGGCTTTTATCGCCTCTGGAGGTGATTGGAGCGCTAAATCAGGCGCTTCACACCTGTCTTATGGCGCAAAGGCCGAGGAGCGAGTGCTGCTCAGTACCCAAAACTCCTTCACACAGTGTTGAATCTCTCCAGAAGCCTCTCTCTCTCTCTCAGAATGCGTGGTGCAAAAATGTCACCGACAAAAAAAGGCATGACGTGGTGGCCTTTAAATAGCGCTCCCCTAGTCCCTTTATGACAGCATAACGCTCCCCTCAACCTGTCGTTGCTAGCGGCAGGTGGTAAGGCAGGGGGCGCCACTAAATTTCTGGTCTGGGGTGCTAACGGGGCGTTGCGCACTTGACTGACGTCACGATCTGCCGGCGCAGGAGATCGTAGCGGTAGTGTTTAGCGCCGCCGCAAAATGTCTAGTTAATTTCGTGAGCGGCGCAAACATCGCTGCGCCCAGGCGCTAGTTGCTTTGCGCCCCACTTGGCACCCTCTTAAGGCGCTAACGGGAGGTGCAAACAACTGAATTTTTCCCCCAATATTCCCACCATATTGGTTTGCAGTCGATCCTGATTATCTAAACGACCAGAGAAAATCTAATCTTTACAGACTTGAATTGGGTCCCCCGCCGCTGTGCGTCAGGTCTGCTCAGCGCTGACACACCCGACAATGGGGAAAGGCACGGTGGTGGGTTCACAGCAGGGCCCCGGCCCGCTGGTGAAAAAAAACACTTCCCCACCCGACCCGCCACCGATCGGCGCGATCCCCTGGAAATTCCAGCCCAAAAGCCTGCAAAGGGATATAGACAGGTTAAGTGAGTGGGCAATAAGGTGGCAGATGGAGTATAATGTGAGGAAATGTGAGGTTATTCACTTTGGTAGGAAGAATACAAAAACAGAATATTTTTTAAATGGTGAGAAACTATTAAATGTTGGTGTTTAGAGAGATTTAGGTGTCCTCAAACAGGAAACACAGAACGTTAGCATACAGGTACAACAAGCAACTAGGAAGGCAAATGGCATGTTGGCCTTTATTGCAAGGGGGTTGGAGTGCAAGAGTAAGGAAGTCTTACTGCAATTGTACAGGGCTTTGGTGAGACCACACCTGGAGTACTATGCACAGTTTTGGTCTTTTTATCTGAGAAAGGACATACATGCTTTAGAGGCAGTGCAACGAAGGTTCACTAGATTGATCCCCGGGATGAGAGGCTTGTCCTATGAGGAGAGATTGAATAGATTGGGCCTATACTCTTTGGAGTTTAGAAGAATGAGAAGTGATCTCATTGAGGAGAATTGACAGAGTAGATGCTGAGAGGTTGTTTCCCCTGGCTGGAGAGTCTAGAACTAGGGGGCATAGTTTCAGGATAAGGGGTCGGCCATTTAAGACTGAGATGAGGAGGAATTTTTTCACTCAGAGGGTTGTGAATCTTTGGAATTCTCTACCCCAATGGTAGGCTGTGGAAGCTGAGTCATTGAATATATTCGGGGCTGAGATAAATAGATTTTTGGACTCTGGGGGAATCAAGGGATATGGGGATCAGGTGGGAAAGTGGAGCTGAGGTCGAAGGTCAGCCATGATCTTATTGAATAGTGGAGCAGGCTTGAGGGGCCATATGGCCTACTCCTGCTCCTAATGTTTATGTTCTTAATCTGGCTCATGTGATCTAATTTGCGTAATAATTGTTATGTAAATCTAAATTTTCATATCATGTCATATTATTGCTATGATTTCTGGTTTGGAATATAGGAACAGGAGTAGGCCATTCAGCCCCTCGAGTCTGTTCTGCCATTCAATTAGATCATAGCAGATCTGTAGCTCAACTTCTTTTACCCACCTTTGATCCATGTTCCTTTATATCTTTCCCTCATAAAAATTTGTTGATCTCATAGGAACGTAGGAATAGGAGTAGGCCATTTAGCCCCTCGAGCCTGTTCTGCCATTCAATGAGATCATGGGTCATCTGCGACCTAAGCCCATATAACGACAATGTTTCCTTCCTGAGGTGCGGTACCCAGAACTGAACGCAATATTCCAGACGCCGTTTGACCAAGGCTCTGTATAACTAAAGCATAACTTTCTACTCTTTGCATTCCAACCATCTTGGGGTAAAGGCTAACATTCCATTAGCCTTTTTGATTATTTTTTGTACCAGTGCACTGGCTTTTAGTGATTTGTGCACCTGGACACCCATCACTTTGCTCCTCGATATTTTCTGGTCTCTCGCCATTAGAAAAATAAGTTTGCTGACAAAATGCTTATTTTTTGAACAATATACTTGTTCAACCTTTGTAGTGTTAGCATTACCTCAGTGAAACCACATGTGTGGTGAATTAACCATATCGAACTGATTCCCATGCCTAGTTAAAAGAGAGAGAGAAAGAAAAAGACTGGAATACTAAAAAGCAGGTAATAAAACAATTGCAGAAATACAAGAAAATATCCATGTAGAAATGGGCAGTTTCACAGATCCTTCCTTGCCAGATGGAAGCCACCTCGAAGGAAGTGTGTGTCAGAGAATAGCTACAACAATACAGCATGGCTTCCTGATGAAAGCGTGGGATTAATTAATTTACACTATAATATTATCTGGGTTACAGGGCTATCCATCTTTCAGATGTTAAATCTAGGCCCCATCTGCTATTTCAAGTGCACATAAAAGATCCATGGCACTATTCAAAGAGAAACAGGGGAGTTCTCCTGGTGTCCTGGCCAACATTTACCTCTCTATCAACATCAGTAAAACAGATCATCTGGTCATTTATTTCATTGCTGTTTGTGAGACCTTGCTGTACACAAATTAATTGCTGCATTTCCCTACTTTACAACAATGACTATAATTCAAAAGTACTTGGCTGTGAAGCATTGTGGAATGTCCTGAGATCATGAAAGGCACTCTATAAATGCAACTTTCTTTCTTTTTTCCTTATATTGAGAAATAAATTCCACTAAAAACAAGAACAAGCTAGCCAATAATGAAACACTGTGGATGAACAAAGATGTAAGGTCAAAATTGAAACTTAAGAAAAAGGCATACACTAAGTACATAGACAACAAAGGAGAGGATGACAAAAGGGAATATGAAGAGGCTAGGAAAGAAGCCATAAAACAATTAGGAAGGCAAAGTGGAACTACAAGATTAAATTATCAAGGAATATGAAAAGAAATAGTAAAGTAGCTAAAAACTCTGGTCCAGGTGGATTGCATCCACACATAAGCTAGGGAAGATAGCAGAGGCACTATTACATATATATATACACAAATTCACTAGAAAAGGGAATAATGCCAGAGGACTGATGGACAGCTTATGTCATACCTTATTTAAAAAGGAAGATAGAATAAGTCTAGGGAACTATAGACCAGTTAGCTTAATATCGGTGGTAGAAAACATAATGGAATCTTTACCGAAAGATGCAATAAACATCTGGAAACTGAAAATATGATAAAGAATAGTCAGGATGGATTTCAAAAGGGGAGTTCATGCTTGACCGACCTTATTGAATTCTTTGAAGAAGTAACAGGAAGAATAGACAAAGGTAATGTAGTGGATGTATTATTATTGGATATTCAAAAGGACTTTAATAAGGTACTTCAGAGTAGCCTCATGACTAAGAAGAACCAACGGATCATCCTCCGCCATTTCCGCCACCTCCAACGTGATCCCACCACCAAACACATCTTCCCCTCACCTCCCCTTTCAGCATTCCGAAGGGATCGCTCCCTCCGCAACACCCTGGTCCACTCCTCAATCACCCCCAACAGCCCTGCTCCTTCACCCGGCACCTTCCCGTGCAAGCGCAGGAGATGCAACACATGCCCTTTTACCTCCTCTCTTCCCACTGTCCAGGGCCCCAAACACCCCTTCCAGGTGAAACAGCGATTTACTTGTACTTCTTGCAATTTAAAAAACTGTATTCGCTGCTCACGATGTGGTCTCCTCTAGATTGGGGAGACCAAACGCAGATTGGGCGACCGCTTTGCGGAACACCTCCGTTCAGTCCGTAAGGGTGACCCTGAGCTTCCGGTCGCCTGTCACTTTAATTCACCACTTCACTCCCACTCTGATCTCTCTGTCCTCGGGCTATTGCATTGTTCCAATGAAGCTCAACGTAAGCTCGAGGAACAGCACCTCATCTTTCGATTGGGAACTTTGCAGCCTGCCGGACTCAACATTGAGTTCAACAATTTCAGATAATTATCCCTGCCCCCATTTTTCATGCAGTATGATTTTTGCCATTCCCATTTGCAACATTTTATCTTTCCTGCCTCTTACAAAAGTACAGGATGTTCTTTCTATTTCTTCCTCCCCTCCTAACCACCCCCCCCCTGTCTCTGCACCTGCTTAATATCTGTTACATCTCCAGCTTTTTCCAGTTCTGATGAAGGGTCCCAGACCTGAAACGTTAACTCTGTTTCTCTCTCCACGGATGCTGCCTGGCCTGCTGAGTATTTCCAGCATTTTCTGTTGTTATTTTAGCCTCATGACTAAGGTCAGAGCATGTGGAGTCAGGGGAGAAGTAGCAGAATGGATAGCAAGCTGGCTACAAAACAGAAAACAGAGAGTAGGGGTTAACGATAGTTACTCAGACTGGCGGAAGGTGAGAAGTGGTGTTCCACAGGGATCGGTGCTGGGACCACTGTTGTTCACCAGTTACATAAATAATTTGGACTTAGGAGTTGGAAGTACAATTTCAAAATTTGCGGATGACACCAAATTGGGGGTTACAGTTAATACTGAGGAGGGCTGTGATAAAATACAAGAATTCATTAATAAAATTGCAGAATGGGTGTGGAATTGGCAAATATAGGTAAGTGTGAGGTGTTACATTTTGGTAGGAAGAATAAGATGGCCATATGCTGCTTGGGTATAAGAGTGTAATTGGGGTAGAGGGGCAAAGGAAATTAGAGGTACAGATACACTCTGAGAGCCATTGCACCAGTGAGCCAGTGCTGGCCAGAGGAACTTCAGCCTACTGACCATCACCTTGCAGCTGGTGAGCATTCACAACGTTTACAATTTCTTGTGCGCTATTATTATGGGGGCTGCATTGGAGGGGAACGTCCTGCTGCTGAACCATCTGGAAAGGGCACAGGGACGCAGGGAGAGAGGGCCAGGAATGGCCAGACGGAGGAGGGCCAACAGACGTCGCCACACCAGACCTTACGCTGCCAGGGTTTTCCGACAGCAGTTCTGTTACTTGAACATGTCAGAGGAGAAGTGTCTTAGAAGGCTGCGCTTCAGAAAGGAGGTGGTGACTGAGCTGTGCCAGCTGCTTCAGCCAGATCTGCAGCCTCAGATAAGGTGCAGGACCTCTCTGTCGGTGGCTGTCAAGATGACTGTTGCCCTGAATTTCTATGCGAGCGGCTCCTTCCAGGCCGCAACTGGGGACATCGCTAACATATCGCAGTTTGCGGTGCATTGCTGCATCCATCAAGTAACAGATGCCCTATTTTAAAGGAGGCGGCAGTACATCTCCTTCCCTAAGACACTGGAGAAGCAGCGGGAGCGCGCAGAGGGCTTCGCAGCAATAGCGGACTTCCCCATGGTGCAGGGCACCATTGACTGCACGCACGTGGCTTTGCGGGCGCCTGTTTTGAATTCGGAGGAGTTCCGCAACCGCAAGGGGTTCCATTCCTTGAATGTTCAGCTGGTCTGTGACCACTGACAGCTGATCCTCGCAGTCAATGCGCAGTTTCCTGGCAGCAGCCACGGTGCCTCCATCCTGCGCCAGACTTCAGTTGCAGACCTATTCGAGGCCCCGGCTCACCCAGGAGGCTGGCTTCTCAGTGACAAGGGCTATCCTCTGTGCCCATGGCTGATGACGCCGCTCCGTTTGCCCAGCACTCCTGCTGAAGAGCGCTTCAATGCAAGCCATCAGGCGACGAGGAACATTGTGGAGCACACAATCGGTGTGCTGAAGCAGCGGTTCCGCTGTCTCGACCATTCCGGAGGCGCCTTGCAGTACTCACCAGAGCGAGTCTCCCACTTCGTTGTAGTCTGTTGCATGCTGCATAACCTCGCACATGAAAGGCTGCTGGACCGGATAGCATCCCTGGACGGGTACTCAAGGAATGTGCTGATCAGCTGGCTGATGTCTTCACCGCCATCTTCAATCTGTCATTGGCCCAGGCAGTAGTCCCCACATGCTTCAAGACCGCTACCATTATTCCTGTGCCAAAGCAAACGGCTGTGATGTGCCTGAACGACAATCGACCTGTCGCACTCACACCCATCATAATGAAGTGTTTTGAGAGACTGGTCCTGGCTCACATCAAAGCCAGTGTTCCCGCCTCTCTTGACCAACACCAGTTTGCCTATCGTGCAAACAGATCAACGGAGGATGCAATCACAACTGCTCTACACTCTGCACTGAATTACTTAGATGGTAAAGAGACCTACATTAGAATGCTGTTCATAGACTACAGCTCAGCATTCAACACTATCATCCCCAACAAGCTGGCCACCAAACTCCACACTCTTGGCCTGAACACTTCCCTCTGCAACTGGACCCTGGACTTCCTAACAAACAGACCCCAGTCTGTCAAATTAGGTAACCACACCTCCCCCCCCCCGACCCTGAACACGGGGGCCCCACAAGGATGTGTGCTGAGCCCCCTCCTCTACTCCCTCTTCACCCATGACTGTGTGGCTGTTCATGGTTCCAACACCATCATCAAATTTGCGAATGATACCATGGTAGTAGGCCAGATCACCAACAACGATGAGTCAGCCTACAGGGAGGAGGTCCAGCATCTCGTGAAATGGTGCGCCGATAACAACCTGGCCCTTAACATCAAGAAAACCAAAGAAATCATTGTGGACTTCAGGAAGTCTAAAGGCGGAAGTCACACCCCCATCCACATCCATGGGGCTGTGGTGGAAAGGGTGGACAGCTTTAAGTTCCTCGGAGTCCACATCACGGAAGACCTCTCCTGGTCGCTCAATACCTCCTCTCTGGTGAAGAAGGCCCAGCAGCGCCTATACTTCCTAAGGAGGCTGAAGGGATGTAACCTGTCACCCCTGATCCTCTCTAACTTTTACCGCTGCACAATAGAGAGCATCCTGATGAACTGTATCACAGTATGGTATGGCAGCTGTAGCTACTATGACCGGAAAGCCCTGCAGCGGGTAATCAAAACTGCCCAACGCATTACCGGCACCCGGCTACCGACCATAGAGCACATATACCAGAAACGCTGTTTACGGAGGTCACGGACCATCATCAAAGACCCTACCCACCCCAGCCACAGTCTGTTCACCCTCCTGCCATCTGGGAGACGCTACAGATGCATTCGCACCCGAACGACCAGCTTTAGGAACAGCTTCTTTCCCAGGGCTGTCATCCTACTGAACTCCACAAATAAACTCTAAAGCCTGCACATCTGCCAATGCACTTTATTATGGTTATGTTTATGTTAATGTATTACAAGCCAAATGAATGTTGAATATTTAAATGTCTTAATCTAAATGTACACTCTCGGGAGCCGCAAGCCTACATTTCGTTGTACTGCACTTGTGCACTAACAATGACAATAAAGTTGATTATGATTATGATTATGATCCTATGCACCCAGCCAATGCCACCAGCCATTGAAGCACCAGTGGAGGAGGAGGAGGAGGAGGAGGAGCACCAAGACGGGAGGGAGGTACAAACTGGAAGGGCCGTTCATCAGAGGCTGATAAGAAGCCGCTTCTAGGCCCCTCTGACGGAATGCTTGGTGCCATTCGATGAGGAGGAAGGGAACCGTCTGGATAACCCAAAGCCTATGAAGGGCAGTGAATGTAAATATCAGACATGGCCAATGTAAATAAAAAAAGTTGTTTATTTTGCGAAATGTGCTTCCTTCAAACATGACAAAGCAATTGCTACAGAAAGCAAAACTAACACACTAACACTTAAGTGACTCGCACACCCGGGAGACTATCCAAAACATTACTAACATTCAGACCAGCATCCACGGCCTTGATTTCTACAATAAAGACGTCTCAGCTGCACCTTCTACTCTTTCCCCCTTGATGGTGATCTACTTCTCTTGCGAGATCGGCCCCTTCCCTCCCTGCAGCTCCTCCGTAATGGGACCCCAGTGGCTGCATCAAGGCTGGGGGAGGCCTGCTGGCTGTCGGAAAGCGCAGATGCCCCTGAGGGACGTCCTGGACGACCTCTGGCCTTGGAGGGCCCGGATGCTGACTGCTCCAACTGTGAATGGGTGGAAGCAGTCTGTCCTGCAGGTGGTGGCAGCTGCAGTGGAGACGTGCCAGTGGTGGCATCAGGAATGCTGACATCCTGAGAGTGGACAGCAGCTCCCTGGTCAAATGACACACTGGCACTCTGACGAGGCAGCACCGCAGCATGCGCACCAATCGGCTGGTCCACAGATTGAGGCCCTGCTGTGGTGCTGCAAGGGCCCTGGGTAATCCCGCCTGATCCAGCGAGGGTGGCAGCAGTCATTGGTCACGTGGCCTCAATATGCGTCTGCATGAGACCAGCGAGTGACTGCGTGGCAGCACTCAGCACTGGCATGGCAGGTGCCAGTGCTTCGGTGAAGCCCTGGACAGTCCTTTCCAGTGCTTCGCTGAAGGCCAGGACAGTCCTTTCCACTGCTTTGGTCAAGCCCTGGACAGTCCTTTCCAGTGCTGCCCTGAAGCCATGGACAGTCCTTTCCAGTGATGCCCCAAAGTCCTGGACAGTCCTTTCCAGTGCTGCCCCAAAGTCCTGCGCACTCTTTGCCTGTGCTGCCCCGAAGTCCTGCGCACTCTTTGCCTGTGCTGCCCCGAGGTCCTGTGCGCACCTTGCCTGTGCTGCCCCGAAGTCTTGCACACTCCTTGCCAGTGTCTCGATGGATTCAAGCATCCTTGCCACTGCAGCCATGAGCTCAGTGTGCCTGAGCCGAGCCTGGGCGCTCATTTCTGCGAGGGAACGCACCTCTTCTGCGCTCTGTGCAGCAGTACTCGCGGCCTGACTCGCCCTCCGGGGAGACAGCCCCCGAGCTTCCCTACCCCCCTTGCGTTGCTGCAGCCCGCTGATCCCTGGAACTGCTTCCTCCTCAGAGCATTCCCCCCCGCTCCCCTCCAGGGAAGTAGTCTCCCCAGTCTGCAGAGGGGCTGGCTTGCCTGAGGGTGGCAGGGATGGTCCAGCTTCCTCCTGCTCGTTGCCTCCGGAGTCAGTGGCAGTGGCAGCTTGTGGGCCCGGCTCCCGAGCTGGTGATGCAGCATCTGAAAGCAGGGAGGTTGAAGAGTGGCTTTAGCAAAAGGACAGGGTGGCAGCAAGGGATGCATGAGTGCTGCAATGCTCTGACATGGGTCCAGAGTGAAAAAGCATGCTGGTGGGGGGAAGAAGTGGAAGGAGAGATTTCAAAAAGGTGATGACCTTACCATCGCTGTGCACAATGGGGTAAGCAGCTCCAGTGGTGACAGGACCACTCATCCGGCCTCCAACAATCTGGTGGACTCGTTCCTCCAGGACCATCAGTGTCTGCAGCTGAGGAGGGCCTCCTCCGGTGCGAAGCTACTCCCTCCGGTTCCTGGCCAGCTTGGCCTGCAGGAGAAAGGACGGGAAGTGATGAAACATGCTGGCTTGATCTGACATCACATGCCCCCCATGGAAGATTAGCCCTTCCATTATGCATTGAGCTGACATCACATGCCCCCCATGGTAGATTAGCCCTTCCATTAAGCATTGAGCTGAATGTGCGTGTGTGTTTCCAAAAAGGGCCATGGGTGCTGGCTTGCAGATGGCCATTGGGGCTTCGCGCACCCTCTGGCCATAATGTCAGGTGCAGATGGAGGGATGAAGAAGATGGCGAAAAAGGCACTCACCCTAATGACCCGAGTGAGGTCATTGAACTTCTTCCTGCATTGCACAGGAGTCCTGGCCACCACGCTGGTTGAGGTGACTCTTTGACAAACTTCCCTCCAAGCCCTGCGGTACTCATTCTGATGAGGCCTCCTGCCATTGTCGGGGTACAGCACAGCTCGCCGGCGCTCCACTTCGCCAACCAAAGCATCCAATGCCCCATCGGTAAAACGCTCCGCTCTCTGCCTCACCCTCTCCATATGTTCAAAGTTTGGAACGCCACAGAAAGCACAGCGCCGATTTTGAGGCCTACAAGGCGCAGAGTGTGGCTGCTGCTCCTAATTGACCCACCCCTTTAAGAGCTGGCCGGCGCCAGCATGTCTCGGGTAATCGATTATTGACAGCACCTGCGCTGCGCCCGGCCGCCGACATATTGAGTAGCGCCGCCAGGTTAGCGCCTTAAGACTCCCGTGCAGCGCCTGAATCAACGCCGCAATCACCTTTAGGGGCGCAGCAACCCAATATCGCTCGAGTGGCGATAAATTACGCCTGGTGAAAAAATTTGCGCAGCGCCAATTCTAACGCCCCAAACGGGGCTATACCCAATTTCTCCCCCTTTTTGTTTTGTGGCTGGGTTTGATCAAAAGAACCCACAGCACCATAACTTCAATTTTCTATGTAAGCAGGATTGCTCTAATAAACCAGTGCCACTGCATCATAAATTTTGGTTTGGCTTAGTTTTTGGAACAATTAAATAGCCTATTCTGACAATTCCACTGCTGATACCTTGATGTTGTCTGCTGCAGACCTTGTATGTGCTTCAGCATAAACACAACACATATTTTGTATATTTGTCTGCATTTTGGTTTTCAAACTCAGTTAAAGCTAATTATGCTGCTAGAAAAAATTGGTGATTCTGTGCGGGAGGTATCCAAACTAGCAAGCCCTGCTAGCCTATCCAATGAAGGCCATTAATTCAGTTCTATTTGCATTTATAATTTTTCTTGCTGGTTTGTCCTGTTTGAATTTTGTGGGCATGGAGATTTTCCAAACCCTGTTCTTAAAGTTGTTTCATTGGCTAATAAATCCTAAATCAGAACTTGAAGATTTGCTAGTATTCGCAGTTTCAGATATATGAAAGTTATTTGAACGTTGATTTTAAATTCTATATGTGGCACATGAGGCTACAGATAATACATCTAAGCTGCCATGAAGACAAAGCTCTAGAAGTTCGTGTTTGCCATGAAAGTTGCCTGTGTCACCGGAAAATGGAGTTAATGGCCGCAACACTAAAGAAAATAAATTCGTCTGATGGGGTTGGAGATTGGTGGCGCAGCGCTAACCTTCCATGCCACGCCCTCCTGGAACCTTCCATGCCACGCCCTCCTGCTGATGTTAGTGGAGACCTCCGAACCGAAGTTCCCATCCTGATGTGGTGTTCGCACAGCCTCTGGGAGTGAGGCTGTGGAGCTCTCAAGGAATTGTGGACATTTAAAAGGGCTATGAATTAAAGGGGCAATGCACTCAGAATTAATACAAATTAAAATGCAGTGAAAAAATGCAGTTTTCTGCCCTAATTGCCTTTAAAAAAAAACATTAAAGAGAAGTCCCCAATGTGATTATTCAGCTCTTAAAGCTGAATTCCTTTCTGAACCTCAAAAAATTGGAAAACTGCTTCAGCACTAACACAAATGGCTCAGCAAGCCAGGGAAAGGGCACCCAGTGTCTAACACACAGCACTCCAGCTTTGTGCAGAAGGTCAACACTACAAGACAGGTCCTCTACCCACAGGGGCCAGGAGGCCCTCCAGGAAGAAGGATGTGTGAGTACATCACTGAGGCTGTCACTGCCAGCAGTGTCACCCCCACAACCTGTAATGATCAGTAACATGTCATCCTAGGATGGTACACTAGGTGGAGCTGTATGTATATAAGAGTGGGCTACACACAATGCACTAGGTTACCCACAAGGCAGTAGTCAAGATGGATGCCTGCACACGAAGTCCACATGGCTGAATAAAGTGACTAGCTCAAGCTAGCTGTTCATAATGATAATGTCTATTTATTTATGAACATAACATGGTACCAGGATTGGTAAAATCTGCTGAATATTGTGAAATGTGACATGGAGACTTTGAAGCCACCGGAGGGTTTGAAACTCACGGGGAATGTCGACTGCAATTGGCGGACTTTCAAACAACAATTCGAACTCTACATTGCTGCCATCGGGTTCGGTATGAAGCCAGACACAAGGAAAATAGCGTTGCTGCTCACGGTTGCAGGCCCACAGGCGATAGAGGTATTTACTACATTTGTATTTGATCAAGAGGAAAACAGTGAAAAATTGGACGATGTGCTAAAGAAGTTTGATACACATTGTTCTCCCAAAAAGAACGAAACCTATGAGAGGTACGTGTTCCATTCACGGACACAGCAGCAAAATGAGACTTTTGATAGCTTTGTGACTGATCTAAAACTGAAAGCACAGACATGTAATTTCTCTGAGCTGAAATCATCCATGATTTGTGGCCAGATTGTGTTTGGTATTCATGATAAAAAGGTTAGGGAACGTTTGTTGAAAGAAACTGAACTAACATTGGAGAATACTGTGAAAATATGCCAAGCCAGTGAGCTAGCTCAAAAGCACGCGAAGACTTGCAGTGAAATTAATAATAATGCGATTGTAGTAAGTGATAGTGCTGCTGTCGGTGCTGTGTCCTACAAGGGGAAGAAACATGGGCAGAACAGAAATGCAAAGCAATCAGAGGATGGAATTTTTAATTGTAAACGCTGTGGTTACAAACATCAGTCACGACAATGCTCAGCGTTTGGAATGATGTGCACAAAATGTAATGGAAAGAATCACTTTGCCAAACAATGCTTTTCAAAAGTGAAAACAAAGAACGGGCAACAAGTCAATGTGATTGAGGACACTGATTTAAGTGAGACAATTTTTGTACGAATGGTGTCATGTGACAATATAGAAAAGGATACAGAAAATGTGCAGCCCTCAGGAATGGACAATGCTGACCATAAAGTTAATGCAGTAAAAGAGGACAAATGGATAATGTCACTGCAGGTAAATGGAGCATTAGTCACATTGAAACTAGACACTGGGGCAAAAGCAAACTTAATCAGTATGAGTGACATTAAATATATGAAAGAAAAGCCCAAAATACAGAAAAAGTCAGTACTACTGAAGAACTATAATGGACAGAAAATAGATAGCTTAGCTGTATGCACACTTAAAGTGACAGTCAAAGACAAAGTGCATCATCTCATGCTTTCTGTTGTGGCTGAAGGACTTGATTCACTATTAGGTGACAAAGCTTGTGAGGGCTTAGAACTGGTCAAGAGAGTCTACCGTATAAACTGTGCCATAAGCAGACCAGATGACTCGGTGGATTCTGTAGTGAGTAATTTTCAGGATGTGTTCAAAGGATTTGGAGTTCTACCATTCACTTACAAGATCCAGCTAAAGGAGGATGCTCAGCCAGTGGTACATGCTCCACGGAGAGCTCCAGCACCCCTGCGTGACCGGCTCAAGAATGAACTGGACAGAATGACCACACTAGGAGTCATCAGGAAAGTCGAAGAGCCAACAGACTGGGTTAACTCCATGGTATGTGTAAAGAAAAAGAACAATGATCTCAGAATATGCATGGATCCAAAGGTCTTAAATGCAAACATAAAACGTGAACACTACCAGATTCCCAAGCGAGAAGAAATCACCAGTGAAATGTCAGGTGCCAGATACTTCACAAAGCTCGATGCCTCACAAGGATTTTGGCAACTAAAACTGGATGAAGAGAGCACCAAATACTGTACCTTCAACACACCATTTGGCAGGTATTGTTTCCTCAGAATGCTTTTCGGGATAATATTTGCATCTGAAATCTTTCATAGAGCGAAGGAACACATAATTGAAGGTCTGGAAGGAGTTCGGGTCTATGTTGATGACATCATCATCTGGGGCTCCACACTGAAAGAACACAATGAGAGATTGACTAAAGTGCTACAGAGCATATGCCGGAATGGACTGAAGCTCAACAAAGCCAAGTGTCAGTTTGGCGTCCAGGAAGTCACTTTCCTAGGAGATAATCTATCTGGGAAAGGAATAGAGCCAGATATGGAAATAGTAAACGCCATACTCAACATGCCCCGAACCACTGACAAAAAAGGAGTGCTACGCATCATGGGGATGATAAACTTCATTGGAAAGTTCATTCCTAACTTGTCAGCCAAGACAGCCTGTCTGTGAGACCTGCTGCATAAAACAAATGAGTTCGCATGGACAGAAAGACATGAACATGAGTGGATGAACCTCAAAACAGTGCTGACAACCACGCCTGTACTCACCTTCTTTGAACCAACAAAGAGAATCAAAGTGTCAACGGATGCATCAAAAGATGGCCTAGGCGCAGTCTTGCTACAAGCAGAGGGTGAAGATTGGAAGCCTGTTGCCTATGCCTCCAGGTCTATGACTAATTCTGAGTGTCGATACGCCCAGATTGAAAATGAATGTCTAGGCTTGGTAGTTGGACTAGAAAAGTTCCATGGCTACATATATGGACTTCCCACCTTCACAGTTGAGACAGACCACTGCCCACTGGTTGCCATCATAAAAAATTTTTTGAATGAGATGTCTCCAAGGATTCAACGACTCATGATGAAGCTGCAAAGATATGACTTTGAACTGATCTACACACCAGGCAAATACATAGTGTTAGCAGATGCACTATCCCGAGCACCCACAATGAGTCATGTGAGCTCTACTGAAGAAGACGTGGATGTTCATGTGAGTATGGTCACTGCTGCGCTGCCCGTGTCAGACACAAAATCAAAGCAAATAGCAGAAGAAACAGTAAAAGATACAGTGTTACAAACAGTAATAGAGAACATTCACCATGGTTGGCCAAAAGTTTCCTGTCCAAAGTACTTTCACATCAGGTCAGAATTGAGTGTCGTATGTGGACTATTACTAAAACAGAACAGAATAGTCATTCCACAGGCTTTACGTCAAGACATGCTCAAAAGGATTCATGAGGGACACCTCGGAATTGAAAAATGCAAAAGGAGAGCAAGAGACACTGTTTATTGGCCTGGCATAGTAAGGACATTGAGAACATGATAGGCGAATGTGAGACTTGTTACTCACCACCAGAACAATCTCATGAAAACACATCAGACTTACCTGTGCTGAGAAGATCCACACGTGAAGTAAAAAGCCTGATAGAGTTAATCTTTGAGTACAAAGAAAACTATAATGAAAATGTATTGACTGTTGTGAAGATGTTTATGTCGTTATGATTGATTGATATTGATTGATATTGATTTTGTTTAACCTCAAAGAAAGGGGGATGTAATGATCAGTAACATGTCATCCTAGGATGGTACACTAGGTGGAGCTGTATGTATATAAGAGTGGGCTACCCACAATGCACTAGGTTACCCACAAGGCAGTAGTCATGATGGATGCCTGCACACGAAGTCCACATGGCTGAATAAAGTGACTAGCTCAAGCTAGCTGTTCATAATGATAATGTCTATTTATTTATGAACATAACACAACCTGGCTCCAGTGCCCAAAGAAGCTTCATGACTTCAGACCACTGATCAAGGTCAGTGAATGCATCTTCAAAAGCTGTCTCCCACCAAATGCACCACTAGCCTCACATACTGCTCAATGCATGACTCCCACCCCCAATCACTCACCTACCAACAATTTGCACCAATCACGTGGCACATCTCCCATTCCTAGCTTCACCTCACCCCCTTGGAGGAGACAGTGCAGGCCATTCTTAGCAGGGGCATGGCTGAATCCTTGGTCAGCGGCGGGGCTGAAAGGATAAAAGATGCTGGTATTCTCGTACATTATCCTCCTTCTGGCACGCACCTCTTGCTTTCCCACCCTCCTGTCACCACAACTCCACCCTTGTGCCTTCCTCATTTCGCACACCCAAGAAATGCAGCCTGCCCAGCCAGTGGGTAACGAAGAAGAGGGAGAGGAGAGAGAAGACGAAGTGGAAGAAGAAGAAGAAGCAGAAGCAGAAGAAGAAGAAGAAGAAGAAGAAGAAGATTTTATTTCAGCATTGTGGCCAAGAGGATCCTGTGATGGTTAGTAACAGAGGGAAGGTAAGGTGTGGGACAAATGTGGAAAGGGGATTTGGGTTGTGGTTACTGGTACCGCAGGTGGATGATTCTATCCCAGATATCCCAGCCAGAAAGTGGCTGTCTGGTTTGCATCCTTCCTTCTGCTTCCTCCTCTTCGGCTTCTTCCTCTTCTGTGTCTTCCTCTTTCCTCTGCAAGCGGATGTTGTAAATTACAACATAAAATTCTGGAAATACTCAGCCGGTCAGGCAGCATCTCTGGTTCTCTCTCCACGGATGTTGCCTGACCTACTGAGTATTTGCAGCATTTTCTGTCTTCTCAGAGGCCATCCTTTACCATCTGAGACCTTGCAAGTGTCCAGAAGTACTCCCTACACACTTACAAAACTTATAACACCTATTACAGCAAGCCACTGATTCATAGACATAGAAACATAGAAGATAGGAGCAGGAGTAGGCCATTCGGCCCCTCGAGCCTGCTCCACCATTCAATGAGATCATGGCTGATCATCCAAATTCAGTACCCTGTTCCTGCCTTATCTCCATATCCCTTGATCCCTTTAGCCTTAAGAAATATATCCAACTCCTTCTTGAATATATATAATGAATTGGCCTCTACTGCCTTCTTTGGTAGAGAATTCCACAGGTTCAGCACTCTCTGGGTGAAGAAATTCCTCCTCATCTCTGTCCTAAATGGCTTACCCCTTACCCTTAGACTGTGACCCCTGGTCCTGGACTCCCCGACCATCGGGAACATCCTTCCAGCATCTAGTCTGTCTAGTCCTGTTAGAAATTTATACATTTCGATGAGATCCCCTCTCATTCTTCTAAACTCCAGCGATTACAAGCCCAATCGACCCAATCTCTCCTCATACATCATTTCTGCCATCCCAGGTATCAGCCTGGTGAATCTTCACTGCACTCCTTCCATGGCAAGAATATCCTTCCTCAGATAAGGTGACCAAAACAAATAAAATCAAAAAATTCCAGTCCAAAAGATTAAATTCAAACTTACCTGAATGATGTGTGTGTCCCTTTTAAGAGGTGCTGAATTTGTTTGCCTGGCGTGCTTAGCATCCAGCGTTGAATTCAGCACTAGGGTCGAAGTTCGGAGTGGTGACGTTGTAGGATTCGCAAAATTGGACTTTGTATTAATAAGGGTCAAATGGCAGAAGAGCCCGTGATTATAAAGACTGTTTTAAAAGAAGCCCAGGAAAAGGGGCCTACAAAATGGCCACCATTCCATGTGACCAGCTTATTGGGACACTTTAAAATGGTTCCTGTGCAACCTCAGACAGCTTTTTGAATTCAACCCACAGCAAGTTCTGGAAGCCGTTTCTGAGAGAACGAAACCAGACCCACACGTATGCATGTGGATTAGATGCAGATCCAGTCAAGATCGGCCTGGAGACAGAGGCCATCAAAATGTTGACCCAGACAAAAGGGAACAATTTCATATTCATGAGAACAGCACCCAGGACTAGATAACGAGATCAGCAGGACATTAAAAACAATGAAGGTCATTCCAGACCAGTGATGGGCCTTTACCGGCCATCGAAAACATTAAAAAATATAATAACTACCCCGCTGTGCTCCCAGCCCACCAAAAGTAAAACAAAGACTAACCTGATTTTGGGCGGGAGATGGAAGCTTCTGGAAGAAAGGTATATCTGGAAGACTTTTCGGCAGTGGGGGAGAGCTCAGACGGAAGACACACTCAGAAGAAGAAGCAGGCGCTCGCAGGAGGAAGAAGAAAGCCAATATCAAGAAGGCCGTCTCGAAGCCGGCGTCCCGCCCCGGGGAAACACATCGGGAGATCATCGACCATCCCCGGGCCGTTGCCAGAACGAGAGGCCATCGACCCAACTTGGGAGAAGAAACAAAAAATAAAAACCCCAAGAGAAGAAACCTTCCAGCCACCCTGGTTGGAAGGAGAAGAGATAAAAACAAACTGAAGAAGCGATGGGAGCCAGCCCAAGGCTCCTCTGACCAGGGTCGAGCCGACGATCCTCGACCCCGCCGACATCCAGGCCTGCCGGTGTCCAGCCACACCCAACCCCCACCTCAGGAGAGAGGTGTGGCGCAGCTCGCAGGGGCTCCACAATCCACGTGGGGACGAAACGCCGGAAAGGACCAAACACAGACTCGATTTCAAAACCTTGCTCTTCCTGGTGGGATTGGTGAGCATGTTTCTGGCCCTTCACAATCAGATCTAGATAGGTTTAATAAGGGGTTTAATAAGGATACAATTAACATGAGTTGTTGCCCCTTGATGTTCCGTGTGTTTCCTTATTTCATGATGATCTTTGTAGAGTATAAGATGCCTGTATTTGCCTTAGTTCGTACTGTGTCGTTATGATTTGTTTTGTGTTTTTCCCTCCCATGTACTCTCTTATCTGCTTGCATTTGATTTGATATTTTTCCTTATGCAATAAAATTTCATTTTGTTTCATCAAACTTGGTCTACAAGAGTTTTCTCTACATTGTAGTTCCTGCCCCAAAGTCCAGAGTATAGAATCTAAGGGGCGAGTGGGTCGAACCACTCAAGGTTTTACTGTGCAAGAGAGAGAGGCCTCTAGAGAGAGAAACCTCAGGGACATCTCTCGGGAAAACCCCTTACAACGTTAAGTCAGCGTTGCACGCCGATTGATGCCACCACTCTGCCATTTTGTTTTCCAGGCTGCTGCCAGTTACCGGCAGCACAAAGGGAGGGAGGAAAATGACAGCTGCCACAGGACCTGCCACCAGATGGCGAAAGAGTGGCGGCCGCCAATTTTTCACCATTTGATGATGCTACGGAGTGCCGGTAAGCACATGAATTTCTAGCTCAAAAAGCTTTGACACCCCCGGTCAATGGGATCATTATGTTGATTATGGCATGATTTGCAGTCTTCCATTCATAAGCTTAGTAAAATGTGTTGCAAGGGTACTTTATTTAAGTTGACACTGCTCCGTCACTGAAGTGGATAATTTAAATATTAAGCTTTAATCCTTTGCACAATTTCTTTCCTAATTACTGGTATAAAAGAAGTTGCACTACTCTCCCAGTAGATGGTGCTCCCTTCATCCTCTTTCTCTTTCTCTTGGCAATTCCTGCTCAGAGAAAGAATAAAGAAAATGCCTTTACAAAATGACGGCTAAGAATGGATTAAAAAAAGTGCATTTTAAAAAAAAGCGTGTTTCATTTTGCTTTTTCTTTATCAATAAAACTTTCCTGTAACATCTTTCTGTGAATTACATTGTTGAGATGCCTGTTTAAAGAGCAAATTTTATAAATTCACTCAATAATTTTCTTCATTATTGGGAATAGCTTATAGGTATTTCAAAAATAAAATATATAGGATTTTCATAATATATAAACTGACAATGATTTTCTAGTAACGTGTTTAAAATATATCTTTAGATTGTTTTTTTCACACCAGCATGAGGTCCTTTTATTCTACTCCACAGCTTGCCATGCAATGTAACAAGCACTGGCATTATTCTGAAGAGTATTATGATGGGGAACTACAGACTGCAGCGGTCTCCACAGTCTCATTGGCCGCTACAGTGCTGTAACTACCAGTATATACAAAAAAAAATAACATAATACTACATACAACAGTTAAGGCTGGATTATATTGGTCTGGAGGGAGCAATATTTGACTTTTTCACTATTCCATAATCCAGAATGTAAGTATAAGATTGAAAGGTTCTTCAGAAGAAAGCTGTATGTAAATAACTGTTCTCTCTCTAGGTATGGTCTTTATTTTCTGACTTTTCTTGATTGCATTTTGTAAATTTCATGTCATCTAATTAATGCTATGATAATTTGTAGTATGATGATTTCTCTCTTTGGCTATATCCTTAATATCGATACAAATGTGCATTAAATGAATTCAAAAATCAGTGTCATTAGAGTGAGTTTTTTTTCTGAGGGGAGTGGGTTTAGATGGTCTTGGTGTTCAGATGATATAAACAAAGCAATTGACTTTTACTCTTGTGGTTTATTATATCCAAATCCAAAAATGTGCATTACAGATTGCAATGCAAATAATGTTTGTATATCATTCACAGTAACATGAGATTTATTTGTATCTGATTTTGGGCAGCACTAGCAAGGCCACAGTTAATGCCCACCCCGAGTTACCCTGAAATGGTGGCAGTGGGCCTTTTTCTTGAACCACAGTTACAGTCCTTGTGGTGATAATCATAATCAAACAGCAACTGATTGCAATCTCATTCCAAATTTCTCAATGCTGCTTATGATGTGGCAAGGTGTAATGTATAAATAAAGTTTGTATAATACTATTTATATATTTACTGGAACTTCCCAGGGCCTCCCTGATTGAAGGGATTCTGGAATAAATTAGTAAAAAATCTCTTCCAAAGTCCCTGCAAAAGCTCCAAAGAATGCAACCAAAACACTTTCAGGTAGATTCCTGACATGTGACAGATTGCAGGTGAGTGCCCCTTTAAATGATCCTCTCAATTGCCGTTTCCAGCCTGTATCGCAAAGTATTAATAGGTGGGTCTGGCACTCAGCGCTAACATAAGAACATAAGACATAGGAGCAGGAGTAGGCCATTTGGCCCCTCGAGCCTGCTCCGCCATTCAATAAGATCATGGTTGATCTGATCTTGGCCTCAACTCCACTTCCCTGCCCGCTCCCCATAACCCTTGACTACTTCCATCATGATCAGTCAAAATGGCATTGGGGTTCTATTGACATGAATAAAATGGCTCAACAGCAGGAATGTGGTAGTAACTTATTCTCCACAAATTTTCAGGATGCTACTGCCCCGTTTCCACCCAGCGTAGCCTTTGAAAATCCACTCCACAGTGTCTTTCCTTATTGTACATTAGTTGCTTTTCAAAATGAAATTAATTGAGTATTGAAGCAGCCTCTAATTATCTGATTATTGCCTGTTATGTTGACAATTTGAAAAAGTAAACATTTTAATTGCTAACAACTGCAAGACATATTGAAATCTAGAGATAGAGTAAAAAGCACACAGAGGGTGGAAATTTGTTTTGGCCTGTGTTCAGGCCTGAAATAGGTGGCGCGCTGGGATGTGTGCATGCATGCCGCCCACCATGTTGAATGCTTAGGTACCCGTTTAAGCCTGCAAAACAAGCATTTTCCTTATTTAATGTGTCTTTTTTCAAATAAAAACTAAGAAGGTGAATTTTGAAAGTTCTAATTACTGTCAATGTTTTGTTGGTGGCTAGCAATTAGGAGGTTGACATTTTTTTACAGCACTGTGTGTGAGGGGGAGTGAGGTAAAGGGATGGCCAGACAGAGACAGATAAAAGACCAAAGAGAACCTTTAGAAGGTCATAAATCAGTGCTACCACATAGGATTCCCCCCAACCAGTGCTGCAGGGCCGATGCCATTCCCTTTCCCTCACAGCTGATAGATGCCAGGAATCCACTAGCGAGCCAATCCCTCACATTCAACTCCCAGCTCTGCCTTCCACAGTTCTGCCAGACTCCAGGTTCTCACTTCACAGTGATGATAGATTAAAGGACCCCCCTCCATGTTGCCAAATTACAGCACCTCATTGCAGTAGTCAAACTCTAGGATCACTACCCCATCTCTGCGAGACACAAGGACCATTCCCCAGTGCAACCAAAAACCAGGACTACCCCCATTATTACAAAGCAAAGGATTGCCCCCAAGTGCAGCTGAATCCCATTCCACCTTCGCATTATTGCTGAATATTGACCCCATAACTTTCATGCAGTTCTCCCTATCTCCTGCCATAATTTTGGTGGGAGATCAGTGGAAACCCCAGAGAAATGGTATAAAGTGCTGTTTTTAGCCATTTACGTCATTTCTTCAAGTGTTTTGCTGATCTCCCAACACAGAAACCCCGCATAAATTTCTGGTGCAGATATGTGCCTCCAAGTGGTGCATCTTGCATACTATCTTGCTGTGTATTATCAGCCTTAAAATGGTAAGGGTTAGAAAATAAGTACCAATTTTTCAGACAATACTAAAAGGATTATAATTAAAATATAAAGGCCATTCATTTACAATTTTCACAGGATCGAGCTGTGAAATTCAATCTTCGAAGTACCAGTAAAAATCCCAGAATACATATTAATAAAAATAAATTTGACCTATCGATTTACTGTAAATCACTGGCCCAGATGAAAGGTCAAACTCTCTTTGGCCAAGAAATTCGGGGGTTTAGCGTCAGCCATTAAGGCCCATTTTGATGAAAAAATGGCAGCTGACTTGCTTCCGCCTGCTTCTGGTGGGTCCTGCGATGGCCGCCATTTTGGGCAGGTCGGGAGCGCTGCAGTTGCCAACGCTCGCTAGAGAAATGAAAATGAGGCAGATCGTGATGTCAATGAGCGTGCAATGCTGATTTGACGCACAATCTGCCATTTCCGATGTCGACGCTCCACTTACCACGCTCTCTTAATCACGACCAACTGACCAAGCGTTCAGCAGGAGGAAGGAGCCCCCAGCAGTGCTATTTAAAGGGATCATCAACAACAACCTGCAGCTGACATAGTTTCTCAGTTTTACTGGCTCTATCTAAGTTTTTGCAACTCCAACAGCTTTCTAAACTTGTTTAAAGTTGCTGAGGTGACAGAGAGTATTGCTGCAAGTGGAGAACACCTTGATTCCCATTTAAAGGCTTCTGCTCACACCATTTGCTCACAATCATGGGGATTCTACTTGCAGTCTCCCTCACACTCGAGTATCTTCAGGAGAGGGAACAGAAGCAGTGAAGAAGAGGAGAAGATGCTCGCAGAGGGAGGAGGAGCATGGCCAGGATGCCTTACCCGCTTAAGGTCTTCCAAGAACACTTCTCTTACCTCCACTTAAGCAAGGAGCAGTGTATTAGGAGGCTCCGCTTCACCAAAGAGTTGGTCATAGAACTCTGCCACCTCCTGCAACCAGATCTGCAGCCTCAGAGCAGGGTAACTATGGCTCTCCCAGGGCCCTCAAGGTCACTGTGGCCCTCAATTTCTTCACCAGCGGACCCTTCCAGTCTGGAGCAGGAGACATAACTAACATCTCCCAGTTCGCTGTCCATCACTGCATCCGGGAAGTCACAGAGGCTCTCTACTCCAGGAGAAGGGACTTCGTGGTCTTCTCTATGAATAGATGGGACGAGCGCAAATGTGGCTTTGCAGGGATATCCGCCTTCCCCATGGTGCAGGGCACCATCAATGCACATGTGGCTTTGCGGGCACCATATACCAATCCTGAGATGTTCCGTAAATGCAAAGGCTAATAATCACTTAATATGCAGTTGCTGTGCGACCACATCCAGCGCATCATGATGGTGCATGCCCGCTATTCTGGCAACAGTCATGATGCCTTCATCCTACGCCACTCCAGTGTGCCAGCAATCTTCCAGCCATCATGTCAAACCCAAGGATGGCTACTGGCTGATAGAAACATAGAAGATAGGAGCAGGAGTAGGCCATTCGGCCCCTCGAGCCTGCTCCGCCATTCAATGCGATCATGGCTGATCATCCAAATTCAGTACCCTGTCCCTGCTTTCTCCCCATATCCCTTGATCCCTTTAGCCTTAAGAAATATATCCAACTCCTTCTTGAATATATTTAATGAATTGGCCTCCACTGCCTTCTGTGGTAGAGAATTCCACAGGTTCACCACTCTCTGGGTGAAGAAATTCCTCCTCATTTCTGTCCTAAATGGCTTACCCCTTACCCTTAGACTGTGACCCCTGGTTCTGGACTCCCCGACCATCGGGAACATCCTTCCTGCATCTAGTCTACCCAGTCCTGTCAGAATTTTATAAGTTTCAATGAGATCCCCTCTCATTCTTCTAAACTCCTGCGAGTATAAGCCCAATCGACCCAATCTCTCCTCATACGTCATTCCTGCCATCCCAGGTATCAGCCTGGTGAATCTTCGCTGCACTCCTTCCATGGCAAGAACATCCTTCCTCAGATAAGGCGACCAAAACTGCACACAATACTCAAGATATGGTCTCACCAAGGCCCTGTACAACTGCAGCAAGACATCCTTGTTCTGTACTCAAACCCTCTCGCTACAAAGGCCAACATACCATTTGCCTTCTTAACCGCCTGCTGCACCTGCATGCTTACCTTCAGCGACTGGTGCACAAGGACACCCAGGTCTCGTTGCACTTCCCCTTCTCCCAATCTATTGCTATTCAGATAATAATCTGCCTTCCTGTTTTTGACACCAAAGTGCATAACCTCGCATTTATCCACATTATATTGCATCTGCCATGCTTCTGCCCAATCACCCAACCTGTCCGAATCATCCGGGAGTTTCTCGGCATCCTCCTCACAGCACACACGCCCACCTAGCTTTGTGTCATCTGCAAACTTGGAGATTTTACATCTAGTTCCCTTGTCTAGATCATTAATATATATTGTGAATAGCTGGGGTCCAAGGACCGATCCCTGCGGTACCCCACTAGTCACTGCCTGCCACTCGGAAAAAGACCCGTTTATTCCAACACTTTGCTTTCTGTCTGCCAACCAGTTCTCTATCCAAGTCAATACCTTGCCCCCAATCCCATGTGTCTTAACTTTACACACTAATCTCTTATGCGGGGCCCTATTGAAAGCCTTCTGAAAGTCCAAATACACCACATCCACTGGTTCTCCCTTATCTATTTTACCAGTTACATCCTCAAAAAATTCCAGTAGATTAGTCACCAGTATGGTTGAAGAGGGGGATTAAAGGGATATGGGAACAGTGTGCATATGGGATTAGGGGTACTGCTTATGTGGAGGATGAACACCAGCACAGAGTGTTTTTGGCCAAAATGTTTGTTTCTGTATTTCCTATGTAATTCTATCTCCCGAAATGCATCCAAATGTTTCTTGAACCCATTTATACTGTATGCTTAAATGACCTTCCCTTGTAATCTATTGATCTTTAGCTGAAAATGTTGCACCTGACTTCCCCTTTTCCAATGTCCTAATTTTTGAACAAAAAGCAAAATAGCGCAGATGATTGAAATCTGAAAAAAACAGAAAAAGCTGGAAATAGTCAGCAGGTCAGGTAGCATCTATGGAGAAGCAGGAGTCCTGAGGAAGGATCTTAGGCCTGCAATGTCAACTGACCTCAATTTGATCACTTCCATTCTCTTCTTTTACAAAAAATGTCCACCTGCTGAACCAGTCCTCATAACTTAAAATCTGATTCTCTGAATCATCTTAGTTGCTTACATCTGCACCATCTCAAGGGCAGCTCTTTGCACTGTAAATTTTCAAGACTGTTTCTCTAGTTCGCTGACACAACTAGACAACTAAAGGGCCAAGTTTCTGGCTGTAGGTTATTCAAGCTTTAACAGAGGAATTATTCATGCAAGACAAACTGTTTGTGAATCACTGGCTTGAGACAACAGGAGCACAATAAAGCATATGTGCTGTATGCAGTTGTGCAAAATTTATTTCAGAATTGTCTTCACAGTAGCAGAGATGGATTTTGAATGTCATTTATACATTGTCATTTTTATCAAAGATATAGTCATGTTTACAAGGTTGATTTCTCTTTTTACGTCCCAGGGATGCACAGCTGGTGAGGAGGGAGTAAAGGTCAGGTGTACAAAGTTCAAATTTCTAGCTACACCAGTGCTGTAATTTCCTGTCCATGTAGTTTAGTGAACTGATCATAGCAGAGTGCAAGTCTATCACAGTTTAGTGCTTAAGAAGCAGGGAATTAGATTCTTGACCCTTGACTCTTGTAAGTAAAGAAATGGTCAACAATTAATACCTGCTGAAAAAAAACTTCAGGGATAAGGTTCAAAAAACATCCAAAAATGGACACGTCAATCATTGTAACAGAAACACTGGCCAGGAAGGGAGCGATATTCGGTTCAGGCTCAAATCCCCACACCATACAAATGCCAGAAAACAACTATAGGAAGACATCACCAAAAGAATTAATGCTGTATCCACTATCCATCAAACATACCAGGTCAGGAAATGGTTCTCTAATGTGAGAAAAACCCAAACGTGTCCTTCAGCTGTCAAACAGGGCCACAATAACTCAAAAGTTTTAATGCTAACTGAAAAATCTGTTGCAGAACAGCTTGGCCTGGAACATTTAAAGGGAATTGCTGAGACTGACAAGGACTTTATCCACCAATTAATCCTCCTTTCAAATGTCACATTGTACACTGTGCATTAGTGATAGGAAGTGTTGCCTGTACTTAGAAAGATTTGCATTTATATAGTGCCTTTCACTACATCAGGATGTCCCAAAGCACTTTACAGCCAATGAGTTACTTCTGAAGTGTAGTCACTGTTGTAATGTGGGAAACTCGGCAGCCAATATGCGCACAGCAAGGTCCCACAAACAGCAACATGATAATGGTTAGGTAATCTGTTTTTAGTGATGTTGATTGAGGGATAAATATTTGCCAGGACACCGGGGTTAACTCCCCTGCTCTTCTTCTAAACAGTGTAATGTGATATTTTACATCCACCTGAGAGAGCAGACAAGGCCTTGGTTTAACATCTTATCTGAAAGACAGCACCTCTGACAGTGCAGCACTCCTTCAGTACTGCACTGGCGTGTCAGCCTAGATTTTTGTGCTCAAGTCTCTGGAGTAGGACTTGAACCCACAACCTTTGTGGCTCAGAGGCAAGAGTGCTACCCACAAAGCCACAGCTGATGCTCATAAAATAATGCTATCACCTATGATTATTTGCATCATGGACAACATTTTCTGCTTTAAAGGACACTCGACCATTTGGGATGCAGAACACCATACAAACGCCACAAACTACCCACACTATCACAGCTACTGTTTAAAGTACCAACCAGCACAGCTGCAAAGATGTCTGCATCTTTAGAACCCACTGAGCACAGAGGATGTAACACCTCTGTTAGTTCAGGGCATATCATAACCATATAGAGTTGTAGGCCCAAGGCCTAAACAGATAAAATTGTAAGTACAGAACTCTGAGGGTTCATATTAAAGCACCAACAATGTAACCACAATGCTATGGCCAAAGTGCATACTACGGTAACCAAGAGGATGGAGAAATCCACCTTAGAGGTATCTATAATATTCTGGATCAATGATTGGTTGTACTGCAATCCACTGTAGAGGGAATGTTAACCAACACCATGGCTGCAATACGACTTTTGCTGTTTACAGTGTATATAAATAACTTGCCAGTCTCCTTGGTTTTGCACACGGGGAGGCAAGACATAGTATAGTTTTCAGGTGAAGTGGGCTTAGAAGATGGGGTAAGTGGAACAAGCCATGCAGATGTGATACAGTTCCCATTTTGAAGCCATGCATTCTGTCTTTATTTTGTATAATGCTTTGGGGGAGAAATTTGGTATCGCCCCGTTTGGGGCGCAATTATCGGCCGAGCGCAAAGTTTAGCGCCTGGTGCTAATTATCACCTCTGACTGCAAACTTGGCTTCTATCGCCCCTGGAGATGATTGGAGCGCTAAATCAGGCGCTACACACCTCTCTTAAGGCACTAACGCTGAGGAGCAAGGCGCTACCTCAGATCGCTGGCAATGGAACACAGACACACTGACGCGGCCATTTCTTAAAGGGGATGGTCGATCTTGCTCTCCATCCACACCCTACTCATTGCAACCTTGAATCTTGGCCTGGGGAGACCTGTACAGCAATTCTGCTGGAAAGAACAATGGAGAGGCCCAGGGAAAGAGCTCAGAGTGCAGCCCCCAAGTCTCTTCTAAATCGATGCAAGGAAGGTCAAATCAAAATGAACCTGCAAAGTGCTGCTCAGTACCCAAAACTCCTTCACACAGCGTTGAATCTCTCCAGAAATCTCTCTCTCTCTCAGAATGCCTGGTGCAAAAATGTCGCCGACAAAAAAAGGCAGGAAGCGGCTGCCTTTAAATAACGCTCCCCCAGTCCCTTCCCGGCTGCAAAATGTTCCCCTCCGCCTGTCGTTGCGAGCGGCAGGTGGAAAGGCAGGGGGCGCCACTCAATATCCGGTCCGGGGTGCTATCGGGGCATTACACGCTCGACTGACGTCACGATCTGCGGGTGCAGGAGATCATGGCAGTGGTGTTTAGCATCGCCGCAAAATGTCTGGTCAATTTCGCGAGCGGCGCTAACATCGCCGCACCCGGGCACAAGTTACTTTGCACCCAGTTCTAATGGGAGGCACAAAGCAACCGAATTTTTCCCCCTTTGATTCTATATGATAATTTATAGTTAAATAGCAAGACTTGTGGCAATTTGGGAGGCATAGAATTAGAGTTGATTGGAGCATAAGAGTTTAGCGGCAGCATAGGTTGAGAAACTGGGAGATGCAGAACTGAGATGCTCCAGTGAGAGTGTGTAACTACAGCGTGAAAAGATTACATAGGGGGTCTCCATTCTAAATATAAACATAAGAATTTGTAATGGGAAAAATGAACAACAGGATGTTACTTTTGTAGTCAGGAACTGTGCGCTGACATAAGATTTTTTGTATAATATTAGTCATTGTACACAGGGAGTCAAGACTGAGTGAAGCTAGTTTTGAGCACGACGGATAATTGAAATGAGTTTGCAGGTGTCATTTATTCTCCATTTTTACATAATAAGGGTCAAAATTCTTATACAATAGCAAAATACTGCGGATGCTGTAAATCTGAAATAACAACAGAAAACGCTGGAAAAACTCAGCAGGCCAGGCAGCATCCGTGGAGAGAGAAACAGATTTAACGTTTCAGGTCAAAGACCTTTCGTCAGAACTGGAAATAAAGCAGGAAAAGGAACAGATTTTAAAGCAAGTTTAGGTGCTGGGAAATGGGGGAGGGGATGAAAGAACAAAAGGGAAGGTCTGTGATAGGATGGAAGGCAGGAGAAGTAAAGAGGCATTAAGAGATATTCAAGGCAAGAGGAGGTGGTAATGGGACAGATTAAGAAACAAAGGATGGCTCTAGATGGAGTGTGAATTGCGCTGGCAGAATGAAAGACAGCTGCCATGTGGGAGGGAAGAACAGAAGGCCAAACAAAAAGTGTGGATAAAAAATATATGTGATGGGGGCCGAGGTTATGATCTAAAATTGTTGAAATCTATTTTGAGTCCAGAGGGCTGTAACGTGCCTAATCAAAGGATGAGGTGCTGTTCCTCAAGCTTACGCTGAGCTTCCATGGAACAATGCAAGAGGCCGAGGACGGTGAGGTCTGAGTGGGAATGGAGTGGTGAATTAAAGTGACAGGCGACCGGAAGCTCGGGGTCTCCCTTACGGACTGAACGGAGGTGTTCCACAAAGCGGTCACCCAATCACCCAAAGGGTCAAAATTCTGATTGGTCTGCTCCACCAGTGGAACTGCAGTGGAATAGGCCTTAAGTGCACATGATCAGGTAAGGCGCATCATGCCAGTAAGGTTGTTTCAGCAATGCTCGCCCATTGGGGGTCCGGAATGCTGGAGAGGCTCTACCATGCTGCTTCAATGGATGAGAGAAGGCACAAGAAGGGCCCAATACAAATGTATGTTTCTTTTTTAGTCCTCAGTTATCAAAGGGACTTACTATGTGGTTTCTTGTAAGTAATCGACCATCTCTGTGGCAACAACAGTTGTGGAACGTTTGCTGGGACTTCAGCAGGACTAATGCCAGATCTTAGTTAGCAGTAGTCCGAATGAGGTCCTTAAAGGGCAAAATCAGCAGAATTCCCGAGGAAGTCCGGCAACTCCCTCAGACATGTCCCCTTGGTGTCGGGTGGTGGGCGGAAGATTTAACCTCTTCCCCACTGGAATTTTCTGACCTTTTCTCCACAGTTAGAATTCTAGTGGAACTGAGTTCCATCCCATTTACTGGACCTCTTCTGGTAGTTAATGCGAAGAGGTCCTTAGGGCTTGAATAGGAATTTGTATAATGCTTTGATTTTATATGATATTTTTCAGTTAGATAGCAAAACTTTTTGCAATTTGGGAAACAGGTAAATAGAATTGGTTAGAACAATGGAGTTGTAATTCTTGTGAAGTTGTATTTATAAGGAAAGTGCAGGCTGTTCAATATTAGTCGATTGCTCTGGAAATGAAAAAGGAGGCATTATAGAGCTGAGAAATTTATACATGCACTGTCATTCACATTCTATGTTTGAGATGGCTTGAATGAATTGGTATGCTCTATGCATTAAATTATAGGTGTCATGGGATTTGAAAGTGCTACAGCTGCAGATGCAACAGTTGCATCTCTGTGTACCTTCCATTATCAGCATCATTTATTAAAATTTGATAGTGGTGGTCTTTCTATCCTGAACGCTAGACGTGTGCCAGATCATCAGAGTTACAGACCAGAAAGGGGGCCAGGGAGCAGCAAGGCCAAGTCTCTGCCCTTTTTTTTGCACAATAAGCGAGAAAGAGTGAGGACAGGAGGAGGGCCACCCCCATTAGCCCACCTAACCCCCCTGGGAGGAGGCGGTCCTGGAGATCGTAGGAGTGGAGAAAGATGCGCAAGTGGGGGAGGAACAGAGGGGTGCATCACAGCAAGCTGGTGACAGAATAGTTTTCCATCTCTCTCATTGACATTGCACGAGTCGCTCATAATGATTCTGAAGCTCTAACAGAGGACCTATGATCATCTGCAATAGGCAATATGCATGTAACCTTGACATCACATCTCTGACTCTTTCCTTTACTCCACCACAGGACCATCACAAGCACGAGTCCCCACTAGACAGGAGGAAGAGCATGAGCCTCAAGACTCCTCAGAGGAAGCTACAAACTCTGAGGGCGCAGCGTCAGCAGAATTCAGCATACCCAGCACCAGCGCAGACACTCACACCTTGGTGGGACCTTCGGGACATAGAGTAGTGTTGTCACCTGGTGTATCACAGCTCACAAGTGAGCATCAGCAGATTGTGGAGACAGGGACAGCAGTGGAGAGTCCTAGTCAGAGGGCGCAGAACTCTGCCAGCTCGGCTCAGCTGCATGTCGACCTTCTGCCTTTGGGTCCATCCATAAGATCAGTGGTGCTGGAACTCCAGGAACAGTTGCAGGAGTCTCTGGCAGGTTTTGTCGCCAGGGTTGCTGCGAGTGTGGAGTGAATGGAGGAGTCCATTGCAAATATTAATAGAGCCTTTGTGGAGTCATGGGCGCATGAACGCATCACCATGGAAAGGATGGCAACCTCCATGGAGGTGATAAGTCGCCAGAGTGCAGAAAACATGGTGAGTGTTCTGAATAGACTGACATCGCTGGAGGAGCGATGGTCATCTATTGAACAGAGAAACCAGATCTTCATGGAAGTCCTTCTGAGTAGGACTGCCAGTGCAGATACGGGTCCCCATGGCCCCCCTGATGTGCAGCAAGGTGCTCTCAAGCCACTTGCAAGCGCTGAGGGGGACCTGTCCCATGAGAAGGAAGTTGGTGGCAGACATCAAGGAAGTGGGGGCTCCTCTCCAAGCGCTCACACTTCCATGCCACTGCAGAGCCCTCGGTCAGAGCCCCACCAGAGTACACACCCAACTGAGATCAGCGTCTCAACCCCTGCACAGCCGCAGGAGCAGCAGACTGTTGGCGGGCCCTCACAGGTTCACAACCCTAGAGGACGCCCGCCAAAAGTGTCGAGACAGGAGCAGCAGGAAAGTGAGCAAGGGGCCTTCACATTTGCTGAAGCCACAGGGGAAGCACCACGTAGGAGCACACATAAGAGAAAGATACTGCACAAATAGTCACAAGGGTAGTCACTTGGGTGAAATTTGATGTTTTCTGTGAAAAAGCCATTAGATGAATAATGTAAATAAAAAATCTGATGGTTACTGCTGTAGTTGTGGCATGTGTCATTTCGTGAATGGGACTTTCACATTGTGGGCTTAGGATTACTTGCAATTGTCAGTATGGTGGTCAAATTACTAGGAATCCGCTGGTCCTTGGCCATTGTCGATGCTCAGGTAAGAAACTGCGAGGCAAAAGTGCTTGATTGGCTAGGCTAAGCAAATCTGGCCAAGATGAGTGCGTTCCTTGCATCCCGGTCAGCAATGTTCTCGCATACTGCTGCCGCTAGTTGATGGGCCTCTGCAGGATGTTCATTTTCGCACTCCTCCACCTCTTCCTCCTCCTCATCTGAGGAGGATATGTGAGGAGCCACTTGGTCCTCAGGAATCTGCAAGCCATGATGCTGTGCCATGTTGTGAAGTGCACAGCAAACCACAACGATTCTGGAGACCCTGGCTGCTGAGTACTGCAGGGCTCCACCTGATCTATCCAGGAATCTGAAGCGCATCTTCAGCAAACCGATGGTTTGCTCGATTATGTACCTGGTGGAAATGTGGCTGGAGTTGTAGCTCTCCTCAGCTTCATTGGATGGTCTCCACAACGGTGTCATTAGCCACATCCTCGGGGGGATAGCCCTTGTCTGCAAGTAGCCATTCGCTATGTTGGTCTGGCGGACTGAATAGCGGAGGCACACTGGACTGTCGCAGGATGAAGGAGTCATGGCAACTGCCAGGGTACTTGGCACAAACATGCAAAATTTCCTTCTTGTGGTCACACACCAGCTGAACGGTAAGGGAGTGGAAGCCCTTGCGGTTGACAAAAATACCTGGATTGCGATGGGGTGCCTTAAGGGCCACAAGTGTGCAGTCAATGACACCCTGCACACTTGGAAAGCCTGCCAGATTAGCTAATCCAACCGCACGCGCCGTGACACTTGCTTGATCCTTGGTGAAATGGATGTGATTGTGCACGATGGCAAAGAGGGCATCGGTTACCTGCGTGATGCAAGTGTGTGCGGCCGCCTGGGAGATGCCGCTGATGTCTGCTGCTGATCCCTGGAATGAGCCTGAGGCAAAAAAGTTGAGTGCAGTGGTGACTTTGACGGCCACTGGTAAGGGTTGTCCACCTGGTCCTCTGGCCTGCAGGTCTTGTTGCAGCATTGCGCAGATGACACCCACTACCTCTCGCGAAAGTCCGAGCCGCATTTGGCACTGCTGCTCAGACATGTTGAGGAAGCTGACCCTGTGTCTGTAGACCCTGTTTGGAGGGTATCTCCTGTGCGAAGGGCTTCCATGCGCTGGCCCCTTCTGGCTTGTGCAGCTTCAGGTGGGTGAGCAGCAGCTTAGCACTCCTGTTGTTGCTGCTGCTGCTGTTGGTGCTGCTGCTACTGTTGGTGCTGCTGTTGTTCCTGGTTCTGCTGGTGCCGCGGCTGGTCTTCGTCCTCATCTAATGTCCAGAAGCGAACGAAATAAATGGCTCCCATGCTTCTGGTATATGCCTCAGTTGAGGAAGCGCTCAGTGAAGGTGGCGAGAGGGGTTTCCCAGGAGGTCACACTGGAGATGATTGTCAGGCTCCAAACTTCCACAGCTGTGGTTATGCCTTCTAAAAGTTCCCCCAGACCTGAGACTACAAAGTCCTGCCACCTGCAAATGATGGCTGATCAAATCTCTTCTTTAATGGATGACCTGCAGCTGATAGTCAGCAATCCAATTGTGCTCCCGCCAGGTTTCACAGTCGTGTTTCAGAACAGGCGTGTTTCACGTGGGAAAAGGGTTAAAATCGCAAAGGCCTTTCAAAATGGCATTATAGAGGCCATTTAGTGCTTGTAAAGGGCCTTAATGGCCTATCCCACCTCTTGGAGGCGGGACGGAGGCAGGGTTGGGCCCGCCTGCCAGTTTTTGCAATTTTAACCCCCCCATCCAATCCCGCCTCCACGGCCCAATGATTTTGATACTGGGGCGGGCTGGGATCGTGTAATCCGCATTTCGTGTTAGCCACCCGATTCTAAATCGACGTGGGAAACTGATGCAATTTTAACTTAATTGACCAATTGATTTCCAATGTGTGGGAACCCATGGCCAATGAGTTTTTCCAGTCTGAAAGTCACCTCCGATGATGTCATCATTGCTGCTGCACTTAAGGTCTGCAACAAGCCTTGCTTCTTCTGCAGACTACCAAGCTTTTGCCCTTGCATGTTAGAGGCACCTGCAGGAAGAATGGCCAGCCAGAGACCTAGGTCTGCACCCCGCTTTGATGATGTTGCCTTGCAAGCTTTAGTAGAGGGAGCAAGAGCAAATAAAGAGGTGCTTTTCCCTTCTTCAGGGAGGAAGAAGCCTCTCCAGCAAACTAAGGCTGTGTGGATCCAGGTGGCGGAGGAGGTCAACTCTTTGTCAATAACCTGCAGAACCTGGCTTCATTGCAGGAAGAGGTTTCATGACCTTCTGCGCACTGGAAAAGTGAGTATGAATTTCCCATCACCCTGAATCTGACCCCCATTGCCTCTCCTCACCAGCACTCAGCTTTAGCAATCTCTTCTTCCACATCCCACTTGCCACTGACATCCATGCACCCTTACCCATTCCCTCTCTTTCTATGGTCACATTCACCTAACTTTTCGACTATGCAGCCCTCACACTCCCTATCACTGTGATGCAATTACAACTTACAACACACAGGGAGGGCCCTTGGTCTTGCCACCTCACTCCATCTTTGTCTCCATCTAAGCATCTATGCTATGGATTCTCTACACTCACTCCTTCATTCTCACTCAAACTCCACTTGTCTCCCTCATTGCAGGAAAAGAGAGCTCACAATAAAAGAGAACGAGCGAGGACAGGAGGAGGGCCACCCTCAGTAGCCCACCTCACACCCTGGGAGGAGGTGGTCCTGGAGATCGTGAGAGTGGAGGAAGATTCCCAAGTGGGGGACGGACAGATGGGCGCAGCACAGCAAGCTGGTGACAGAATAGTTTTCAATCTCTCTCAATGACATTGCATGAGTCGCTGATAATGATTCTGAAGCTCTAACAGATGGACTTATGATCATCTGCAATATGCAATGTGCATGTAACCTTGGCATCACATCTCTGACTCTTTCCTTTACTCCCCCACAGGACCATCGCAAGCACCTGACCCCACTATCCAGGAGAAAGAGCATGAGCCTCAAGACTCCTCAGAGGAATCTGCAACCTCTGAGGGCGTAGCATCAGCAAAATTCAGCGCACCCAGCACCAGCGCAGACACTCACACCTCGGTGGGACCTTCGGGACATAGAGTAGAGTTGTCACCTAGTGTATCACAGCTCACAAGTGAGCATCAGCAGACGGTGGAGACAGGGACAGTAGTGGAGAGTCCTAGTCGGAGGGCGCAATACTCTGCCATGTTCAGCTGCATGTTGACGCTCTGCCGCTGGATCCATCCACAAGATCAGCAGTGCTGGAACTCCAGGAACAGATGCAGGAGTCTCTGGCAGGTTTTGTCTCCAGGGTTGTGTAGGATTCGCAAAATTGAACTTTATATTATATTATAAAGGGTCAAATGGCAGAAGAGGCCATGATTTTTAAAGACTGTTTTAAAAGAAGCCCAGAAAAAGGGGCATACAAAATGGCCACCATACCACGTGACCGGCTTATTGGGACACTTTAAAATGGTTCCTGCGAAACCTCAGACAGCTTTGTGGATTCAACCCACAGTAAGTTCTGGAAGCCGTTTCTGAGAGAACGAAACCAGACCCACACATATACATATGGATTAGATGCAGATCCAGTCAAGATCGGCCTGGAGACAGAGGCCATCTAAATGTTGACCCAGACAAAAGGGGACAATTTCATATTCATGAGAACAGCACCAAGGACTAGATAACGAGATCAGCAGGACATTAAAAACAATGAAGGTCATTCCAGACCAGAGATGGGCCTTTACCGGCCATTTAAAATAATTTAAAATATAATAACGACCCCGCTGTGCTCCCAGCCCGCCAAAAGTTAAACAAAGACTAACCTGATTTTGGGCGGGAAGTGGAAGCTTCTGGGGGAAAAGTATATTTGGAGGAGTTGGAGTTGTACAGACACCCGAGTTGCAGTGGAACAAGAGTTGAGCAGTTGCGGAGACAGTTGGAGTGAAGTCACAGTTGCAGTCGCCGGACAGGCAGGTCGCTGGAGAATAGCTGGGTGAAGAGGAGTCGCTTCGGGAGAAGATCAGTGGGACTCCTCTCCATCGATGGAGAGGAAGACGAAGAAGACTAAGCCGCCATCAAGAAGACCGCTCGAGCCGGGCCGTTGACGAAGACGAGAGGCCTTCTCCCAACTCGGAAGAAGAGACAAAAATAAACAAAAGAAACGATGGGAGCCAGCCCAAGGCTCTTCTGACCGGGGTCGAGCCGATGATCCCCGACCCCGCCGACATCCAGGCCAGTCGGTGTCCAGCCGCCCCCGACCCCCACCTCAGGAGAGAGGTGTGGCGCAGCTCGCTGGGGCTCCACGATCCACGTGGAGACAGAAAGCATGAAAGGATCAAACGCAGACTGGTTCAAAACCTTGCACTTCCTAGTTGGATTGGTGAGCATGTTTCTGGCCCTCACAATCAGATCTAGATAGGTTTAAGGGGGTGGGTTTAAGGGTACAATTAACATGAGTTGTTGTCACTCGATGTTCCGTGTGTTTCCTTATTTCATGATGATCTTTGTAGAGTATAAGATGCCTGTATTTGCCTTAGTTAGTATTGTGTCGTTATGATTTGTTTGTGTTTTTCCCTCCTATGTACTCTCTTATCTGTTTGCATTTGATTTATTTTCCATATGCAATAAAATTTCATTTCGTTTCATCAAACTTGGTCTACAAGAGTTTTCTGTACATTGTAGTTCCTGCCCCAAAGTCCAGAGTATAGAATCTAAGGGGCGAGTGGGTCGAACCACTTAAGGTTTTACTGTGCAAGAGAGAGAGGCCTCTAGAGAGAGAAACCTCTGCGATCTAAAACCCCTTACAGAAAATGGCGACTGCGGTAGGACTCTGGCAGCAGGATTGCAATGTAGTAGATCCGAGTTTGAATGCTCGAAATGCAATGGATGAGAGGATAGCGGATTATATCTTTGGCAATGTAAATCTCACTAAGCAATGGATTTCCGATCTCTTACTGGATGGGCGTCCGTTGGACGCAGCCATCAGGTGGACAGAGAGCAAAGAGCATAAGAAGTCAGTGGAGAAGGCAGTGTGGCTGATGTGTTACAAGAAACAGGTCCAGATCTTGGACCGAGTCGTTGCAGCACAGGCAGCCAGGATCACAAGCCAGGCAGCAGAGATAGAGGAAAAGGCCATGGGTGGGGAAAAACTCATCACAGCGCTTCAAGCGCTGAATCAGGAACGCCAAGTGGTAGCTAGTCAACATCAGGCTAGGATAGAGTACCTGGAGTGCCAGGTTACTGAGGCAAAGATCAGTGAAATGAGGATCCGGGAGAAAAACGCCTGCCTTGCACAACAGCTAAGAGCGCAGGAGGAGAGAGTAGTGGAGGTTAAGGCAGCTTACAAGCTAGCCCTCGAGCACGGGTTCGAGAGCACAGACCACGGCCCCTGCCAAAAGACCATAGAGGACCTAAGAACGACCCTGGTTAAGGCAAAAGGCTTTGTGTCTCTCGTCAGCCCGAAAGCCAGTCACATGGACTTTTTAAAGGAATTGAAACAGCCGATTCCAGCTGAAGTAGTTGTGGTAAGAGCCACCGAGCCCTCAGCACCGCCGAGCTATAGTGTGGCTTGGCCGGAAAAAGAGGGGGTGGTAAAAGAGGAGGTAGCGGAGGTGGAATGTGAGAAAGAACAACCACTGGTAGCAAAGCCGGGACCGGCACCAATGTGTCCCGCTTGGCACCAGAGGTTCGGTCCCAACGCCACCAATGGCGATGTCGGACCCCACCAGAACCAACTCGTGGTGCCCTACGCTGCCCCGCAATTAAGGTCCATGATGAGCCACCTCGCACGACTCACAGTAAAGGTAGATCCCTCGATTCATTTCAGGGAGATAGAGTAAACAGCAGCCATTAATGACTGTGATGAACAGGAACAGGTGAAAGTGTTGCTTTTCTCCCTGGATTGCACAATCCTTCAGTGCCTCTCAGATGAGAGTAAGAGGGGACGGAAAGGGTATGCGGATCTCAGGGAGGAAGTTTTAGAAGTGATGGGAGTGGACGACAGTAGTCCGTTCGACTGTGTAGAAGGGAACGTGCAGCTATCTGAAGAACCCCCACGGGTTTTCGCAGAAAGGCTGTGGCCGGTGTATCGACGCAGCTGTCCGGGTATGCCTGGATGGGCTGCAATGAGCGATGAACAGTGGGTTCATTGGCTCCGTTGCTTGGTCACCAACAGCTTGTCAGAGATACGGGCCCTAGCCAGGTCGTGGTTTGATCCCCAAGGTCCCAGTGTCACGGAGGAGACGGTACTCTGTAAGCTAAATGTTGCGTACAAGAATTGTAGAGGTCAGGAAACACCTCCCCAGAAGGGAAAGGTGCATGAGGCAAAACCCGCAGCCCCATGCAAGAAGGAGTGGCGTCAGGAACAAGGTAGATGAATTAGCTGTGGAAATAGAGGTTAATAATTATGATCTAATTGGGATTACGGAAACATGGTTGCAGGGTGAGCAGGGCTGGGAGCTTAACATACAGGGGTATTCAGTATTTAGGAAGGATCGACAAAAAAGAAAGGGAGGAGGGGTAGCATTGCTAGTAAAAGAGGGGATAAATGCAATTGAAAAGAAGGATATTAACTCAGTTAATACAGAATCTATATGGGTGGAGCTAAGAAATAGCGAGGGGCGAAAAACATTAATAGGAGTGGTATATAGGCCTCCAAATAGTAAAATAGAGGTTAGGGAGGGCATCACGAGGGAAATTAGAGAAGCGTGCAATAAGAGCACAGCTGTCATCATAGGTGACTTTAACTTACATATAGATTGGACTAGCCTAATCAGTAAAAATAATGAGGAGGAGGAATTCCTTGAGTGTTTAAGGGATGGTTATCTGGATCAATATGTCGAGGAACCAACTCGGGAACAGGCTATATTGGACTGGGTACTGTGCAATGAGAAGGGACTAATCAGTAATCTTGTTGTACGGGGACCCTTGGGTCAGAGCGATCATAACATGATCGATTTCTCACTCGAAATGGAGAGCGAAGAAATTGACTCAGAGACTAAGGTCCTGAATTTAAACAAGGGGAATTATGATGCCATGAGACGGGAACTGAGTAGGTCTGATTGGACAACGTTCCTGGGAGGACTGGAGGTAGATAAACAATGGCAAACATTTAAAGATAGAATGACAAAATTGCAAAAATTGTTTATACCAATCTGGCATAAAAGGAAATCTAAAAAGGTGACTCAACCGTGGATAACAGGGGAAATTAGAGACAGCATAAAATCCAAAGATAGGGCGTATAAAATAGCCAAAAAAAGCGCCAGAGCGGAAGATTGGGAACAGTTTAAGATAGAGCAAAGGAGGGCAAAGGGCATGATCAAGAGGGGCAAAATAGCTTACGAAAACAAGCTGGCGGAAAATATAAAAACTAACTCCAAAAGCTTTTATAAATATATCAAAAGGAAAAGACTGGTGAAAACCAAAGTTGGTCCATTGCAGTCAGATACGGGGGAATATATAATGGGAAATAAGGAAATGGCAGATCAACTAAATGCATACTTTGGGTCAGTCTTTACGAAGGAAGACACAAAAAACCTCCCTGGGATATCGGGAAAAATAGGGACATTGGCAAAGGAGGAACTGACGCAAATCAATATCTCTAAGGATATGGTGTTAAGGAAGCTAAAGGGATTGAAGGTGGACAAATCCCCAGGGCCTGATAACATGCATCCTAGGGTACTGAAGGAGGTGGCCCTAGAGATAGCGGATGCACTAAGGATGATTTTTCAGAATTCATTAGACTCGGGAACAGTGCCGATGGATTGGAGGGTAGCTAACGTTACCCCACTATTCAAAAAGGGGGGTAGGGAAAAAGCAGGTAATTACAGACCTGTAAGCCTTACATCAGTTGTGGGCAAAATGCTGGAGTCCATCATTAAGGATGAAATAGCGGAGCACTTAGCAAATGGGGACAGGATAGGACAGAGTCAACATGGATTTACAAAGGGTAAATCGTGCTTGACTAATCTATTGGAATTTTTTGAGGGAGTAACTGGTAGAATAGATGGGGGAGAGCCAGTAGATGTGGTGTACCTGGACTTCCAAAAGGCCTTCGATAAGGTCCCACATAAAAGATTAGCATGGAAAATTGAGGCTCATGGGATAAAGGGGAAAGTTTTGGCGTGGATAGGGAACTGGCTGTCAGATAGAAAACAGAGAGTTGGAATAAACGGCTCATTTTCTGAATGGCAGGCAGTAACAAGTGGGGTACCACAGGGATCTGTCCTGGGCCCCCAGCTGTTCACAATTTACATTAATGACCTGGATCAGGGAGTCGGATGCAGCATTTCCAAATTTGCAGACGACACTAAACTAGGAGGGGGGGTGGGCTCAGAGGAAGAGACCAGGAAGCTCCAGAGCGATTTGGACAGACTGGGCGATTGGGCGGATAAATGGCAGATGCACTATAATGTGGACAAGTGCGAAGTTATCCACCTTGGGTGCAGGAACGGGAGGGCAAATTATTATTTAAATGGCAATAGATTGGGAGAGGGGGAAGTACAGAGAGACCTGGGTGTTCTTGTACACCAGTCACTGAAGGCGAGCATGCAGGTGCAACAGGCGGTCAAGAAGGCAAACGGTATGCTGGCCTTCATAGCAAAAGGGTTAGAATACAGGAACAGGGATACCTTGCTGCAGCTGTACAGGGCACTGGTGAGACCACACCTCGAGTACTGTGTACAGTTTTGGTCGCCTCATCTGAGGAAGGATGTTCTTGCCATGGAGGGGGTGCAGCGGCGATTCACCAGGCTGATACCAGGAATGGCGGGAATGACCTATGAGGAGAGACTATGTAGTTTAGGGATGTACACACTGGAGTTTAGAAGATTGAGAGGGGACCTCATAGAAGTGTATAAAATTCTGACAGGTCTAGACAGACTGGATGCAGAAGGAATGTTTCCCTTGGCGGGTGAGAACAGAACTAGAGGACATAATTTAAGGATAAGGGCTAAACCATTTAGGACAGAGATGAGGGGGAATTTCTTCACTCAGAGAGTGGTGAACCTGTGGAACTCATTGCCACAGAGGGCAGTGTACGCCAGCTCATTAAATATATTTAAGAGGGAATTAGATATATTTCTACGGGCAAAAGGGGTTAAGGGTTACGGAGAGAAGGCGGGGACGGGATACTGAATTAAAGGATCAGCCATGATCTCATCGAATGGCGGAGCAGGCACGAAGGGCCGAATGGCCTACTCCTGCTCCTATCTTCTATGTATCTATGTATCTATGTAGGAGGGGAATCGCCCTGTCCAAGCCAAGCTCAATTGCTATGGGTGTGGAAAGGATGGACATTGGCGCAAGGACTGTAGAAATCCGTGGAAGGATAATAAAGGGAAATTTCCCGCAGCTCAAGCCCAAGCCCAGACCGCCGCCCCAGCACCAGCCCAAACCCAAGCCGTAGCTTCTGCCCCAGCACAAGGGGCTGGTGCAGATATGGATCCCGCTGCGATTGAATCAATCATAGAGACAATGCGGTCTCTGATGATTTCACAGGGGAAAATAGCTGTCACCACCGGTCTTGTCGTGCCCGAAGCCCCGACCGTTGTGCCCAAATGACTAGAGTCGGCGCAGCCCGTCTACCTGTGTGCGCTGCGATATGATGTATGGAGAGGACCCCTCGTGGAGATGGAGGAGGAGAAGGTAAAAGGGACCTATCTGTTGGATGCGGGAGCATCGTGCACCGTAATCCACGCAGATAACCCCACCGCCTCGCCTCTGTCCACCAGGGTCCCATACCTTCTGTCGGGCTTCACAGGCGAAGAACAGGCTGGCGCACATTCCCTTCCCCTCTCCATTCGTTTAGGACCACTCCACACCACGTGGAAGTGTACACTAATGAAGTGGGAGGTGGGAGGTGGAACGGGAGTCCTGGGGTCTGATTTCTTGGTGGCCCACAGGATCCACGTGGACCTGAAAAATCATTGTCTCTGGGGAGCGGGTACGAATGTGGAAGAGATAGAAAGTGTTAAGGAAAACCCAACGAAGGCGCGGGTTGGCTGGCGAGAAGTAAAATTCTTGGGTATAACCCTATGCACTGGCGAGAGAGTCGTAGACCAGGAGGATAGGCCGGAATCGGTGAAATATCCACCGGTCCATGCCAGTCGCGCAGTAGAGGTGTCCCGACGCAACAAGTGGTTTCACATGAAATGGTGCAAACTGTTTAAACCGGGTGCAAGAGCATCAGCAACCGAAGCCAGGTCTGAGGGTAAAGATCCTCAGCCTGGGGCGTGCGATGAGTCACAGACCACACAAGCTGGCGTTGTAGCCTGCTTGGAAGGAGAAGCTGTCCCGCCCACCTGGCGGGAGGCTTCCCCTATGGCCTGGGACTCGGATGAGGAGGGGCCCGAACAACAACGTCCTGCCCTCGACACGATTCTGGAGGAGGTGGAGTCGGAGGACGGCGGTCCCGCCCTCGACTCGAGCGTGGGGGAGGTAGAAATTGGGGGCGGAGATCCTCCACCTGTAGGGACAGGTGAGGAGGAGTCGTCTGCCACAGACCGAAATCCCAAAGGGGCGGAGCCTGAGGGGAGGGAGCCGAAGCCCACAGTCGTGGAAGAGCCACGGGCTGTGAGAGCTAAGGTCCCACCCGAAGGTCCACTCGCCAAGGGAGCCTGCCCGAATCCCAAAGGGGCAGAGCCTGAGGGGTGGGAGGCAAAGCCCACAGTCGTGGAAGAGCCACGGGCTGTGAGAGCTAAAGTCCCACCCGAAGGTCCACTCGCCAAGGGAGCCACGCCCAAAGTACCTTTTCGCAGGTCGACTCGAACGCCTCAGCCAGTAAAACCTTGGCCTGAGTCCCCCGCTCCCAGTAAACGCCGACTTGAGAAATCCTTGACAAAACGCAGTCCCCGATTAACAGCAAAAGGCTGCGGGGAACCCAAGCCACAGGTCACTGCAGCCCCACCACAGGGAGCAGTGAGCTGCAGTCCAATCAGGGATTAGGCAAGCCGCCTGGGGACGGGCGGCGCTGTACATAAGTTAAGTTTAAGTTTAAGTTTAAGTTTAAGGTGTGTAAATATTAAGGTGATTAGAGTTTAAGTAGTTTTGAAATCTGCCCAGTATGTGTGTAGTTTTGGATCGAGGTCAAAAGATCCGATCATGCCGTCACCTAAGCCAGAATCTCTCGGGAGCCTGGCTATATTGTGTGATTTGTTGCAGGAACCAGGAGAAAGATGAGAGGGATCCTCGTCGCGTTCGTGCTGATCGGATGGAGCTGGGCCTATTGGGGCCGCACCAAGGACTCCACCATTTACGGGTGCTCTGGCAACAGAGGCCCCATCGCGACTGATGGAACCGGCCCACGGGACGCTGAAGAGATTGCTGTCTACTTCCATGAAGGAAGATGGCCAGGCTGGCTGGGGTCGAACTCTACTGAATACTCCAGCCAGACGGGGTTCGCATACAGGGAAACTTCTCTGATATGCCCCAGGGTGCGGATCATTGCACCCAGGATCAGCGTCACCGTGGGAAAGAAGATTTGTTTGAACTGTCTGGGACATGTACCTTTGGATCGCTGGTGGTGGCTGCGCAAGTTGAGCAGCACCATGAAGAACTCCACTGTGGAGTGGGAGAGACTGGGTAACAACACTCATCGGACGATTACGGGAACTCATGGGGGGGTTGAGTGTCTGTTGGGACAAATGGTGGGAACCAGATGAGGGGATCTACATCTGTATGTGGGGTTCAGAACGCGCTTGCCCCACAGGCGTCTCCATCTTTTTCCAAAGACAGTGGCAGGATGCTGGACAGGGAATGAGGTGTACGTCAGCACATGGGCATGCGGAGTCCCATACTCTCAGATCCCAGTAAACGCCACTGAGCTCATCACCCGACCCCGCAAGCCCCTGCCCACAATTCCGGTAGCTAAAGCCCTCAAGGAAGGGTGCCCCACCACAACAAAGGGACCCGGGAACGGATTGGTATTGGTACCCACAGGTCAGGTGCTGTACCAAGGGGTCCACTACGCAGTGGCTTTGGTGATTTTAAACCTCACCGAGGTACGATTGCCAGAGTGGTGCCCCAGGGAAATGGATCAATTATACCAGGTCCTGTTAACAAACATGTTTAAACAGTTTTACGAATTCGACTTTGACGATGTCGACAGAGCCGAATTGTACACCACACCACATGAGGTCTTGGACAGAATAGGGAGACAAAGAAGGGGTGCAGTAAATGATATTTTCACAGCTTTTAATACAGGAACTTCCGTCATCAACACACTGGATGACGTGGAGCTGCAAACCCAGATCAATGGTTTGAAAACACAGTTGAGATAGATACTGACTGATGAGAATAAGGTAATGGGTTCTGAGTTACATGAGGACCAGGCCATGACACTACACTTAAAAGAAATTATAGCTGAGCTGGAGAATCACGCCAGAACGGTAAATGCTCTCATCAGGGAGGATCGGAACGCGTCCGATCAGGCTGCGCAGAACGAAGCTTGTGTGCTATACGGGGCGTGGTTACTGGGCGAGGGCCGCAGTAACCTGGAGGATTTGAAACAAGGTTTAGTCCCCTCCTGGATCAGCAACAAGCACCTCGCAGCCCTCCACCCTTTTGAGAATGCATTAAGTCCGTACCAGCTTAGACTAGCCTCAGAGGCCTACCCAGTCCCAGTGGACTGCGGACGGTCTAATCACACCATTATGGGTATAGTGGTAAGAATGCCGGTGATGGGAAAGACAGCTAAACCCGCCCCGGTATACAGGGTGGAGAACATTGGAGTCATTCAGGGGTTGCGCACATTCGCTACACAGGGGTCCCACCTTAAGTCATTCGATGGGAGCATGCAATGATGGGTACTGACCTCTCGGGGTGCCGGAGCCGGGGAGCACACATCATCCTGTGTCCCCAGCACTTGAATGCCCATTCAAAACCACAGTGCGGGTTCAGAACTGCTGGCGTGAAGCCTATAAATTGCACCATAGAGGCAATGGCACAAGGCCATGTGCCCCCACAGGTGGCATATATAGGAGGTGGGACATACTGTGTCACCACTGCAGCGCCCCCTTACCAGCATGGACAGCACGGTTGGTGTCCGGTTAGTGACAGTAGCTTCTGTTTCAAGCCCAGGGCAGAAATTCAAGTGGCCCAGGAGCGAATTGTCCCCATCCCTGAACCTTCCACTGTTCACATCACTGTTAAATAGAATTTCACCGATCTGCAGTGATTCGTTACACATTTTGGATATATCATTCCCCCTCTCCCTGAGCACCTCACCAAGATATTAAAAGCCGTTGTTGTTTCACAGAAACACTTCTACACACTGGAGCAGAAGACTTTAGAGATAGGGGCAGACATATTGGACATAGTGACCCCACCGTGGTGGGACCTGTTCACTAATATAGAAGTCCCTTCATGGATTAGGATAGCCTCCCACATTCTTGTAGTGTGCCAGGTTGTTATTGTAGTTTATTTACTGTTTGTACACTGTAAAAAGGTCAAATATTTGCATAAGTACGAGAATAGAGGGGAATGGAGGGAGCATTATGTGCGGGTAGAAGAAGAGATGCCCGCTTAGATTTATGCTGCTGTGTATAAAGTTAAAACTTTCCCTCCCTCCTCTGTATTATTTTTGACATGTATTCATGTGCATTTTGATTTTTCTTGTGTGTATTTTCTTTTCTTATTGCATTTGAATTAGACATGTTGTTGTTATTAAAGGGTAATGTGTATACACTAGGTGATGTAGGGGTATAAGGACCCCCTCCACGCCTGGAAGTAAGTTGCTAGATTTTAACTCCAAGGTATTGCCATCTGTAGATGCTCAATGTACACTAGATATTTTTCTGAAATCGGAAATGCATGTGTCGTGGGGTCATAGATAGGTAAATACTGGGGATGGTTTGATTGTGGAAAGTCAGAAAATTTGCTCACCCAGAATTATGATACTTCAAGCAAGTTACAGTATCATCAGGGGGGAGTGTAGGATTCGCAAAATTGAACTTTATATTATAAAGGGTCAAATGGCAGAAGGGTCAAATGCAGCACGGTGGCATAGTGGTTAGCACTGTTGCCTCACAGCGCCAGGGACCCGGGTTCAAATCTGGCCTCGGGTGACTGTCTGTGTGGAGTTTGCACATTCTCCCCGTGTTTGCGTGGGTTTTCTCCGGGTGCTCCGGTTTCCTCCCACAGTCCAAAGATGTGCGGGTTAGGTTGATTGGCCATGATAAAAAATTGGCCCTTAGTGTTAGGGGGGATTAAATACGTGGGGTTACGGGGTTACGGGGATAGGGCTTGGGTGGGATGGCTGTCAGTGTAGGGACTGGGTGCTAGGGTTTGGATGATCAGCCATGATCTCGTTGAATGGCGGAGCAGGCTCGAAAGCCTACTCCTGCTCCTATCTTCTATGTTCCTATGTTTCTAAGAGGCCATGATTTTTAAAGACTGTTTTAAAAGAAGCCCAGAAAAAGGGGCATACAAAAGGGCCACCATACCACGTGGCCGGCTTATTGGGACACTTTAAAATGGTTCCTGTGAAACCTCAGGCAGCTTTGTGGATTCAACCCACAGTAAGTTCTGGAAGCCGTTTCTGAGAGAACGAAACCAGACCCACACATATACATATGGATTAGATGCAGATCCAGTCAAGATCTGCCTGGAGGCAGAGGCCATCAAAATGTTGACCCAGACAAAAGGGGACAATTTCATATTCATGAGAACAGCACCAAGAACTAGATAGCGAGATCAGCAGGACATTAAAAACAATGAAGGTCATTCCAGACCAGAGATGGGCCTTTACCAGCCATTTAAAATATTTTAAAATATAATAACTACCCCGCTGTGCTCCCAGCCCGTCAAAAGTTAAACAAAGACTAACCTGATTTTGGGCGGGAAGTGGAAGCTTCTGGGGGAAAAGTATATTTGGAGGAGTTGGAGTTGTACAGACACCCGAGTTGCAGTGGAACAAGAGTTGAGCAGTTGTGGAGACAGTTGGAGTGAAGTCAAAGTTGCAGTCGTTGGACAGGCAGGTCGCTGGAGAATAGCTGGGTGAAGAGGAGTTGCTTCGGGAGAAGATCAGCGGGACTCCTCTCCATCGACGGAGAGGAAGACAAAGAAGACTAAGCCGCCATCAAGAAGACCGCTCGAGCCGGCGTCCCGCCCCGGGGTCACACATCGGGAGATCATCGACCGACCCCGGGCCGTTGACGAAGACGAGAGGCCTTCTCCCAACTCGGGAGAAGAGACAAAAATAAACAAAAGAAACGATGGGAGCCAGCCCAAGGCTCCTCTGACCAGGGTCGAGCTGACGATCCCCGACCCCGCCGACATCCAGGCCAGCCGGTGTCCAGCTGCCCCCGACCCCCACCTCAGGAGAGAGGTGTGGCGCAGCTCGCTGGGGCTCCACGATCCACGTGGAGACGGAAAGCCTGAAAGGATCAAACGCAGACTGGTTCAAAACCTTGCACTTCCTAGTTGGATTGGTGAGCATGTTTCTGGCCCTTTACAATCAGACCTAGATAGGTTTAAGGGGGTGGATTTAAGGGTGCAATTAACATGAGTTGTTGTCCCTCGATATTCCGTGTGTTTCCTTATTTCATGATGATTTTTGTAGAGTATAAGATGCCTGTATTTGCCTTAGTTAGTATTGTGTCATTATGATTTGTTTGTGTTTTTCCCTCTCATGTACTCTCTTATCTGTTTGCATTTGATTTATTTTTCCACATGCAATAAAATTTCATTTCGTTTCATCAAACTTGGTCTACAAGAGTTTTCTGTACATTGTAGTTCCTGCCCCAAAGTCCAGAGTATAGAATCTAAGGGGTGAGTGGATCGAACCACTCAAGGCTTTACTGTGCAAGAGAGAGAGGCCTCTAGAGAGAGAAACCTCTGCGACCTAAAACCCCTTACAGTTGCTGCGAGTGTGGAGCAAATGGAGGAGTCCACTGCAAACATGAGCAGAGCCTTTGTGGAGTCATGGGCGCATGAACGCATCATCATGGAAAGGATGGCAACCTCCATGGAGGTGATAAGTTGCCAGAGTGCAGAAAACATGGTGAGTGTTCTGAATAGGATGACATCTGTGGAGGGGCGATGGTCATCTATTGAACAGAGAAACCAGACCTTCATGGAAGTCCTTCTGAGTAGGACTGCCAGTGCAGATACGGGTCCCCATGGCCCCCCTGATGTGCAGCAATGTGCTCTCAAGCCACTTGCAAGCACTGAGTGGGACCTGACCCATGAGAGGGAAGTTGCTGGCAGACATCAAGGAAGTGGGGGCTCCACTCCAAGCGCTCACACTTCCATGCCACTGCAGAGCCCTCGGTCAGAGCCCTACCAGAGTCCACACCCAACTGAGATCGGCCTCTCAACCCCTACACAGCTGCAGGAGAAGCAGACTGTTGCCGAGCCTGCACAGGTTCGCCACCCCAGAGGACGCCCGCCAAAGGTGTCGAGACAGAAGCAGCAAGAAACTGAGCAAGGGGCCTCCACATCTCCTGAAGCCACAGGGGAAGCACCATGTAGAAGCACGCATAAGAGAAAGATACGGCACAAATGGTCGCAAGGGTAGTCAAACTGGGTGAAATTTGATTTTTAATATTAAAATGCCATCAGCTGGTTACTGTAATTAAAAAATCTGATGGCTACTGCTGCAGTTGTGGCATGTGTCAATTGGCTAATGGGACTTCCACATTGATGGCTTAGGATTACTTGCAATTTTCAGTATGGTGGTCAGAGTGCTAGGAATCCGCTGGTTCTTGGCCATTGACGATGCTCCAGTAAGAAGCTGCGAGGCAAAAGTGCTTGATTGGCTAGGCTAAGCAAATCTGGCCAAGATGAGTGCGTTCCTTGCATCCCGGGCAGCAATGTAGTCGCGCGCTGGCGCCTTCTGGCCTGTGCAGCTTCAGGTGGGTGTGCAGCAGCTTGGCGCTCCTGTTGTTGCTGCTGCTGTTGGTGCTGCTGCTGTTGGTGCTGCTGTTGTTCCTGGTTCTGCTGGTGCCACGGCTGGTCTTCGTCCTCATCTGATGTCCAGAAGGGAAGGAAATAAATGGCTCCCATGCTTCTGGTATATGCCTCAGTTGAGGAAGCGCTCAGTCGAGGTGGTGAGAGGGGTTTCCCAGGAGGTCACACTGGAGATGGGTGTCAGGCTCCTAACTTCCACAGCTGTGGTTATGCCTTCTAAAAGATCCCCCAGACCTGAGACAACAAAGTCCTGCCGCCTGCAAATGATGGCTGATCAAATATCCGCTTTAATGGTGGAGCTGCAGCTAAAAGTCAGCTATCCAATTGTGCTACTGCCAGGTTTCACCGTCGTGTTTCAGAACAGGCGTGCTTCACTTGGGAAAAGGGTTAAAATCACAAAGGCCTTTCAAAATGGCATTATAGAGGCAATTTAGTGCTTGTTAAGGGCCTTAACGGCCTATCCCGCCTTTTAGAGGCGGGACGGAGACGGGACCATTAGACACGATTTAATGAAAATTGTTTGGAGGTGGGATAGAGATGGAGTTGAGCCCGCCCGCCAGTTTTTGCAATTTTAACTCCCCACACGCCTCCAATCCCGCCTCAACGGCCCAATGAAAATCGAGCCGTAAATTTCTATGATTCTATGATTTAAAAAATGGGATTGTATAAAATCAGCCTGTGAGAGGGGGCTAATTTCAGCACAAGCAAGAAAGGTCGAATGGCATCCTCCTGTATGTTTCTACAATGTTGCTACACCTTGCGGAAATTTGATCGGCTCTCATTTGTAACCAAATGCCTGTACTCACTTTAAGGACTTTGCCAGTCAGAGCTAAAATGAGCTGTCAGATGGTCTTGCTGCAGGGAATGTTTAGATAGCCTCAAATCTCCCCTCTGACTGAACTCGCCCATCGCAATTTTATATTCATACAGCAAAGTAATGCCCAATTACAATTGAAACAAAGACATTAAAAAAAAAACCTTGCTTAAAGGGACAGCAATAGCTGTATCCACTTGCAAAACAGTTCCCGAGTACAAACCAAATTCAACAGCTTTTATCAGGTCCCGCGCTGCATGACAGGATAATTATGGCTAGTGATAATATTAAAATTAGGCTGTGTTTTGTGTTCTATGAAATGTAACAGCAAAATGTCCATTCCCAAATAGAAGCAACCGTGGACACTGCCAATAAAAAGGTGCATTGCTGTATTGCCTGCTGTTGCCTGAGCATCCTTCTGATAAGATCTGTCCACAAATTGTCAGTAAAGTGCAACTTTTGCACATTTAACAGAACATTTGCATTCATTTTGCTTTATCAGCAACAAAATTTCCAATACAACATCTTGCTTGGAAAATGCTGTTTTACAAATCTGCAAAAGCATGTAAGAAAGGAAGAAACAAACCTTCTGGCTGTCCAGAATACATTAAAGCACAGAACCAGACTGCATTATGGCAGACACTTCGTTCTATATAGGAGGTTATTGTGTGTAGAGGAGTTTTGATTATCATTTATTTTTCTGTATGTCAACTAATAGAAAATCAGCCAGCAGGGGTATTGGCTTTGGTGTTCAAATGTTCCATATCAAATTAAAAACCATATTTGCACAATGATACTGCAGGTGCAAAACCAGTAATGCAGTGAATGAGATTAGCATTGTGTATGGTCTACTGTTTGCAGACTCAAGTTCCTGCTTTTCAGGATGTGGCTGGACCCTCTTCCTATTTATTCAAGTTTGTTTGGCGTGCTGGGCACAGTATAATGTGAGAAAATATCTGCACTGTCGGAGGTGCTGTCTTTTGGATGAGACGTTAAACCAAAGTCCCGTCTGCTCTCTCAGATAGAATCATAGAATCATAGTACAGCGCAGAAGGAGGCTATTTAGATTGTGGCGGAGACCACATAGGGACAATAACACAATGTATAGCCAATGCTGTTATATGTACCTAAACACAATTCACTATGTATAGCAATGTTGTGATATGTACAGGCTGGGTTGGGTTATCGGTGCAGGGTCCCTTTAAAAGCGTCGGTAGCGTGATGACGTCATGATGTCGGTTGCATGATGACGTCATAGCCCCTGCACGGGGCTGAGCCCTTCAGACCTCGTGGAGAGTGATTAAAGAAAGACACGTTTTGCCTTTGCTTAAACAAAAGCTTCCTTATTCAGCACTGCCATCCCACCTCCCTTTTTTCCTTCCCTATCCTTTCTGAACGCCTTGTACCCTGGAATATTAAGTGCCCAATCCTCACCGTTTTTAAGCCACACTTCTGTTATTGCCACAACATCATATTGCCATACGGCTAATTATGCTTGTAGCTCACCAACCTTATTCACCACACTCTGTGCGTTTATGTACATGCATTCTAAAACCATTTTTGAATTTTTTGTAGTCTTTTTAAGTTTGCTCCTATCTAATATGGTACTACTTCCACCTCTAGTGCTACTTTCTTCTCTAGTAATATTCAACACACTCACCTTATTCCTCTTTTCCACTCCTATATGTTTCTTATTGCTCAGCGAAGTTATGCTTTGATTTTGCTTAATATAATTTATTGCTTGAGGCTGATTGTGAATTTTAAGAATGAGTGCTTGAACTGATGCGAGTCCATGAAACTGTAACCCCAATAAAACAAAAAGCTTTTTTTAGAAACAATCTTGAAAGGAACACTAATTAACACTGAATTCAATTAAAGGAACTTTCAGACAGACTAACAAGGAAGTGGAATGGATCACTTGCAAATATCTGAGTTGAGCTGAATCCCATTGTTAAAATTGTAATAATTAAAACTTATACATCTGTTCTAAGGATCAGCAGATAAGACTGTCTAAATTGGCAGAACTTTGTAATAAACAAATGGGACATAAATAGAGCTAACCTTCCAAGTGGAGAGCAGCCATGGTCTGGACCTACTGAAGGAAAAAAATATCCAAAGGTTGCGTCCTAGCCTGAAGCGAGAGACCACCAGATTTAAAAAAAAAAAGACTTCACTTCCAATTCAACCAGTACTATCGATCCCTTTTCTAAACTCTTATAGATAGCTGTAGCTGGTACATACCAATAACAAAACACCATCTTGTGTTTATATAGCACCTTTAACGTAATAAAATGTCCCAGGACAGGAGCGTTATAAAACCAAATTTGACACTGAGCCACATAAGGAGATATTAGGGCAGATGACCAAATACTGAGTTAAAATAATTGGTTGAGAGACTGCCAGACAAAGAAGAAAGAAGACTTCACTTACGATTAAACCAGCGCTATCGTGAGATTCTCTGTTTATTAACTAGTGTAACAAATGTAGTTATCAAATAGTTTGTAATTGAATGAGCATTACATAGAAAAGAAAAAGGAACATTTCGCTCTGTATCTGTTTCCTCTGTTCTTGTGATTCTTTTTTCTAAACCTTTACACATAACTGGTCTATACTGGGTTAATATTAGTTAAGTAACGCCCGACTATTGTAACACATTTGGAGATAGTACACAACAGTAAGTGTCAACAGACTATGTAACCATGGAGTACATCACAGTTGAGCCCAATCCTATCCTCATCCAATGTCCATACATATACACATTCCAGCCAGAATCATTTAATAATGATCAGTAATGGAAGCCATGACTGATTTCCTTTTCTCTAACTCAAAGGTGCTGAGGTGAAATGGTGCATCACTATTAACACCCCAGGGCAGATGTTAGCTGCAGGTTTCTGTGTATCTAAGTCACTGCTACCTTGGTGAGCCTGAGATCCTCATGGACTTCTCCTTTGCCCAGCCGGTTGAGTCTGTTGCTGTGGACTCACTGTGAGTTGTGCGCCTCCTGTGTCCTTTGCATTCATGGCCTCTCCGCTTCTTCTTCCTACTGCTCCACTGTGATATACCCATCAACGACCGATGCAAAAAACTGCTGTGTACTATTCCCTCCTGTCATTACTCTGGTGAACTGGTCTGACGTAGAGTAAAATATTCACTTTTTGATTTCACTATGAAATTGAAGAATACTGCAAGAATCCCTCCTTAATAATCTTAACAAGTGAAAATTAGCTTTTGTTAAATAATATTTTACTGTTTTTTGGGGATGGGGGGTAGAAATCATCAGATTCAGTCAAATAACTATTCATAGCAACATTCCACCACCTCTTACTCATGACTATTGTTTACCTGAACTTAGCAAAATTAGAAATGGAACACCTTTTATTTCAGAAATGCAAAATATTACATTCAATCTCCCATTTTACCTCAGTGCTCAGGTTACAAATATTCATATTTTGTGTATCTTACCTCCACCAGTTAGTTAATGAACAATTTCCTGTCTATTACAGGCACAGTTCTCATAATTGTCTTAATAAATGAACTAATATTTAATTCAAATAAATCACCAGTTTACTTTATTTTGTTGGCTTAGGTAGACTAAAAATTATGTTTATATTTTACTGTACCTTAAAGCACAGAAAAATAAAAAATGGCCAAATGTGTACTGCTGGCAATAATCAAATAAATAGAAGAATGACAAATTTAACATGAGATTGTTGCAGTTTCCACAAAATAAAGGCTGAATGATGAAATGGAAAAATATTTACAAAAATGAATAGCCTACAACTAAGAATGGATGTTGGTGAATCTCACCATAATAGCAATTGTTAGTACTAATGAAACAAAATATTACTAAGAGACATGGAGCGAGCCTTTGGCTAGTGGTAGCATTCCTGCCTCTGAGTTGGAAGGTACAGGGTTCAGTGGGAGTGGGCAGCCTTCCTTCATTGTATGGGTTATGGAGGCCCATAAAATCCACCTGCTGTGTGAGACTACCCTCCTGATCAGCTGGTATAAAGATGGTTACAGCCATGGATGGAGCATTCACATTGTTGCCTGTTAGACTTTTAATCAGCCTGCAAATCCTTCCACTACTCCACTACTCTCCAAGGGAAGAGTGTGAAGACATGAAAAAGAAACTAGGAGAAATGAAACAAAGTAGTGTCTCAGGTAATAATAAACAATAATTGGATGAGCATTATGTTTATTGTCAGGTATGAAAAAATAATCTATGGTTCTCATGGTGAGTGAAAGGGTTATGAGACACACTTGAAGATGAAAACATGCTTTGATGTATTCACAAGTGATGTGAAAATAACGGGTTTCATGAGATCTGACAATGATTGCAGCACTGTATGTTCTGAGAGGTTTCTTCTTCATGATTTGTTTTAATAGCTTTCATTGTCAAATACAATATTTCACTGAAAATTGCTGATCATGCTGGATGCTTGGTAAGAAAAAAGAAGTTTTTCCCTGATTCAATCATTTGAGCAAAATGAGAATGAAATCCAACTAAGATGCCAAATACTTTGCATAAGCAAGTACAGCGGGATACTGAAAAATATCATTACCATGGAGAAATTATCATTTAGTATCACAATGAAAAGAAGTACTAACCTGAAAGCAGTCAAATTTTCCCATATTTATATGAGAAGTGAATGACAAAAATTTTTGGGTTACCTGACTTGAACATAAAGGTGCATCAGTAGCTGATATTCTCTCAACAAAGATTTTAGCAGCAATTCCATGGAACTGTTGCTTAATGTTTTAATCAAGATGAGAATGCATAAAGATATTGCAATCATTGCTAAATACTAACCATCAATTTGAGGTGTACACTGGGTAAAAACTGACAGTTTACTCATTTATGTTACTTATAACTTGTGGAAAACAATATTAATGATGCCAATATTTGACAGCCAACAGGCAGTGTTATTACGTCCGTGAATAATTGAGACACGGACTGCAGGAGTGGAACAAAATAAGTCTTTACTGGTGGAAGTCAATAGTGAAACTAAAAACACAGAGGCTCACTAGCGCCTTTTAAACAGGGGTGGTCACTGCCGGTATTGCAGTCTGAGACCAGTTATTCTCTTAAAGGTGCATACACAACAATTCCTCCCCTTTTAGATAAACAGTACATAACATTCATTTAACAACTAAATGATAACTAATTACAATCACAATTACGGTTGCTAGATACATTGGTTAAGTTTAAGCAATTATAAGTTCAGTCTTTGAGGAGGCTTCCTGATTCTGTCTGGATAACGCCTCTTTGGGGTCTCAGGTTCTTCTGGCAATGTTGAGTCGAGATCAATGTCGTTGTTTGGTTCATCTGCTTCCAATATCACCGATTCTGCGGTAGCTGCAATTGGTACGTCGATTTCATTGCCAGGTGTATCAGATCGTGGTGTGGAGTTGACGTTTTCCAGTGACTAGAATCTGGTCAGCATGGCATCTTACAATGCTCTCTCCAACGTCCACGGTATACATGAGAGGTCCTTGCCGTGTACAAATCGTTCCTGGCTGCCATTTCTCAGTGCGGTAGTCCCGGGCCAAAACTGGTTGACCTATCTTAAAACTCCTGGTCGGCCTTTCATTCATATTCTGAAACTGCCTGTTCTCCACATCTCTTCGGACGTTTGGCTTAACCAAATCCAAGTGGCATCGTAGTCTTCGATTGAAGAACATCATGGCTGGAGTTTGGTTGGTAACCGCATGTGTCGCATTCCGGTAGGCAAACAAGAAGTTGTCCACCTTGTGTTGTAGGGGTATATCTTCATTACACATTGCCTTGATAGCCTTCTTGAATGTTTGGACAAACCTCTCGGCCAATCCATTAGTGGCTGGATGATATGGGGCAGATGTGTAGTGCTTAACACCATTGTTCTTTAAGAACCTCCGGAACTCTTCAGACACAAACTGTGGTCCATTGTCAGAGCAAATCTGTTCAGGCAGCCCACTCCTGGCGAATATGGTTCGTAAAACTGTGATAGTTTTTTCCGTGGTGGTTGAGGACATTTTTATTACCTCTGGCCACTTTGAATGTGCATCCACCGCAATTAAAAACATCGAGTCCATGAAGGGACCAGCAAAATCAATGTGCACCCTTTGCCATGGAGATGAGGGCCACTCCCATGGATGCAGAGGAGCTTGTGGTGGGGCGTTTTGGACCTTCTGGCATCCTGCACAGCTCTTGGTCATCTCTTCGATTTCTCTATTGATTCCCGGCCACCACACAAACGCTTTGGCTAAGTTCTTCATTTTTACTCCACCCAGATGACCCTCATGAAGCTCATTGAGCACTCTATCCGTCAACTTAGGTGGAATTACTACTCTGGATCCACACATCAAGGTTCCTCTGCACATTGACAGCTGTTCTCTTCTCGGCGAGAATGCTGGCAGCAGTGGTTCGCCATGTGCTGGCCATCCCTTCACCATTAAATCATAGACCCGTGATAGTGTCGGGTCATTCCGTGTTTCCTTTTCTATGTTTGCATTCGTCACAGGGAGTCATTCAACTATGGTCGAGTGGAATAACTCCATTGGATCCACTGCAAGGTCTTCTTCTTCCACCGTCGGCAACGGTAGGCGTGACAATCCATCAGCATTTCCATGCTGTTTAGTTCCTTTGTACTCGATGTCATATTGGTGTGCCCCTAGGAAAAGGGACCATCTCTGCAGCTGTTGCGCTGTCATTATCGGTACGCCCTTCTGAGGGTTGAAAATGGAGACAAGAGGTTGATGATCGGTTAGTAGAGTAAATTTTTGACCGTGCAGGTAGTGATTGAACTTCTTCACCCCCCACACTAGGCTGAGGGCCTCTCTGTCAATCTGAGCGTAGTTACGCTTGGCAGAAGTTAACGAGCGTGACGCAAAAGCTATCGGCCTCTCTAAACCATCAAGGAATTTATGTGACAGTACCGCCCCAATGCCGTAGGGAGACGCATCACACGCCAATCTGATCGGCAGTGCTGGGTTGTAGTGAGCCAATACTTCCCTTGAAGTGATTAAGTCCTTACTCTTCTGAAAAGCACGATTACAATCATCGCTCCATTTCCATGCTACCCCCGTTCGTAGCAGGGCGTTCAGTGGGTGCAAAATTGTCGACAAATTCGGCAAAAACTTATGATAGTAATTCACCAATCCGAGGAATGACCTCAGTTGCGACACATTTTCAGCTGCTGGGGCCTTAACAACCGCTTCAATTTTGTCAGGGGACTTATGTAACCCCTCTTCATCAATCACGTGGCCACAATACGATATCTGTTTCTTAAAAAATTCGCACTTGGGGCGGTTGGCTCGCAGCCCATGTTCCCATAGTCTAGTGAGCACCTGTTCTAGGTTGTTAAGGTGTTCACTGTCATCTTCACCTGTCACAAGGATGTCGTCCAAGTAACACTGGGTCCCCGGAATCCCTTGCAGGACTTGTTCCATCGCTCTTTGCCATATCGCCGGAGCCGATGCTACTCCGAATACCAATCGATGATACTGGTAAAGGCCTTTGTGAGTGTTTATCGTGAGATACTTCCTAGAGGACTCTTCAACCTCCATCTGCAAATATGCTTGTGCTAGGTCAATTTTTGTAAAACGCTTCCCTCCAGACAGTGAGGTGAAGATGTCTTCTATCCTTGGAAGAGGATATTGTAGTGTGTGAAGGACTGGGTTCACCGTCACCTTGAAATCCCCACAGATGCGAATCTTCCTTGGCTCCCCGGACTTATTGCTTAACGTTTTCTTCATGACAGGAACGATGGGTGTCGCCCACTCGCTCCAGTCGACCTTAGACAACACGCCCGCCTTCTCCAGATTCTCCAGCTCTGCCTCGACGGCTGGGCGAATTGCATATGGTACCGGTCTTGCTTTGAAAAACTTGGGAACTGCATTCTCTTCTATTTTTATCGAGGCGGTTACGCCTTTAAGCGTGCCCAGTTCTTGTTGAAATACCTCTTTGGCGTTAGCTAAGATTGTTGACAATCGTCCAGGAGTGACGTCTTCATCTTTTTTACCGTCATTGCATGAATGGAGTGCCAATCTAAGTTTATCTTCCTGATCCATTCCCGTCCCAATAACGGTGGTCCACCATTTGGCAGTATGTAGAGACACAATTTCCATATTTTCTTGCTGTTGTATTCGACAGGCACCCTTATTTTTCCTCTGGGGTATACTTTTTGCCCCGTATACGTCGTCAAGACGATGGATGTCTCTCTCAAGGGTATGTGTGAAAATAGCCGCTCGTAGTCTCGTCGATTCATGACGGTTAGCGCTGATCCTGTATCCAATTCCATTTTAACTTGGGACCCTGCTATCGTGAGGGTGACCCAAATGGTTCGGTGATCCTCTTTTGCGATTACATTGTGAAGTTTGAGACAGCTTAGTCTCCTGTTCCCGGATTCACTATCGCTCATCTGGTCTTCGGAACTACTGTCCGTCATCTTTTGTACTTTCTTGTACGGTTCCTTAGTAGCCTTTTTGTTGTCGCTGGTCTTCTTCCCAGATCTGCAAACTCGTGCAATGTGGCCCATCTTCCCGCATTGCCTGCATATTTTGTCTTTGGACCAGCAGTCCTTCTGGTCATGGTTAGTTCTGCCGCAGCGATAACATTTTGCAAATCCCCGTGTCATTTCGTGGGTGCCGTATTCCTGTGGTTTTTGTTGAATTTCTGCAGCTCCCCTGGCTGCTGCTTCATACGATACTGCCACGCTGAAAGCCTTATCTAGCATCAGCTCTTTCTCTGAGAGTAACTTCTTCTGTGTTCCTTCACTCAGGAGTCCACAGACAAATTTGTCCCGTAGGGTATCTGCCAGTCCTGCTCCGAACTGGCAGTGCTTTGATAGCTTGCGTAGCTCCGTAAGATACTCAGCATTGCTCTCATCTTTGTGCTGAGTTCTCCTGTGGAATTTAAATCTTTCTGCTATCAACAGCGGTGCAGGGTTTAGGTGTTCCTGTAGGACAGCAACAATTTCGTTAAAACTCTTCGCCTTCGGTTTGGCTGGAGTAATCAGGTCCCACAATAGGCCGTACGTTCTAGCGCCCATTAAGTTTAGCAATATCGATGCCTTTTTCTCCTCCGCTATTTCGTTTGCCTCGAAATATACCTCGACTCTTTCCACATACGTGGTCCAGTCCTCTATTGTATTATCAAAAGCAGTGATACAGCCAGTCTTCGGCATCTTGCAAATCTAAAATGGCGCCTCCCGCGCTTTGCCTTCTTCCCCGATTTAACAAAATGGCGCCTCCCACTCTTTGCCTTCTTCCCTGCTGTTGTTCGCGCTGCTTTCCACGGTTTCTTGCGCGTTTAATATTTTTTTCTTTATTATTTTCCCGTCGTGGAACGGACCCTCTGGGACACTTCCCTCCCTCTTCTTAGGTCCGAACGCTGCCCGGCTTCGAAGCACCGGCCGCGCCCTGTGTGCTCCACCCTCTCTCTCTCTCTCTTTGCTTCCCAACTCGCTGCCCGGCCCCGTTGAAAAGCCACCCGATCGAGCTCTCGCCCGCCGCAGCCCAGGAAGGATCAGTGCACTACCTGCCACCAGCCCGATTAGCTGGGAAACCACAGACCGGGGAACCAAGCCTGGCTCTTGACAGTCTCTCCTGCAAGTTTTCAATCCGACGATTTGGAGGGCGGTTGCCCACGGTCGACGCCCGTTTCTCGAGTTTCTTTGGATTTTATTATTATTATTTTTTTCTTTCTTCTGGCTTCGACCTTCAATAACGTCGTCTGAGGTGCTGCCGAGTTGCAGGTAAGTTCGTTTCTTACTCGTCGCCAGTATTACGTCCATGAATAATTGAGACACAGACTGCAGGAGTGGAACAAAATAAGTCTTTACTGGTGGAAATCAATAGTGAAACTAAAAACACAGAGGCTCACTAGCGCCTTTTATACAGGGGTGGTCACTGCCGGTATTGCAGTCTGAGACCAGTTATTCTCTTAACGGTGCATACACAACAAGTGTTGACAATGAAGGTAGGTATAACAATCACATTTGATTGTGAAAATGTTATATGCTGATATTCATATGAGGGTAAATTTTGTAAGGCTGTGTTCCTGGTGCAGAGCCTCACTTAATGGAACAGTGACCATGGAGGTCAAGATGCCTAATTTGAGGCACTCCTGATTTTCTGGTGATTCACTGGAAAATCAGAAGTGCCATAAATCATGCGTGCTAACCTCTATACTTGATTGCCCGATCTGAGCTCCTGCAGGTGAAGCACTGCTCTGGAAGTGGAACCTTATGATATATACCAGTACCAGATCTTATGTAGTGTCAGCCTTGGCTCTGTGTTGGCACTCTTGTCACTGAGTCAGAAGGTCATGGGATCAAACTCACTCCAGAGACTTGAGCACATGATCTAGGTTGACACTGCAGTGCAGTATTGAGGGAGTGCTGCACTGCTGGAGGTGATATCTTTCAGATGAGACGCTAAACCGAGTTCCTATTTGCCCTCTCAAGTGGATGTAAAAGAACCCATGGCACTATTTAAACAAGAGCAGAGGAGTTCTCCTGGTGTCCTGGCTAATATTTATCCTTAAACCAATATTACCAAAGCAGTTAAATTGGTTATTTATCCCATTGCTGTTTGTGGGACCTTGCTTTGTGCATTACAACAGTGACTACACTTCAAAAGTACTTTTTTGGCTGTGAAACAGTTTGGGATATCCTGAGGTCATGAAAGGCACTATATAAATGCAAATTCTTTCTTTCTTAATGTACATTATCAAGTATATTTTGCTCTACTTACAAATATGGGCAAAAAGGTTGGTACCAACATTTTGCTCACATCAGCACCCACTGGGAAGTATACACTTACATATCATAGACTGTGTCCATCTTATGTGCATTACTGCTGAGAAAGTTAATCAAGGACTGTGTATAAAGCATTTTATAGAATAGTGGTTGCTATTAACATGATTGTTTTTAACTAAAAACATAAAGGGAGAAAAATTCAGTTGATTAGTGCCTCCCGTTAGCGCCCTCTTAGGGGCAAAGCAACTAACGCCCGGGTGCGGTGACGTTTGCACCACTCGCGAAATTGACCAGATATTTTCCGGCGGCGCTAAACACTACTGCCACGACCTCCTGCGCCCGCAGATCGTGACGTCAGTCATGCGTGCAACGCCCCGGTAGCGCCCCGGACCGGATATTGAGTGGCGCCCCCTGCCTTTCCGCCTGCCGTGAGCAGCGACAGTTAGAGGGGAACATTTTGGAGTCAGGAAGAGGCTGGGGGAGCGCTTTTTAAAGGCGGCCTTTTCCTGCCTTTTATTGTCGGCGACATTTTTTGCACCACGCATTCTGAGAGAGAGATTCTGAGAGAGAGAGAGAGAGACTTCAGGAGAGATTCAACGCTGTGTGAAGGAGTTTTGCGTACTGAGCAGAAATTTGCAGGTTCTTTATGATTTGACCTTCCTTGCATCGATTTAGAAGAGACTGTGGGGGCTGCACTGATTTGGGGCATCGTCCTGCGCCTGTAGATTCGGAGGCATCAGAGACGCAGAGAGAGAGTGGCAATCATGGCCAGAGGGAGGAGGGCCAACAGGCCTCTGCACAGGAGACCTTACCCTCCCAGGGTAACGTGGGAGCAATTCTCCTACATTCATTTGTCTGAGGAGCAGTGTTTGCGCAGGCTGCACTTCAGCAAGGAGATGGTTAATGAGCTCTGCCACCTGCTACAACCAGATCTGCAGCCTCAATTGAGGACCAGGACATCTCTGTCGGTGGCAGTGAAGGTGACAGTGGCTCTGAATTTTTATGCAAGCGGCTCCTTTCAAGCATCTACTGGGGACATCGCCAATATCTCCCAGTTCGCTGTCCATTGTTGTATCCGGGAGGTGACAAATGCCCTGTATAAAAGGAGACGCCAGTACATTTCTTTCCCCATGGCCCGGGCCAAACAGCATGAATGCACATGTGGCTTTGCTAGGATAGCGGGCTTCCCCATGGTGCAGGGCGCCATTGACTGCACGCATGTGGCATTGTGGGCACCGCATGAAAATGCAGAGGTTTTCCGAAACTGCAAGGGCTACCACTCCTTAAATGTCCAGCTTCTCTGTGACCACAGACAGCTCATACTCGCCGTCAATGCCCGCTATCCTTGCAGCAGCCACGATGCTTTCATCCTGCACCAGACTGGTGTGCCAGACCTTTTCCAGGTACCACATCACCCAAGTGGTTGGCTCCTTGGGGACAAGGGTTATCTACTGTGCACCTGGCTGATGACACCGCTCTGCAACCCCAAGCTGTGCTATAATGAGAACCATATCGCCACCAGGAACATAATTGAGCAGACGATCGGGATGCTTAAGCAACGGTTCTGCTGTTTGGACCACTCAGGAGGAGCCCTGCAGCATTCTCCTGAGTGAGTCTCCCTTTTCATAGTTGCATGCTGCATGCTTCACAACCTGGCAATCCTGAGGACTCAGCCATTGCCACCAGGGATTGGTGCACCACCTGAGGAAGAGGAGGAGGAGGAGGATGGGGAGGATGATCAGCAGCAGCACTAAGGTGGGAGGGAGGCCCACAATGTTGCCACTGCAAGGGCCGTCCGTGAACGGCTGATAACAAGCTGCTTCTAGGCCCCTACTCAGAAGATGGCTTCTGGCATGGAGCACAACATCATGGAAAGCAACCCGTACCCCCTATAGCAGGCCAAAGCTGCAATGATTCCAAAGGCCAAACATGCAAATTTTGAATACAACAACTTTTTTATTTAACAAACTCTGTGGGGTCAATTTTAACTCAGGTGTGGGGAATTGTCGGGTTCCCCGAATTTAGTGTTTCCCACACGAATTTAAATGGGTCTGTGAGATTGATGCAATTTTAACTCAATTGGCCAATTGATTTCCAACGTGTGGGAACCCTTGGCAAATGAGTATTTCCAGTCAGAAAGTTGCAGAATATGATGTCATTATTGTTGCTGCATTTAGGGTCTGCAACAAGCCTTGCTTCTTCTGCAGGCTGCCAACCTTTTGGCATTTGCTGATACACTGAGCTGGAAGCAGAATGGCAAGAGAAAGACTGAGGTCTGCACCCTATTTTGATGACATTGCCCTGCAGGCTTTAGTGGAGGAAGCAAGAGCTCACAAGGAGGTGCTCTTCCCTTCATCAGGGAGGAAGATGCCTCCCCAGCAGAGAAAGGCTGTGTGGCTGCAAGTGGAAGAGGAGGTCAACTCCTTATCGGCTACCCGCAGAACCTGGATACAGTGCAGGAAGAGATTTCATGACCTTCAGCACACTGGAAAAGTGAGTTTGAAATTCCCATCACTCTCAATCTGATCTCCATTGCCTCTCCTCACCATCACTCAGCTTTAGCAATCTGTTCCTCCACATCCCACTTGACACTGACATCCATGCACCCTTACCCATTCCCTCTCTCTCTATGCTCACATTCACCTAACTATTCGACTATGCAGCCCTCACACTCCCTATCACCCTGATGCTATGAAAACAACTGACAACACACAGGGGGGGCCCTTGGTCTTGCAACCTCACTCCATCTTTGTCTCCTTCTAAGCATCTATGCTATGGACTCTCTACACTCACTCCTTCATTCTCACTCAAATTCCACTTGTCTCCCTCATTGCAGGAAAAGAGAGCTCACAATAAAAGAGAACGAGCGAGGACAGGAGGAGGACCACCATCAGTAGCCCACCTGACCCCCTGGGAGGAGGCGGTCCTGGAGATCGTAGAACTGGAGGATGAGGCGCAAGTGGGGGACGGACAGATGGGTGCATCACAGCAAGTTGGTCACAGAATAGTTTTCCATCTCTCTCATTGACATTGCATGAGTCGCTGATAATGAATCTGAAGCTATAACAGATGAACCTATGATCATCTGCAATATGCAATGTGCATGTAACCTTGACCTCACAGCTCTAACTCTTTCCTTTACTCCCCCACAGGACCATCGGGAGCCCCTGTCCCCACTGTCCAGGAGGAAGAGCCTGAGCTTCCAGACTCCTCAGAGGAATCTGCAACCTCTGAGGGCGCAGCGTCAGCAGAATTCAGCGCACCCAACACCAGCGCAGACACTCACACCTCGGTGGGACCTTCGGGACATAGAGTAGTGTTGTCACCTGGTGTGTCACAGCTCACAAGTGAGCATCAGCAGATTGTGGAGACAGGGACAGCAGTGGAGAGTGCTAGTCGGAGGGCGCAGGACTCTGCCAGCTCGGCTCAGCTGCATGTCGACCCTCTGCCTCTGGGTCCATCCATAAGATCAGCGGGGCTGGAACTCCAGGAACAGAGGCAGGAGTCTCTGGCAGGTTTTGTCTCCAGGGTCGATGTGAGTGTGGAGCGAATGGAGGAGTCCATAGCGAACATGAGCAGAGCCTTTGTGGAGTCATGGGCGCATGAACGCATCACCATGGAAAGGATGGCAACCTCCATGGAGGAGATAAGCCGCCAGGATATGGAAAACATGGTGAGTGTTCATAATAGAATGACATCTCTTGAGGAGCGATGGGCATCTATTGAACAGAGAAACCAGACCTTCATGGAAGTCCTTCTGAGTAGGACTGCCAGTGCAGATACGGGTCCCCATTGTAAGATTCGAAAATTTTCAGCAAAAACCACGCAAGAAAACTGGATAAAATAAGACTGTTTATTGACCAAGTAAGCTTGCACAGAAAAACCTTTGATAAAAGGGCATACAAAATGGCCGCCAGGCCCCGTGATCAGTTTCTGAACCAGTTTATTTCTGTTACTGCAAGCTAGACAGGCTTGTGGATTGAAGACAGTAAACCCGCGAAAGCCAGTATCTGGGAACCGAAACTCAGAGCAACAGCATACATATTCAATGGATTATAAGTACAGGATGGGGCCCATCAAGATATGGGCGGACAATGTAAAAACACTTATACCCATTTATTGTACAAAGGAAAAACCGTTTAGCAGCCATCAAGGAAAATGTCCGGACCGATCAATATGCGAACCGAGCCGCGGTGACAATGCAAAGGACATTAACAGACATTATCGTCCAGGAAGGCCAGTTCAAGTTATCACCGGCTCCGTTACAAGACAAAGCGCCCCTGCAGAGATCTCTGCCCACCAAAATTAATACAAAGACAGGACTATGATTTGGCGGGAGATAAGACTGTCCCAAAAGAGTATAACTATGGATTGAAAGTCCATCTAAGTTACTTCTTCACTGCTACGGCTTCTTGTTGGGCGACTTCAGGCTTCCATTTCTTCAAGAACTTTCTTCTACGAGGAACGAACGAAGGGCGGACGGTGCCCGGATCGGCGCCTCTTCCACTTCGGCAGATCGATGAAAACGTTTTCGTCTTTTTAAAGACGGACGGTTTCGGAAAAAGGACAACGTGGCCGGTGTTCAGCCAAACAAGGCTCGGCCACGACGAGAAGACGACAAGGGTGGCCCGGGTACTGGGGTCGGGAGATCATCGACGACCCAGGCCGACGGAGAAGAAACCCTCTGGAGAACCGGCGATCGATGCCACAAGATTCTCCCATGTGCATAACCTGCATCTAGGTCTACTCCACGAACAAAAATCCACGACAGGCCTAGTGGATCTCAACCTTGACGAGCGCTCATCGAGGCTGGGTCTACCCCACCGCCTCGAGGGAGGAGAGAATATCGACTGCGCCAGAAGCTTCCAATCCACGTGACGACGGGAAGCGGTGTCAAAAAGGCTGCGAACCCCTTTTCGCGATTTCGAGAGTGGTGAGCATGATCCCAAGTTCCCCAGGTCGAAACTTAGTTTAGGTATAGGGGAGGGAGTTAAGGGAAATCGTAATGTGTTTCCCCTTTTACGATGTGCCGTGTGTTCCCCATTTCCATAGAGTCAAGTTCATAAATTTGTGCATGATTGTAGTTACTTTAATCTGTGCCTATGACATGTATTTTGTAATGCTTCAAACTGTTCAAAAATAAAAGCATCCATTTCGTGCTATTCAGCCTGGTCTATTGAGTCCTCTTCTCTGCACTACTGTTCTCTGCATCTAAGTCCAAGGTCTAGAACCGTAAGGGGGGTGGGTCGAACCACTCAAGGGTAATTCTTGCACAAAGCCTGGCAGGGGGCCAGAACGGGCAAGAGAGCAGGAAAAAAAAACCCTACAGAAATGGCGACCGCGGCAGGACCTTGGCAGCAGGAAAGTAGTGTGTTAGATCAAGATCTGAATAAACGAAATGTGATGGATGAAAGAATAGCAGATTATGTTTTCGGAAAAGTCAACCTCACAAAACAATGGATATCTGATCTACTAAGGGATAGGCGCCCGCTAGACGCAGCCATCAAGTGGACAGCGGGTAGAGAGCATAAGAAATCTGTAGAAAAGGCGGTCTGGCTGATGTGCTACAAGAAGCAAGTCCAGCTTTTGGACCAGGTAGTTGCAGCACAGACAGTCCAGATCAACGGCTTGCTTAAAGACGTAGAGGAAAAGGTTGCGGGAGGTCAAAAACTGATTGAATCGCTTGACGCGCTGAATCAGGAACGCCGCTCTGTAATTCGCTGCCACGAAACCCGGGTAGAATATTTAAAATGTCAGGTCGTTGAGGCCAAGGCCAGTGAAGGTAGAATGAGAGAGAGGTGTTTCCGTCTAGCCAAACAAGTAGATGCCCAAGAGGAAAAGCTCCTGGGAGCCAGGGCAGCATATAAGATGGCCATGGAGGATAGATCTGAGAACACCGACCACAGCGCTTGCCGCCGGGAGCTAGAGGACCTGAGAAAGGCCCTAGCGAAGGCAAATGGGTTGGTGTGTCTCATAAATCCACCAGCGAGTCAGCTGTTGCTAGCCAAGGAATCCAAAAGACCGATTCCACAAGAGGCAGTTGGGGTACCAACCCCCGAACCCTCTGCGCCTCCTGCCTATGAGGAGTCTTGGACTCCGGGACAGGAGACGGAGACGGTAGAGGAAGAGAGCCCTGAGGTAGAGCAACCCCAGACAGTAGAGTCGGGGCCGGCGCCGATGTGTCCAACGAGACACCGGAGGCTCGGTCCAAATGAAGAAAATGGCGATGACGGACCCCTTGAGAGTCAGATCATAATGCCTCATAGCGCACGACAGCTAAGAGAGATGATAAGTCACATCCCAAAACTCTCCGAGTCAGGAGATCCCTCCGTGCATTTCAGGGACGTGGAGCAGACCGCAGCAGTCAATGACTGCGACGGGGTTGAACAGTCTAAAATGCTGCTGTTCTCCCTGGACAGTTCGCTCCTCCAGTGTCTCCCTGACGAGAGCAAGAGAGGGCACAGGGACTATGAGTTGCTACGGGATGAGATTCTGGAGATCATGGGAGAGGGGGACGGAACTCCGTTCCTCCGTTTAGAAAAGACAGTGCAGCTAGAGGGAGAACCCCCACGGGTTTTCGCCGACAGGTTGTGGCCAGTGTATCGGCGCAGCTGCCCGGGCGGGCCGGCCCGGGCCGGGCTGGATGGCGAACAAAGGGCTCACTGGCTTCGGTGCCTGGTAGCAGGTTGCCTGCCAGTAGTGAAGGAACAGGCTAAAGCATGGTTTGACCCCACTAACGCCCGCTCCACGGAGGAAGTAGTACTAGATCAGCTCACGATCAGTTATAGAAACAACAAGGGCAAGAAAACGCCTGTTGTGAAAGGAAAGGTGCATGAGGTGAGACCCGCAGCCTCTGCTAAAAAGGAATGGCGTCAGGAGGGAAATCGCCATCCCCAAGCCAATAGCAGTTGTTACGGGTGTGGGAAGGAGGGTCATTGGCGCAAGGACTGTAGGAATCCTTGGAAGGATAAGAGGGAGAGAGCGTTCGCCGCAGCCCAAGATCAAGCCCAAGCCCGAGTCGCCAACGGCCCGAGAGTTTACCCAACACCAGCACAACCACAAGTGCAGGCCGCTGCCCCAACACCAGTCCAGAACCCAACCGTAGCCTCTGCCCCGAATAAAGGGGGTGGTGCGGTTGTGGACCCCGCTGCGATCGAGTCAGTCTTGGAGACTATGCGGTCTCTGATGACCTGGCAGGGGAAGGTAGCGGTTGCTAACAGCCCTATCGCCCCCGAGACCCCAGCCGAAACACCTAAATGACTGACGCCCGCGCAGCCCGTCTACTTGTGTCCGCTCCGCTATGACGCTTGGAGAAGACCTGTGGTGGAGATGGAGGTGGAGAAACAAAGGGGTAGTTACCTGTTGGATATGGGAGCTTCGTGTACCGTGATCCACACGGACAAACCTTTTGCCTCACCTCTGTCCGCCCAGGCTCCATATTTAGTAGCGGGTTTCACAGGTAGAGAACAGGCTGGCGCGTACTCCCTCCCGCTCTCCATTCAGTTGGGAGCGCTCCACACCACATGGACGTGCATCCTATTGAAGTGGAATGAGGGGGGGGGAAAAGGCATCCTCGGGGCTGATTTCTTGGTGGAACACGGGATCCTCGTGGACCTGAGAAATCACTGTCTCTGGGGAGCCGAGGGCGGTTTAGGTAAGGTAGTCGTAATCCCGGGGAAGGAAGAAAAGGGGGCCCTGTGCACTATGAAGCCGTCAGGAGGTTACGATCTCGAGCTCATGGTAACAAACGTCCCAACGGACTTGCAGGCGCGTGTGTCAGAAAATCTGACCGCGTTCGCCACCCACAAGCACGACTGCGGGAGAGTCACTGGGTTCGAAGTCAGCGTAGACGGGGACCCCATGATCCGACCCCAAAAGCAGTATAATTTCCCCAAGGAGGCAGAACCCGACATGGAGACAGCAATATCTTCATTGGTACAGCAGGGCGTGTTGAGGACGATAGCCACCCACGTGAACTCCCCATTATGGCCGGTAAAGAAACCGGACAATTCGTGGAGAGCCACGGTGGACTACAGAGTCCTCAATAGTAATATCCCAGCCTGCGCGCCCACGGTAGCAGCAGTTGCAGACTTAATAGGGAGTATTCCAGCATCGGCGACCACATTCACGGTGCTGGACATCTCGAACGGTTTTTGGTCCATTCCGCTGCGGCGGGAGGACCAGTACAAGTTTGCCTTTACTTTCAAAGGGCAACAGTACACTTGGAACTGCTTACCACAGGGTTTTCACAACAGCCCCAGCATTTTCCATCAGTGCATGGCAGGGAGTTTGAAAGAGTTCAGCCAGCCCAACCAGATAGTGCAGTATGTGGACGACTTACTCCTGTTCACAGATACAAGGGAGCAGCACGGCCCACTGTTAGCCGAATTGTTGGAACTGTTAGAAAGGAAGGGTTTCAAAGTAAACCCAAAGAAAGCCCAGATCGGCCAGCAGGAAGTTAAATTCCTGGGTCTGGCCATCCGCGCTGGGGAAAGAGCCATAGATAAGGCCAGACGGGAATCTATACAAGATCTGCCGATTCCCAACACAGTAACGGGTGTAAGGTCCTTTTTGGGATTGACCGGGTACTGCAGAGATTTCATCGAGGACTATGCTGCCACAGCGGCCCCGCTACTTCGACTCTTACACAAGGGAGTCGAGTGGTCTTGGGACGAGGGGTGCCAGGCAGCATTCGAGAAGTTGAAAAGAGATCTGCAGACCGCGCCAGCCCTAGGGGCCATAGATGGGGGAGAGGAGTTCTTTCTGGAGGTAGCCGCTAGTGGGGACAGCCTGAGCGCAGTGCTGCTCCAAGAGCGGCACGGCAAGCTAAGACCAGTAGTTTATTCCTCCAGGGTGCTCACGGATGTGGAGAGGAGTTTCTCCAATTGCGAACGGCATTTCCTGGCCACGCATTGGGCTGTGAACAGATCAGTGATCTTCACAGGGACCTCTCCCATTACGCTCCTCACCCATCACACCCCCACGAAGATGCTTCTGGACGGGAGGATTAAGGATGGGACCGTAAGCAGCGCTCGGATTGCGCGCTGGACCCTCCTCCTTTCCCAGATGGATCTCAAAGTTAAAGGCCTCTGCGCGCCAAGGCTCGCAGCCAATATGGCATATCCCGGGACAGCCCATCAATGTTCCGTAGAAGGGGTATGGGAAGTTAACATAGGTTTACGGGCCGGGATACATCCCACAGGCCGCGAGATCTACGTAGACGGTTCTAGCACTGTAGCTGACGGCAAGCGGCTCACAGGGTGTGGAGTTTATGACCCTGCGGCAAACATTGCCCTGGCAATTAAGCTCCCCAGCACTATGAGCGCGCAGCAGGCTGAACTGTCCGCGGTGGCGTACGTGGTTACCCACCCCGAGATTTTCCCAACCCCATACACGATTTGCTCAGACAGCATGTTCACGTGCAATTCGTGTACAGAGTACCTCGCCATCTGGTCCCGACGTGGGTACACCTCCGCGGACGGGCGGCCTTTAACAGTTAAGCCCTTGCTGGAGAAGATCCTAGCAGCTGTGGGGGAGAAAGGAGAGGTGTTCATCCATAAGGTGAAGGCTCACTCCACTACAGAACCCCGCAGTCAGGGCAACCAGCAGGCGGATGCGCTAGCCAGGGAGGGTGCCCGCAACGGCATTCTCTGGGACCCATACGAACCCGGACCCGTGGCGGCGATCCAAGGCAGGGAGGGAATTCCCGGGAACACAGGGGTGACACCGCCCCCAGACCTAAAGACCGTCCAAACCCTGGATCCCGCCCTAAAAGCAGTCCTAAAAGCCATCACAGAGGGCAAACAGGTAGAAGGTCCGTACAGTACAGCAGCCCTCACAGTCAAAGAAGGTATGCTGTTCCGAGAGGAGCAGTGGGTTGTGCCGCAGCAGCACCGAAGGGAATTCCTGCAATTGGCCCACGAGGGTCCAGGAGCGGGACACCCCGGACCTGAGGTCACCTGGCAACGGGTGGAGCAGGCGGGATGGTGGCCGGGACTTCGGGACGATGTCCGCGAGTTCTGCGCAAGCTGTCTTGTGTGTGCTGCTAACAACCCAGACCCCCACAAAAGGAAGGTGCCCATGGGGCACATCAGGAGGGTAGAGGGACCATGGCAGTCGATTCAGGTCGACTACATAGGGCCCCTGCCCGCCGCCTAGGGAGGCTATAAGTACTGCCTTGTCCTGGTAGATGTGTTCACCAAATGGGTAGAAGCCTTCCCGTGCAGAACAGCTACGGCACTGGGTACTGCTAAGATCTTGATTCGGGAAGTGTTCTCACGATGGGAACTCCCCCGTTTTGTAGAGTCCGACCAAGGGAGTCAGTTCACCGGTCAAGTAATGCAGAACGCCCTCATGCTCTTGGGCATTGAGGGAAAGTGGCACGTAGCATACAATCCCCAGTCATCCGGGATTGTTGAGCGTATGAATCGGACCCTCAAGGAAAAGCTGAGGAAAGAGACAATGGGCTCGCCCCAGAAATGGGCGGAGGTCCTGCCTTTAGTCCTCATGGGGATCTGAGCCAGCCAGTCCAAAAGCACGGGGTATTCCCCGCACGAGTTAATGACTGGAAGGATCATGCGAACACCCACCCATGTGCTAGCCCCGGTGCTCACTGAGGGCCAGCTCCGAGAGGTGAAACGGGACAAATTCGCCCAAACCCTCTTGGAGCGCCTGAGACAGATTTATGGACAGGCGGCTGGGAACATGGGAAGACAGCACCAGGGAAATAAACTGTTGTTGGAACCTCGGAAACAACAAGAGTGGGTAGTCGGAGACCAGGTCATGGTCCGAAACTACGCCAGGGTAGGGAGTTTTGAACCACTGTACATGGGGCCATACAGCATTGTAGACAAGGCCAGCCCCATGGTTTATGCAGTGAAGACGCCCCGACGTACCAAATGGTTTCACATCAACCAGTGTAAACTGTTTAAACCGGGTACACAAGGGCCACCAAAGGGGACCAGGTCTGAGAACAAAGATCCTCAGCCTGTAACAGAGCCACAGACCACACAGGCTGGAGCAGTAGCCTGCGTGAAGGGAGAGGCCATCCCATTGGAGTGGGAGGTCTCATCTTTTGAATGGGATTTAGGCAGGGGAGAGCCCGAACAGCTCAACCTCGCTTTAGACCCAATCACGGAGGAGGAAGAGTCAGAGGATGGCAGTCCCGCCCTTGACTCAAGCTTGGGGGAGGTAGGGAGCGGGGGCGGAGACTCGTTACCTGTAGGGACAGGTGAGGTGGAGTCAGAAGCCACAGATCCCGACCCCGGGGGGGCGGAGCCTGAGGGAGGGGAGCTGGAGCCGGCAGCTGTGGAGGAACCACAGGCTGTAACGGTAACAGTCACAACCCCCGGTCCATCGGCCCCGGGAGCCCAACCCAAAGCAGCCCCTCGTAGGTCGGCTCGAGCGCCCCAGCCCAGAAGATTTTGGCCAGATTCTCCCCATCCTTCCCAACCACGGTTTAAAGCAGCCCCAGGAAGACATGATCCCCGTTCAGCAGCGACAGGCTGCGGGGGATCAAAGCCAAAGATCAATGCAGCCCCACCGCAGGGTGTGGCACACGACAGACCTCACAGGGATTCGGAAAGCCGCCCCACGGAGGGCGGCGCTGTACATAAGTTAAGTTAGGTAATTATGGTCATAGTTTAAGGAATGTAAAGTATATGGTGTTAAGAGTACAATTTTGAGGTCTGCCCGGTATGTGTGTTTGTTAGGGAGCGGGGTCCAGGAACCCGCGCGTCCAATTAATTTAGGCCAGCACCTATCGGGAGCCCGGCTACATCATTTTGTTGGTTACAGAAACCTGGGATACGATGGAAAGGATTGTCGTCGCGTTCATGGCGATCGGGTGCGGGTGGGCCTACCGAGGCCGCACCAAGGACGTCATCATTTTCGGGTGCTCCGGGGACACGGCCCCCATCGCAACGGATGGGACGGGGGAGCGAGAGGTAGAGGAAACCGCCACCTACTTCCACCAAGGGAGATGGCCAGGTTGGCTGGGAACGAATTCTACGGAATATTCCAGCAATTTCGGTTTTGCCTACCAAGAGACTTCATTAACGTGCCCTCGAGTGAGGATTCTAGCGCCCAGAGTCAGCGTTACCGTGGGAAAGAGGATTTGTCTGGTGTGCAATGGGAACGTACCACCAAGGCGATGGTGGTGGCTACGAAAGCTGGGAAAGGACATGAGAAACTCTACGGTCGAGTGGGAGCGACTGGGTAATAATACCCATTGGACTATTACGGGAACTCACGGACAATTACGTGTGTGTTGGGACAAATGGTGGGAGCCAGATGAGGGAATATATGTCTGTATGTGGGGTTCGAGACACGTCTGCTCCAAGGGCGTGTCCATCTTCTTCCAGAGGCAGTGGCAGGATGAAGGGAAGGGGATGAGATGGGATGTTAGCACTCGAGCGTGCGGAGCCCCATACTCCCCTATTCCGGTGAACGCCACTGAACTCATCACCCGCCCACGCAAGCCCCTGCCCACGCTTCCGGTAGCACTAGCCCAGAAAGGAGGGTGCCCAACCACCACCAAGGGACCCGGGAACGGTTTAGTATTGGTACCCACCGGTCAGGTGCTGTACCAAGGGGTATACTATGCGGTGGCCTCAGTGATTTTAAATCTCACTGAGGTAAGATTGCCGGAGTGGTGTCCCAAAGAAACGGAACAATTATACCAGGTCCTGTTAACCCGTATGTTTAGACAATTTTACGAATTTGACTTTGCCGACATCGACAGAGACAAATTATACACCACATCGCCAGAAGTTTTGGATCGAGTCGGGAGGCAAAGAAGGGGTACTGTAAATGACATATTCACTGCTTTTAATACCGGGACATCTGTTGTCAACGCTCTAGATAACGTGGAGCTGCAGACACAGATCAACGGTTTAAAAGCCCAGTTAAGGAACATATTGACAGACGAAAACAAGGTAGTGGGTTCTGAGTTGCATGAGGACCAGGCCATGACACTACACTTTAAGGACATAATTGCTGAGCTGGAGAAACACGCGAGAACGGTAAATGCACTCATTAAGGAGGATCGGAATGCGTCCGATCAAGCTGCGCAAAACGAGGCCTGTGTGCTGTACGGGGCGTGGTTATTGGGCGAGGGCCGCAGTAATCTTGAGGATTTAAAACAGGGTTTGGTCCCGTCCTGGATCAGCAACAAGCACTTGCAAGCGCTCCACCCTTTTGAGAATGCATTAAGCCCGTGCCAGCTCAGGCTAGCCGCAGAAGCATACCCAGTTCCAGTGGACTGCGGACATTCGAATCACACTATTATGGGAATAGTAGTAAGAATGCCAGTGATGGGTCCCGCAGCAAAGCCCGCCCCGGTATACAGAGTAGAGAACATTGGAGTCATTCAGGGGGGCGCACACATTCGTTACGCAGTGGTCCCGCCTTACGTCATCAGATGGGAGCGTACGATGACAGGCACCGACCTCTCGGGATGTCGGAGCCGGGGAGCACACATCATCCTGAGTCCCCAGCACTTGAATGCCTTTTTGAAACCACAGTGTGGGTTCAGAACAGCTAGCGCGAAGCCGGTGAATTGCACCATGGAGGCAATGGCAGAGGACCATGTGCCCCCACAGGTAGCATATATCGGGGGTGGGACATACTGCGTCACCACTGCAGCGCCTCAGTACCGATATGGACAACACGAGTGGTGTTCGGTCGGTGATAGCAGTTTCTGTTTCAAACCCAGGGCCGAGGTTCAAGTGGCACAACAACGAATTGTTCCCATTCCTGCGCCCTCCACCGTACACATCACTATCAAAGAGAATTTCACAGACTTACAACGATTTGTCGCGCATTTTGGTTATGTCATTCCCCCTCTTCCCGAACACCTCACCAAGATTTTAAAAGCCGTTATAATTTCGCAGAAACATTTCTACACACTGGAGCAGAAGACTTTAGAGATAGGAAAAGACATATTGGACATAACCATCCCACCATGGTGGGACTTGTTCACCAACATAGAAATCCCAGCCTGGATTAGAATAGCATCCCATATCCTAGTAGGATGTCAGGTTTTAATTGTGATATTTTTGCTCTTCGTGCATTGTAAGAGAGGCAAACGCCTCCAGAGGCACGAGAACGCGGGCGAATGGAAAGAACGCTATGTGCGAATGGGGGAAGAAGACACCCCACTTTAAGCTGCTAGTAGAAGATTAAGAGTCCATCCATTTTAAGATTTTTTTTGGTTTTTGTTTCTCTTTTGAACATCCGTGTTTTCTTTTGCGTTTGGTTTGGGTTATAAGGAATTAAGTATTGTTATGTTATTAGTCGTTATTAAGTTTTGATTAATAAAAGGTGTATGCAGATGGCGCAAAAGGGTATCAACCCCTGCCCATCTGACAGGTGAAGGTGTTATAGTTTAAGATTTGCTGTCTATGATTCCAAATGTGCATGAGATAATTTTCATTTTCTCCGGAAATGGGAACTGCATGTGTCGTGAGGGGCATAGATAGTTAAGTGCCAGGAATGTTTGGATGTGGGGAATCAGGGAAAATTTGCTCATCAAGAATTGATACTTTAAGCAAGCTATCAGTATCACAGGGGGGCCTGTAAGATTCGAAAATTTTTAGCAAAAATCACGCAAGAAAACTGGATAAAATAAGACTGTTTATTGACCAAAGTAAGCTTGCACAGAAAAACCTTTGATAAAAGGGCATACAAAATAGCCGCCAGGCCCCGTGATCAGTTTCTGAACCAGTTTATTTCTGTTACTGCAAGCTAGACAGGCTTGTGGATTGAAGACAGTAAACCCGCGAAAGCCAGTATCTGGGAACCGAAACTCAGAGCAACAGCATACATATTCAATGGATTATAAGTACAGGATGGGGCCCATCAAGATATGGGCGGACAATGTAAAAACACTTATACCCATTTATTGTACAAAGGAAAAACCGTTTAGCAGCCATCAAGGAAAATGTCCGGACCGATCAATATGCGAACCGAGCCGCGGTGACAATGCAAAGGACATTAACAGACATTATCGGCCAGGAAGGCCAGTTCAAGTTATCACCGGCTCCGTTACAAGACAAAGCGCCCCTGCAGAGATCTCTGCCCGCCAAAATTAATACAAAGACAGGACTATGATTTGGCAGGAGATAAGACTGTCCCAAAAGAGTATAACTATGGATTGAAAGTCCATCTAAGTTACTTCTTCACTGCTACGGCTTCTTGTTGGGCGACTTCAGGCTTCCATTTCTTCAAGAACTTTCTTCTACGAGGAACGAACGAAGGGCGGACGGTGCCCGGATCGGCGCCTCTTCCACTTCGGCAGATCGATGAAAACGTTTTCGTCTTTTTAAAGACGGACGGTTTCGGAAAAAGGACAACGTGGCCGGTGTTCAGCCAAACAAGGCTCGGCCACGACGAGAAGACGACAAGGGTGGCCCGGGTACTGGGGTCGGGAGATCATCGACGACCCAGGCCGACGGAGAAGAAACCCTCTGGAGAACCGGCGATCGATGCCACAAGATTCTCCCATGTGCATAACCTGCATCTAGGTCTACTCCACGAACAAAAATCCACGACAGGCCTAGTGGATCTCAACCTTGACGAGCGCTCATCGAGGCTGGGTCTACCCCACCGCCTCGAGGGAGGAGAGAATATCGACTGCGCCAGAAGCTTCCAATCCACGTGACGACGGGAAGCGGTGTCAAAAAGGCTGCGAACCCCTTTTCGCGATTTCGAGAGTGGTGAGCATGATCCCAAGTTCCCCAGGTCGAAACTTAGTTTAGGTATAGGGGAGGGAGTTAAGGGAAATCGTAATGTGTTTCCCCTTTTACGATGTGCCGTGTGTTCCCCATTTCCATAGAGTCAAGTTCATAAATTTGTGCATGATTGTAGTTACTTTAATCTGTGCCTATGACATGTATTTTGTAATGCTTCAAACTGTTCAAAAATAAAAGCATCCATTTCATGCTATTCAGCCTGGTCTATTGAGTCCTCTTCTCTGCACTACTGTTCTCTGCATCTAAGTCCAAGGTCTAGAACTGTAGGGGGGGTGGGTCGAACCACTCAAGGGTAATTCTTGCACGAAGCCTGGCAGGGGGCCAGAACGGGCAAGAGAGCAGAAAAAAAAAACCCTACACCATGGCCCCCTGATGTGCAGCAAGGTGCTCTCAAGCCACTTCCAAGTGCTGGCCCCTTCTGGCCTGTGCAGCTTCAGGTGGGTGAGCAGCAGCCTGGCGCTCTTGTTGCTGCTGCTGTTGTTCCTGGTTCTGCTGGTGCCGCGGCTGGTGTTCGAGCTCATCTAATGCCCAGAAGGGAAGGAAATTAATGCTTCCATGCTTCTGGTATATGCCTCCGTTGAGGAAGCGCTGAGTGAAGTTGGTGAGCGGGGTTTCCCAGGAGGTCACACTGGAGATGTATGTGAGGCTCCAACCTTCCACAGGTGTGGTTAAGCCTGGTAAAAGTGGCCCCAGGCCTGAGACAACAAAGTCCTGCCACCTGCAAATGATGACTGATCAAATCTCCTCTTTAATGGTTGACCTGCAGCTGATAGTCAGCAAGCCAATAGTGCTCACGCCAGGTTTCACAGGCGTGATCCCCACCAGGCGTGTTTTACGTGGGAAAAGGGTTAAACAGGCAAGGGCCTGTTAAATTGGGATTATAAAGGCCAATTAGTGCTGTTTAAGGGCCCTAAAGACCAGTCCCGGGCGGGACTGATTCAGGACCATCAGACACGCCTGGGTTAAAATGGCTAGGTGTCGGGAACCAGGCCGGGGGGGGCGGGGGAGGTCTCAACTGTAGGGTTCTCAAAATTCCCACATTCCTCAAAAGTTATGGATAAAGGGACCCTGTATGGACAAGTTATTAAAAAGGGTACCCAAAAGAAAATGGCTTCTGAAACCTTGTGACCGAGGCCCGCAGGATTTTAAAAAGCAGGCCCATTCAAATCCTGAAATGAAACCTAACATGCATGGATCTGTGTGAAAGACTTTGTCATTTTTCTAAAGCCAGACAGCTTGGTAAACACAGAATATGCATCTTTCATCTCGAAACAGTTAACTCAGGATAGACGTAATCTTGCGGCCATTAACTTTTTGCATACATAATCAGTAACCACTCAAAGGAGCCACCAAGCCAGGAAAAGACGATTAAACATTCAAAAATGACAAACAGCCAGGATATTGAAGCCGTTAAAACAAGGAGACAACCGCCCCAAAAGCCGTTAAGGTGAATGACTGTAAACACTCTAGACAAGCCCGCCAAAATTAAACAAAGAACTGACCTGATTTGGCGCGCAGATAAGAATTTAGAAGAACCGGTATAATTACAGGCCCACTGGTAGCCAAGTCCTCTCCTTCGCTCGCGCTCTTCCCCGCTTGCTCTTCTCGTCCCGTTGTAACACCAAGGACGCCCATTGCAACACCGGGGGCCATACGCGGGAGGAGAACGGGACCCGACTCAACACACACAGGACACATGGGGGCCATACGCGGGCAGACGAGACGAGATGAATGACAAGGCCATTAAGCAGAGAAAGGCAGCAACAAAGAAGCATTGGGGGCGAGCGGGCACAAACCCCGGTAAGCTGACGTTCGATGCATGGATAGAAGGGGCATCTGATGACCACGAGCACCGTGGTAACAAACTAGACCGCCAACCAAACCCCAACCACAACAAAACCTCCAACGACCAGACCACCACCAGAAGAACAACCGTTCTGCAAGGTAAAGTACCCATTAAAGACTTTACTCTGCAAACTGAGGAAAAAGGGGGCACTTTACTCGGGCGACTCCACCGCCACGCCCTGGGACCACGTGACGACGGCAGGCCCCAAAGGACACAAACAGCGAACCCCAAAACCACAACCGGTTTAATCGACAGGTTTTGAACTGTCAAGGAAACCCCACTGGTGAGCATAAATCCCTGGCCCCTCTTAGCTCAATCTAGTTAGGTATTGGGGTGGGACAAGGGTAGGGGGATTATTAATGTGATTGTTCCCTCGTTGGGCCGTGTGTTCCCCATTCCCAACTAAGTGTAACTTTATATGCCTGTAATTATTCTAGTGATTTTTCCAGTATTGTAATATTGTTGTGCCTTTTAATAAAATTACGGTTTTTTTGTACCAAACCACTTGTCTACTCTATTTCTGTATCGCCGCCTGTACCTAAGTCCAGTGTCTAGAACCCAGGGGCGTGGGAGCGATTCGAACCGCTCGGAGACAATCAGGGGCAGAGCTGACTGGGCACACGCCACCCCCCTGCACGACCCCCAGTTTTTGTGATTTTAACCCCCCACACACCTCAAAGCCCACCTCACGGCTGAGTTAAAATCGATCCCTGTGTGTGTCATTTATTCAGGACAAACAATTAGAAACAAACACAACAAATCATGAATTTACAGAACTGGCTCTCACAAGCTGGAGAAAAACACCAAAACAGTAAACAAATGTAATCAGACGAATCTCGACCTCTACTACAAACATGCCCACCATTTATTTAGACCTACTACTGTTTGCCCTTCGAGGGTGATCTCCATCCCCTGTGCACTTCCCCCTTCCCACCCTGCTGCTTCTCCGTAATGGGGACCCAGTGGCTGCAGCAAGGTTGGTGGAAGGCTGCTGAATATCAGATGCTGAGACTACAGATGCCCTTGCAGGACGCCCTCGACCAGCTCTGGGCCTGGAGGCCCCAGCTGCAGACTGCACCAACTCTGCATGGAAGGCAGCAGTCTGGGCTGGCTGTATTGCAGGTGGTGGCAAGTGCAATGGGGAAGTGACAGTGGTGGGTGCAGGAATGCTGTCATCCTGAGAAAGGACAGCACCTTCCTGCTTGGCTGACAGACTGGCACTCTCATGGGGCAGCACCTCAGCACCCGGAGCAATCAGCTCGAGCACAGATTGCTGGCCTGCTGAGGCACCGTGAGAGCCCCGGGGCAATGTGGCCGAATCAGTGACGATGGCCGCTGTCAGTGCTTGCGTGACATCAATCTGAGACTGCATGAGAGCAGTCTGAGATTGGGTCGCAGCAGCCAGTGACTGAATTGCAGCACTAAGCTGTTGCATTGTGTCTGCCTGTGCTGCAGCTGAGTGCTCCACACTCCTGCCAGTCCATCAATGCTTTCGGGCACCCTTGTCATTGTACCCATGAGCGTAGTGTGCATGTTCAAGGTCTGGCTATTCATTTCCGTGATGACGCAGCAGGACTCGCTTGCCTACTCGCCCCCTGGGGAGAAGGCCCCCGAGCTTCCCTACTCCCATGACGGTGCTGCAACCCGCTGGGTCCCGGAGCTTCATCGTCATCAGACCCTTCCCCCCTGCTCCCCTCCAGGGAAGGCGTGGTCCCAGAGTAGGCATGGGCTCCCTCGGGAGACGCAGGTGCTGAGGCTCCGGCTTCCTCTTCCTCCTCGCCTGTGGCGTCGCTCCCACTGCTTGGTTGAGGGCCTGTCTCCTCAGCTGGTGAATCACCATCTGAAAGCAGGGAGGTACAAGAGTGGCTTTAGCGTCAGGACAGGGGGGCAGTAAGGGAGCAAGGACTGGAGACATTTAGTAAGTTGGGTTGAAAGTGTGAAAGGCTGGTGTTGTGAGGGGCAAGTGGAATAAGAGAGGAGAGAAAGCTGATGAACATACCATTGCTGTCCCCAAGGAGGTTGACCTCTCCAGCAGCCACGGCACCTATCACCTGGCTGGCAACGATCCTGTGGACACGCGCCTCCAAGTCACTGAGGGTCTGCAGCTCAGCCGGCCCTCCACCCGTCCATTGCTGCTGGCACCTGTTGTGAGATAGCTTGGCCTGCAAGAAAAAGTATGGCATCTGAGTGAATGTGCAGCCATGTGCTTGCCTGATATGCCTCCAATAGTTGAATAGCCCTTAATGTATGCAGCCATGTGCTTGCCTGATGTGCCTCCCATAGTTGAATAGCCCTTAATGTATGCAAGGTGTGGAAGGTGCATGTGTGTTTTATGAGATGGCCATAGGTCTTGGATGAGTTTTGGGCATTTGGGGTTTTTAAACCCTCTGGGCACAGAGTGAAGTTGAGATGGAGGGTATGTAGAGGTATTGAAAAGCAGCCACTCACCCTGACCACCCGAGTGAGGTCGTTGAACTTCTTCCGACATTGGGTGTGGGTCCTGGGCACCATGCTCCTGGAGGAGACGTGCTGAGCCACCTCCCTCCACATTCTTCTATATTCATGTGGCAATGGCCTCCTGCCACACTGTGGGTAGAGAACTGTCCTTCGGCGCTCCAGTGCGCCAACCAGAGTCACCAAGAGTCACTGAAGCGCTGAGCTCGTTCCCTGGGCCTATCCATTCTTCTTTTCAGCAGAATTCAAGTTCAGGTCTGTCCAGGCCGAGATTCAAGGCTGCAATGAGTAGGGTGTGGCTGGAGAGCAAGATCGACACTGCCCTTTAAGAACTGGCCGGCGCCAGTGTGTTTGTGTCCCATTGTAACTGACATCACCTGAGCTTCGCCCGCGCTCTGAGTTAGTGCCTCGCTCCTCGGCGTTAGTGCCTTAAGAGAGGTGTGTAGCACCTGATTAGCGCTCAAATCACCTCCAGGGGCGATAGAAGCCAAGTTTGAATTCGGAGGCGATAATTAGCGCCGGGCGCTAAACTTTGTGCCCGGCCGATGATTGGGTCCCAAATGGGCGATACCAAATTTCTCCCTCAAAAGTACTACTATCACTGAAATGTTGATTGTTTTCAATCTGCCAGGTTTAGCAGCAATTCAAATGGAAAATTTTCAAGTTTCACAAAAAAATCAACATGATAAGCAACAAAAATATATATTCTACAAGCTCAAAGACCATCACAGATCATTACCAGCCACAGGCAGCAATATAAAAAAAAATCTGGACATATAAAATAAGACATAGCCTGCTTCAAGTGTCTTGCCTCAGTCGGTGAGAAGTTCTGGAGATAAAATATCATCATCCTCAAGTTTGATGACCAGGACATGAACCAGTGACTGCTCCAGGTGAAGAAACCAGTTCTAAATCTGAATAGGTGGCACAGACATTATCAAAGAAAGAAGGGGAAGTAATTGGTTTAGGTTAGAAGCTGCAAGCCCGAGCCTTGTCTGAAATTGGGATTCGGCCTCATCTAAATAATTCTGGTGAATTGTGAATGCCAATCGGGCCTCCTGAGGCAGCTCGCCAGTTTGCTGGATACCTATTTAGGTTGGCTGCAATGCTGGCAGTGGCCCTCAGGTAGGTCCTGGCAGGGGTTGGGAAGTGAACAGGAGGGGGGCAAGCGTAGGCCAGCAGTGGGCCACGGTATTGCTATGGAATCAGGAGGAGCACTCCTACTCCTACTGGCTAAACATTAAGCTAAGTAAAAACTAACAGCTCACCGTTTGAGATTGATTGGCAACCTCCAGTGGTCCCTTGAAGGAGCGCTGGTTTGGCCACAGAAGAACCTGAAAAACTGAGTTGAGCATTCCCGACAGTGCTGCCGAATTTAGGAACAGGGTGGTGAAACAGGCTCATTAGTATCTGCAAGGGGCCTAATGTCTGTTTCAGGCAGCTGTCAGTGATGCCTAGATATCACCTGACTCAATAGGGGGTCAGTTGTACTTCTGGTACTGTTTGGGCGTGGGATAGAGCTTCGCTAAACTGGTGATTTTGCCTCCATTCTGCACGCAAATAATGGCATGACGAGGTCCAAATATGCCCCGGAAATCTCACCAGACTGTTGATAAAATACTGACATTTACTTATTTAGCTGATGTCCAAAAAGAGTTAAATAATATCAAAGGACACGACACTGTTGGTGCCTGTTTCTTATTGAACAGTGAATCATGCTTCAAACTTTGTTTCAGCATAGTTGAGAGGAAGGATCATCATTTATCAGGTGTGAATACTAATCAGTGTTCTTATGGAGAGTGTATTTCAAGTGTTTGGTAGTGCCAATATATTGCTTCAAAGAGACAAGAGGAACTTGCATTTATGTCGTGCCTTATCTTACCCTCAGACATCTCAAAATGCCAATGAAATTACTTAACGAACAGCAATCACTGTTACTAGGTAGGTAAAGAGATGAACTTTTACATTAATAGCCTGCAGTTTTCTCACAAATTAACTGAAGAAATTATTTCATATGATCCATGCAGCTATATATAGAAGGAAACAGTTTACCACATTGATGTGCCTTCAATAACCACAAAACTAGAAGTTATAGGCTTAAACAAGTTGGCTTTTAATCACTAAGATCAGAGCTACATCTCAACACACCGACTGGCTCACAGGAATGAGTCATACAGATCCGGGGATCTTTATGTAAGAGAAGTCAGGGGCGGAGCCAAGAGCCGAGACCTGGAACCTTCCAGGTTAGTCAGGAAAGAGGAAGTGAAACTATACACAGTGTGGGGGAGGGTAATATACATGAGTACATGAAATACAGGATCAAGACAAACAGATTTCATTACATTCACCCCTTCTTTAGATTTAATCCATCGGGGTGATGTTTCTTAAAAGTTGGTATAAGTGAGTCTGTCAGGAGGTTTTGCGGTTCTCAGTGATCGGCGCAAAGCCGGTTGGGGTGCCTCTAGGGGAGTGGATTCCGGTTCCTCCACTGTCCGGGCCTCTGCAGTGTCTTCCAGGTTATCTGCAGTGTCCTCCAGGTTAAAGTTGGGTATTGATACCTCTGGGCGTCCTGTCTCTTTTTGGTGTAGGTCTTCCTCGGGTAGTCTTTCATTGTTCTCTTCGCTCCCCGAGGGAGCGAGGTCTTTTATGGAAACAGTGTCCTCTCGCCCGTCAGAGTATTCGATATAGGCGTACTGAGGGTTTGCATGGAGGAGCTGTACCTTTTCCACAAGGGGGTCCGTCTTATGGCCTCTCACGTGCTTCCGCAATAGTACTGTCCCCGGAGACGTCAGCCACGCGGGTAGAGATATGCCCGAGGTGGATTTCCGGGGGAAAACGAAAATCTTTTCGTGAGGGGTAGCGTTAGTGGCTGTACATGACAGAGACCTTATGGAGTGGAGCACGTCTGGGAGGACTTCCTGCCAGCGGGAGGTCGGAAGGCCTTTTGACTTTAAGGCTAACGTGACAGCCTTCCAAACAGTAGCATTCTCCCTTTCCACTTGCCCATTACCCCGGGGGTTGTAGCTAATGGTTCTGCTAGTGGCTATCCCCTTTGAGAGCAAGAACTGTCGCAGTTCGTCACTCATGAATGACGTCCCCCTATCGCTGTGTATGTAGTTCGGCATGCCAAACATGCAGAATAGATTACAGAGACACTTGATGACTGTGGCACTGGTCATGTCTGGGCAGGGAATGGCAAAGGGGAAGTGGGAATATTCATCGATGATATTGAGGAAGTATACGTTACGGTCGGCAGAGGGAAGGGGTCCCTTGAAGTCCAGACTTAGGCGCTCGAATGGCCGTGTGGCTTTGATAAGGTGTGCACGGTCAGGCCTGTAGAAACGAGGCTTGCATTCCGCACAGATGCGGCAGGCTCTGGTCATTGCCCTGACCTCCTCGATGGAGTGGGGCAGATTGCGGGACTTTATAAAATGGTATAGTCGGGTGACCCCTGGGTGACAGAGGTCATTGTGGAGACCCTGTAATTTGTCCGTATGAATGCTGGCACACATTCCCCGCGATAGGGCATCTGGGGGTTCATTAAGGGCTCCCGGCCTGTGCATAATATCATAGTTGAATGTGGATAGTTCGATCCTCCACCTGAGTATTTTGTCATTCTTGATTTTCCCCCTTTGTTTGTTATTAAACATGAAAGCCACCGACCGCTGGTCGGTGAGCAGGGTGAAATGTTTGCCGGCTAGGTAGTGTCTCCAGTGCCGCACTGCCTCCACTATAGCCTGTGCCTCCTTCTCGACAGAAGAGTGCCTGATTTCAGGTCCCTGAAGGATTCGGGAGAAGAAGGCCACAGGTCTCCCAGCCTGATTGAGGGTCGCAGCTAAGGCAAAGTCTGACGCATCGCTTTCGACTTGAAAGGGAATGCTTTCGTCCACTGCACACAGTGCAGCCCTTTCAATGTCCTGTTTGATACTGGTGAAAGCCTCCCGAGCTTCAGCTGATAGTGGGAAGGACGTCGATTTAATGAGGGGTCGGGCCTTATCAGAGTAATTGGGCACCCATTGGGCATAATACGAAAAAAATCCCAGGCACCTTTTTAAAGCTTTGGGATTGTGTGGCAGGGGCAGTTCCTTTAGGGGGCGTAATCGGTCAGGGTCCGGTCCAATTACCCCATCTTCCACCACACAGCCGAGGATACAGAGATGGGTTGTGTTGAAGACACATTTGTCTTCGTTGTAGGTTAGATTCAGCTTTAGGGCAGTTTTTAAAAATCTCGCAAGATTTAGATCGTGGTCTTGCTGGTTGTGCCCGCAGATAGTGACATTGTCCAGATAGGGGTAGGTAGCTTGTAGTTTATTCTCGTCAACCATGCGGTCCATCTCACGTTGGAAGACCGAGACCCCATTTGTTACCCCGAAGGGCACTCTGAGAAAATGGTAGAGGCGCCCGTTTGCCTCGAAGGCGGTGTATGGGCGGTCCTCCGTTCTAATGGGGAGCTGGTGATACGCGGATTTGAGGTCGATAGTCGAGAAGACTCGGTATTGCGCAATCTGGTTGACCATTTCTGATATGCGGGGTAAAGGGTAGGCGTCCAGCTGGGTATAAATATTAACAGTCTGGCTGTAGTCAATTACCATCCGTTTCTTTTCGCTATTTTTAACTATGACTACTTGGGCACGCCACGGACTGGTACTGCAATCAATAATGCCTTCCCGCAGGAGTCTGTCCACTTCCGCCTTGATAAAGTGTCTGCCTTCCAGACTGTACCGTCTACTTTTGGTCGCTATGGGCCTACAGTTCGGAGCGAGATTAGCGAATAAAGAGGGCGGGCTGATTTTTAAGGTTGATAGGCCACAGACTGTGAGTGGCGGCTGGGACCCGCCATATGCTAGCGTGACACTTTCGTGGTGGCACTGGAAGTCCAGGCCCAAGATTACATTAACACAGAGTTCTGGCATCACGAAGAGTTTTAAATCCTTGTAGTCTGTGCCTTTTACAGTCAGTGTTACCACACCGTAGCCCAAAATGTCCGAAGTGTGGGGCTTAGCAGCCATAGCAATTCTGCTCCGTGTAGGGGTTACCGTTAATGAGTGCCGCCGTGCCAGGCTAGGGTGGATAAAAATCTCGGTACTCCCACAGTCAATTAAACATTTCGTTAAATTCCCGTTTACCTGTATGTCCATCATGGATTTTGTCAACGGGTGTGGCCTGGATTGATCCACCATGATCGAAGCCACTGTTGGGCCCTGGGCGGCCGTTGAGTCAGGAAAAGATGGCGGATCCCAAGATGGCGGCCCGCACGGCACGCACGAGGCGGTGACGGAGTTGGAAATCAGATTCCCCCTGCAGACTTTGCTAAAATGCCCCTTTTTCTTACATTTGAAGCATGTAGTGTCTTTCGCTGGGCATCGTTGTCTGGGGTGCTTGGCCTGGCCGCAGAAGTAGCATTTCGGGCCTCGAGGCATTGCCGCTGTAGTAGGACTCCTGGGTGAACTTCTGTGTGGGGACTCCGGCGGTGTAGAGCTGGTCTGAGACCTGGATGGGGAAGATGGCTGATTCCAAGATGGCGGCCCGCTCGGCGCGCACGAGGCGGTGAGGGCCGCATGGCCGGAAGAATAAGAGTCAGAGTTTTTCTGGGCCATGTCCAGCGATCGCGCAGTGGCCACTGCCTTTTTTAAGTCCAGGACCTCCTTCTCCAGCAGTCTCTGCCGGATATAATTCGATTTGAGGCCCGTGATGAAGGAATCGTGGACCAATTCGTCAGAGTACACGTTGGCCGTCACGGCCTTGCAGTTACAGTCCCGGACCAAGTCCTTTAGGCCCTGTAAGAAATCGTCCATTGGTTCCTCAGGTCGCTGCCTGCGTGTAGCCAGCAGATGGCTGGCGTACACTTCGTTTACCGGCCTCTGGTATTGGGTCTTCAGGATAGTGATGGCCTCCGTGTAAGAGGTGGCGTCCCGGATGAACGAATAAATCCGATGACTAACGCGAGTAGTCAGTAGACTCAGTTTATCTACCTCGCTAGCGGATGAGGCCCTCGCGAAGAGTTCAAAGCATTTGAGCCAGTGTCCAAATTGATTTGATGCTGCAGCAGAATGTGGATCCAAGTCCAGACGCTCTGGTTTTAGGAGTCGATCCATCCTAGTATTCTTTAGTGATTAAAATTGATGTGCCTTCAATAACCACAAAACTAGAAGTTATAGGCTTAAACAAGTTAGCTTTTAATCACTAAGATCAGAGCTACATCTGAACACACCGACTGGCTCACAGGAATGAGTCATACAGATCCGAGGATCTTTATGTAAGAGAAGTCAGGGGCGGAGCCAAGAGCCAAGACCTGGAACCTTCCAGGTTAGTCAGGAAAGAGGAAGTGAAACTATACACAGTGTGGGGGAGGGTAATATACATGAGTACAGGAAATACAGGATCAAGACAAATAGATTTCATTACACACATGTTCTCTTACAAAAGATCAATTAGAAAAGCAGTGCTGTCTTGTCATTGGGCATAAAATGGAACTGTTTTTGGAAGGTAATAATGAGACAACCGATAGTACAACATTTTCCTGCAGTGAGAATATTAGTGCTGAAATGACTCACTTTTTTTGGGCATTTTTGAGGTGCTATTTTAGGCACCTGCAGGACCCATTTTTGATGGTTTCCACCCCACTAATGGCAGCAATCCAATCTATAATCTCCATTGAGGCCCTCTCCAAACTGCCTGCTGATTCTCCACTCATTTAAATGCATTTAACTGAGGACCTATGGCAACGGCGCAATACACCAGGGATGACTTCGAATGATTTGAATGAGACATACCTGTGGCCAGGACTGGCAAAGTGAATTATTTTGGAGCTTAAAGACTGAGGAAACTTTGAGCACTGATTATTGGATCTAAAAAAAATGTTGCAGCATTTTGTTTTGCTTCCTAGCTGGACAGAGCTGTACGTTCCTATAACAGGCTGAGTGTCTGTGAGATCACAGAGATCTCCCACCCACAGTAAGAGGTTCTAAGTATCAGCATGCCTTCCCAGCACCTCTATGGCCTGCTCCTCATAGGGCATGAGTTATCTAATGTCTAGGATGCCCCACAAGTTCCCCCTTCCTTTCATGGGCATAATACACAAGTTTCTCCTGTAACAAGATCCCGGCATGGGATGGCCTGTTTCTGTGCTGTATATTCTATGTAACGACCAAGTACATTAGGTGTTGGCTGATATTTGAGGATTGTTCCCTAGGTGGTGTAGGATTCGCAAAATTGAACTTTATATTATAAAGTGTCAAATGGCAGAAGAGGCCATGATTTTTAAAGACTGTTTTAAAAGAAGCCCAGAAAAAGGGGCATACAAAATGGCCACCATACCATGTGACCGGCTTATTGGGACATTTTAAAATGGTTCCTGCGAATCCTCAGACAGCTTTGTGGATTCAACCCACAGTAAGTTCTGGAAGCCGTTTCTGAGAGAACAAAACCAGACCCACACATATACATATGAATTAGATGCAGATCCAGTCAAGATCGGCCTGGAGACAGAGACCATCTAAATGTTGACCCAGACAAAAGGGGACAATTTCATATTCATGAGAACAACACCAAGGACTAGATAACGAGATCAGCAGGACATTAAAAACAATGAAGGTCATTCCAGACCAGAGATGGGCCTTTACCGGCCATCTAAAACATTTTAAAATATAATAACTACCCCGCTGCGCTCCCAGCCCGCCAAAAGTTAAACAAAGAATAACCTGATTTTGGGCGGGAAGTGGAAGCTTCTGAAGGAAAACTATAATTGGAGGAGTTGAAGTGGTTGTTGAGAAGAAGAATTCGGTGGTTGCAGAGAGTGGAATTCAGCGGTTGTTGAGTGGAGTCGGAGCTTCTTCGGAGTGGTGCGGTGAGCCTCAGCTTTTCGAGCTCAGCCCTGGAGCGTTGGCAGCCGGTCCAGCTTTTGAGCTGGGTAAAGAGGAGCTGGTTTGGGAGAAGATCAGCGAACTCCTCTCCACCATCGGAAGAAGATGAAGAAGACTAAGCCGCCATCAAGAAGACCGTTCGAGCCGGTGTCCCACCCCGGGGTCAAACATTGGGAGATCATCGACCAACCCCGGGCCATTGACGAAAACGAGAGGCCCTCTCCCGACTCGGGAGAAGAGACAAAAATAAACTGAAGAAACGATGGGAGCCAGCCCAAGGCTCCTCTGACCAGGGTCGAGCTGATGATCCCCGACCCCGCCGACATCCAGAAACAGCCGGTGTCCAGCCGCCCCCGACCCCCACCTCAGGAGAGGTGTGGCGCAGCTCGCTGGGGCTCCACGATCCACGTGGAGACGGGACGCCTGAAAGGATCAAACGCAGACTGGTTCAAAACCTTGCACTTCCTAGTTGGATTGGTGAGCATGTTTCTGGCCCTTCACAATCAGATCTAGATAGGTTAAAGGGGGTGGATATAAGGGTACAATTAACATGAGTTGTTGTCCCTCGATGTTCCGTGTGTTTCCTTATTTCATGATGATCTTTGTAGAGTATAAGATGCCTGTATTTGCCTTAGTTAGTATTGTGTCGTTATGATTTGTTTGTGTTTCTCCCTCCCATGTACTCTCTTATCTGCTTGCATTTGATTTATTTTTCCTTATGCAATAAAATTTCATTTCGTTTCATCAAACTTGGTCTATAAGAGTTTTCTGTACATTGTAGTTCCTGCCCCAAAGTCCAGAGTATAGAATCTAAGGGGCGAGTGGGTCGAACCACTCAAGGTTTTACTGTGCAAGAGAGAGAGGCCTCTAGAGAGAGAAACCTCTGCGATCTAAAACCCCTTACAGTGGCATCAGGTAGCCAAAGTTATAGATCTGGTATCACTCTGTTAAAGTGATGCTTGCAAGTAGGGGAGACGGCAAAACATAATGGCCCTGAATTTGTGGTCGGGGGCGTACCTCTGGAGTATGCCTCTGACCCTCGAAAGATCTACGAACTTACCTGCTGGCTCCAATGCTATGGAGAGTTCAGGTTCTGGGCCTGCAGGTGTATGCCTGCGTAAAGGCCCATGGATCCCAGGGATGCAGAAAGTTCGGAAGTGTCTCTGGGATCACGTGGTCCAGATCCTCCAATGAGCAAGGAGGATTCCATTTACGAACGGAAGCCCCATAAACCCTACTGGAATCCTCAAATAATTAAACAATTTAGACAACTGTAATAAAAATAAATGTTCTGATTTTCAAATTTAATTAAAAGACCCTCCATTACAGCAAATACAATAAAAATTTAATCTTTTGAAAAATAATTTTAAACATTTTAATCTGGGCCAATATTTCTATAAACTAATTTTAAGTATTTGTGCATCATTTTTAATTTTTTAATTTTTAATTTAAGATTTATAATAACCCTTACGCTGGTGAAAGCAGGCCCCTATGCCTGCTTTTACCAGCTGTAAGAGTTTTGTGGGCAATTGCTGGACAGTAGTTGGGCAAATAGCTCATCTCTGCTCCAGTGAAAGTGAATTTCTACTTGGCAAATGGAATTTAATCCGGAGAAGTGTGAGGTAATGCATTTGGGGAAGCTAACAAGGAAAGGGAATACACATTAAATGGTAGGACACTGAGTAGTGTAGAGGAACAAAGGGACCTTAGAGTGCATGTCCACAGATCCCTGAAGGTAGCAGGCCAAGTAGATAAGGTGGTTAAGAAGGCATAAGGAATGCTTGCCTTTATTAGCCGTGGCATAGAATACAAGAGCAGGAGGGTTATGCTTCAACTGTATAAAACACTAGTTAGGCCTCAGCTAGAATACTGCATGCAGTTCTGGTCAGCACATTACAGGAAAGATGTGATTGCACTAGAGAGAGTACAGAGGAGATTTACAAGGATGTTGCCGGGAGTCGAGAGTCTTAGCTATGAGGAAAAACTGGATAGGCTGGGTCTGTTTTCCTTGGAACAGAGGAGGCTGAGGGGAGATCTTATTAAGCTGTATAAAATTATGAGGGGGCACAGATAAAGTGGATAGAAAGGACCTATTTCCCTCAGCAGAGGGGTCAAAAACCAGGGGGCACAGGCTTAAATAATTGGTGGAAGGTTTAGAGGGGATTTGAGGGGAAATGTCTTCACCCAGAGTGTTGTGGGGGTCTGGAACTCACTGCCTGAAAGGGTGGTAGAGGCAGGAACCCTAATCACATTTAAAAAGTACTTGGATGTGCACTTGGGATGCCCTAACCTGCAGGGCTACGGACCAAGAGCTGGGAAGTGGGATTAGGTTGGATAGCTCTTTGTTGGCCGGTGTGGAACCGATGGGCCGAAATGGCCTCCTTCCGTGCTGTAACTTTCTATGATTCTATGATTCTATGTTCGGATGATCTGTCGAGGCGTACCTTGACAGATCGCAAGTTCTGGGGTTTTGTGCATGCACAGCGCATATGGAGACCCAGAACTTGTGGGGTCTTTCAGAAGGCTTACGACGGCGTATGCTGAGCGTATGCCATCACGGGGACCATAAATTCCGGGCCATTGTAAGTTAGTGATCCCCTTAACCACAGTGCAGTGTGAAGGGCTACTTGTGCTTCTAATCATTTCAAAGTGTGAATAGTGGGTTGATGCTCATGATGCCCAAGGAAGAAAAGGGACAATGGCAAGTCTAGTACCTTGCCTGTCCTCATCAGGTCATTGAACATCTTGCAATACTAGTCTACACTTCTGGATTGAGAGATCTGGAACTCTGTGCCACCCCACTCCACATGTCACGAGATACTTTTCTGAGGTCTCCTCTCATGGGCACCCAGCCGTCTCTCTTCTTTGCTGCATTTAGTCCAGCAATGTCTTTAGTTTTTTCTCAGTAAAATGATGTGCTCTTCTTCTTTGCCTCCTTCCAGTATCTGCTTTATTCTTTCTAATGCAAGTCTGCCACTTGAAAACATGCCTCAAATATGCCCCAAAATCTCACATGAGCCTTCTATGACATATACCTGACAGTTACCTCAGTCGTGCAAGATGTTCGGTGCTACCTGCTGCTCCTCCAGCCTTTTTAGAGGCCTGCCATACAAATTTCCAGTCCCTCCCCAGTGTGATATTCCTGTGGTACATGCACTGGTGAAATACTAATCAGTACTTAAATGAGCTGAGCTGATTCTACATTCTCTGGTGTGGGGGTCAGTGCTGCAGGTGATTGGTAGATGGATTTCAGCTCTGGGTTACAACACCAGCAAAATGGCCCTGTGAATTTTTGGTGCCATGTTTTATGTTACATGCAATTAAGTCAAATTGGTTGAGAAACAAAATCATATTGATTTAAGTGAATACATGTCAGAAGTTTTCCTGTTGGTGGCTAAGTAGACAACATGCAACAATACAGTTAACTTCATCTTTGTGAAATATTATATTGCCAGATTCTGTCTTTCAGTCTTTGAAACCTGGAAGTACAATTTATAAAGTTTCAAGCTGTTATTGGAGTAACCAGAATCAATACTGCATGTCACAAAGTAAGCCAATTGAAGGAATTGAAACTGCTCAACCAAAGTGCAGCCTGCTGCCTCGCTTAAGGAAAGAATTTTTATGACCCTTCACAGGAGCACTGATTTCAGGCTTGTCTTCATCATTGGAATGAAAATAAAAATGAACATTGCAGCCCAATGTTTCAGTAGAATTGCCAAGTAACTCCTTTTCCACAAAAATCACTATGTCATCAAGTGAAGCAATATGATATCAACAGAAGAGTAAACAGTATTAATACTGAAAAATAATGGCCCTGAATTTAACTGGGGATCAGTTTTTGGCAGGTGAATTTTGGGGCTGAATTTTAACATCCAAAAACAGGTGGGTTGGGGTCGGAACAGATGTTCAAATTTTAAAAATCTGAAACCTAACCCTAACCCTCCCACTTCCGGATTTAACGGAGGTGGAGCAAAGACCAGGCAGCCAACCTGTTCCCAGGAGGTGGGTTGGCAATTTAAATATTTTAATGAGGCTGGCAGCCTCTGATTTAACCTGCTTTGCAGGTTTTACAGTGGGCGGCCAGGTTATCCAGGCCTCCGGAAACCTGGCAGCTCAAGAGAGGCGAGGACAGCTTCGGGGAAAAGGTAAGTGCCTTTGCAGCCCTGCTTGTGGGCATGGAGGAGCAGGAGTGCTTCCTCCCAGCACCCCAAGCACCGCCCCCCATCAGACTTCCTTCATACCCTTTCCCGGGGTTGGGGATCGAACCCACCCTTCTGGGATCTGTAGGGTTCTCAAAATTCCCAAATTCCCCAAAAGTTATGGATAAAGGGACCCTGTTTGGACAAGTTATTAAAAAGGATACCCAAAATGGCTTCTGAGACCTCGTGACCAAAACCGACAGGATTTTAAAAGCAAGGCCCTGCAAAGAGACAGGCCCTGAAACAAAACCTAACATGCATAAATCTGTGAAAAGTCTTTGTAAAGCCAGACAGCTAGCTAAACACAGAATATGCATTCTTCACCTTGGAATAGATCAAGCCAGGATGGTTCTAATCTGAAAGCCATCAACACTTTGCATAAATAATCGGTAACAGCTCACAGGTGTAGGGGGTTTTGCACAGGCGTGTTCGGGTCAGTCAGCTTTGCCTCTGACTACCTTCTTTGAGCGGTTCGAATCGCTCGCCCCCTTGGTTCTGGACACCGGACTTAGATACAGGCAGCGATACAGAGAAAACTCGAGTAGACAGGTGGTTGGATGCAAACAAAACCAAGATTTTATTGAAGAGGAAAAACTTGATACAATCTTATGGAAAATCATTAGTGTACACTTCTACAGGGAAAAATTACAAGAGAGTCATAACAATACTATATTTATACAGGGAATGTGGAACACATGGCACATCGAGGGAAAACAACTACCTTAACAATCCCTTTATCCTTATCCCACCCCCTATACCTAACTAGGTTAATCTATGAGGGGGTCAGAATTCATGCTCACCAATAAAAGGGGTTTGTTAGACTCAAAACAGCGGTTGGGTTCGGGGTTCGCTCTTGGTGCTCTCTGGAGCCTGCCATCATCACGTGGGCTCCGGGTGCTGCAAGGGCGTTGTCCAGGTTCGAGTACCCCAAAGTTACAGCCTCTGCTTGGGTACTTTACCTTGCAGGGATGATTCTTCACCGACAGCTTAAGTTTGCATGAAGATACTCGCAGGTCGGCTGAGGCTGAAGACCCGATGATTCGAAGCCTACCCTCAGTTGGCCTTCCCCGGGTGGTCTTCCCTCCTCCTCCCCTCGTTGCGTTCCGCTTCGCCTGGCCTGAATTGCCTGTGTTTGCCCGACCCCGTGTCGGGGCGAGTCCGGATGGAGTTGGAGAGGGCACGGGCAAAGGCCAGGGGGTAATCGTGGGATGGGGGAAGAGCGGCAGCCACGAGGGTGAGGGGCCGAAGAACCGGGGAGCAGCAATACCGACAGCAACCGAGCAGCAGTTCCTTCTTCTTCTTCTCTCCTCGATTGCTACCTGGGGGCCTTCAATTATACCTTCGTCGAAAAACCCTTATCTGCCCACCAAATCAGGTTAGTTCTTTGTTTTATTTTTGGTGGGCAAGTTAAAATAATGGTAGCAATCTATACTGACGGGTTTTTAGATGGCCGGTAATTGCATCTACCGGCCGATAATTGACTCGTATTGTCCTGAAAGTCCTTGATGGGCTTGTCCAGCCTCGATGGATGTGTTTAATCTGTTTCCGATTATGTATGCAGACTGTTTGATGGCTTTAACTGTAGGCCTCATTGAATTCAGATCTGCCTCTAATTCGGCCTAATACATAATTCACAGTTTGTCTGGGTCCCAAACCACAAAGTTCTTTTCACAGGAAACCTGCAGCCTTAGTTTTGATTTCCCTCAAACTGCCTGGGCTGCAGAATCCATTTTGGAGACCCGCAGGCTTTCTGCCATGAGGCACGGACGCCATCTTGGGTACCCTTTTTAATTTCAAAAGAAATGTCCACGCAGGGTCCCTTTTATCGATAATAACCTTCGGGGAAATGCACAAATTTTGCCAATCTTACACAGGTAGCTGCCAAGCCAGGAAACCCGATTAAGTTTCATAAATGACAAACAGCCAGGATATCGAAGCCATTATACAAGGAGCCAACCACCCCAGAAGTCGTTAAAGTAAATGGCTGTAATCATTTTAAATGAGCTCGCCAAAAGTTAGACAAAGGACTGACCTGATTTGGCGTGCAGATAAGGGGTGAAGAACTAGGTATAATTGTAGGCCCACCGGTTGTGATCGGTCTCTTGTAGCTCTTATCTCTTAGCTCTTGCCGCTTTCCCCTCACTCCGGGCTCCTGCCTCTCGCTCTCGTGCCTCGTAGTGGGCCCTCTTCTCCCTCCCCGCGCCGCCCAACACCAAGGACGCCCATTACACCGGGGCCAAACGCGGGAGGAGAACGAGACCCGAATTCGAAGATGCACAGGGCACATGGGGCCACATACGAGACGAGACGAGAAAAGATGGTAAAAACCGATAAAGGCAGAGAAGGGCAGGGGGAAGATGCATTGGGGACAAACGGCCCAGTTATTAAACTGGTGTTTGATGAATAAGTTGGTGTTGGAAGCATGGACAGGAAAATCAAGATAAACGGCCTAGTTATAAGCTGGCGTTTGATACTTGGACAGTAAAGCCCAACTAAGAATAAACTGGTGTTCGAAGCTTGGGTAGGAAAATCTTAACGGTAAAATCCGCCAACCGAACTCCGACCGCAGTAATACCGTCGGCGACCGCACGAAGAAAAAGAAGACCCATCGCGATGAAGTACCCAACGAAGATATTAACGGAGGAAAAGGAGGGTGCTTCACACAAACAAATCCATCGCTGTGCCCTGTGACCACGTGGCAATGACGAACCCCAAAGGAGAAGAAGAGTGAACCTCAAAACCCACAACCAGTTAATTCAACAGGTTTTGAATTGGTGAGCATGAATTCCTGGCCCCTCGTAGCTTAATCTAGTTAGGTATTGGGGGTGGGATAAGGACAAGGGGATTTTTAATGTACAGGAAACTTTTTGGTATCCAGCACTGACGGGACCGAGCTGGTGCCGTACCATCAAAACTGCCGTAGAAACCAGCGCTAATGTTAAAACATACGGAACTTTTGAGCTCCGTGTGAATCAACAAACTCTGTTGCTTAGCAACAGCTTCAAAACAGTCGGCCGCAGCTTAAAAGCGTCTCTGTAGCTAAGCAACAGCTTCAGCTGGACCTTGCAGAATCTGACTGGAAAAAAAAGCAACGAGAAGTAAAAAAACTTATAGGAAACGGCTCCTGAATTTTGCCGGTAGATAGAGCTTTCCAGATATTTAACCTCCGGTTAAACGAAAGTTTCCTGTATTTGTTTCCCTCGATGTGTGTGTGTTCCCCATTCCCATATAAGTGTAATTGTTTATGCCTGTAACTATATCAGTGATTCTCAGTTAAGATTGTGTTTTATTGAGCCTTTAATTACATTTACGGTTTTCTTGCACCAAACCACTTGTCTACTCAATTTTCTGTATCGCCGCCTGTACCTAAGTCCGGTGTCTAGAACCCAGGGGTGTGGGAACGATTCAAACTGCTCAGAGATAGTCAGAGGTGAAGCTGACTGGGCACACGCCACCCCCTACAGATCGGACACCTCCCCCGGGTTGTGAATCAGACCTACCTGCTCCTGCGGCCTGCTCCGGAGTCCTCCCCACCTGACTGGATGCCAATCCTGTCAATCAGGCTGACTCCTGGGCAGGGAATCTGTCAATGACAGAAGACATACGCTGTGGAGCTAAAAATCCACAGCATGCAGGGAAACCCAGACTTCCGGGTTTCCCCTCCGAAACTCTGCCCCCGCCTATGTAACCTGCCCCTATTCATATCCAGGCCTTGATGTCAGTTTGCAACTCACCCACTGCCACAAAAAGAGCCCCAGGATATATTAACTCATGGGCCTCACTCAAATGCTGCCGGCCAAATTCCCACCCATTCCTGACTGGAAGTGTTGTATATTTACTTGGCCCAGAGGCCATCCACTGAGCTGTTATGTGCACAGGGTCTGTTGCTGTGCTGTCCCGTGGGGGGTGGGGAGGGGGTGCGGGTGTGTGCTGTGCGAGTTCATGGAAGGGGAGGCATTAGATTTCCTTGTGGGGCCCAGAGAAACACTCCTGCTCCTCCTGGCCCCACGAGATGAAACAGATTTAAACTAAACTTTGTGGGCGTCTGCTGTCCCCGATCCACTTCCGCGCTGGGTTGCCCTGGCATGAAACTCAGTGCCACCTCCCGCTCAGGCCTCCCAGTAAAAGTTGCACACAGGTTCAGATGTTAAAAAGGAGCTTTGGGTGGGTGTTCTTCCATCCTGCTTGGTGGAGCAGGTTAAAAGAGTGGCAGGTCAGCTCCAGATGGCTCCAGGGCGGGTAAGTGACCTCGCTGATTTTAACTATCCACCCGGCCGGTTTCTCTGGGAAGATAGGGTTAAAATTGCCCCCATGTTTTGATTTATACGGCTGTCAAGAATTGGTAATGTTGATTTGAAGTCTGGCATATCAGATTAAAATTCTGATGCAAGATCATCGACCTGAAACATTGGCCGGAATTTTCTGGTGGTAGGCAGGTTGGGGGCGGGGGACCTCCGAGGCGGGTGGGAAACCCGGGAGGCTGGGAATCCCACAGGCCCTGCTGACTTTTACGGCAGGGCCTGATTTGCATGTGAGGCCTCAGTTTCCCACCTGCTGCCAGCCAGATTGAGAGGCTGGTTGGATCCGGGCAGGTAGGCCTGCAGGTGCAGAGAGGGGTTGGTGCAGGGGAAGGATGGGGAGGGCGGTCGGTCGGGGAGCAGGGGGCTCAGTCGGTCAGGGAGCGGGGATCGGCCAGGGATCGGGGGTCAGCCAGGGACCAGGGGGGTCGGCCAGGGATTGGGGATCAGCGGGAGAGGGTGTCGGCTGGAGGATCTGCCGGGGGAGGGGGCGCTTCAGCTAGGGATCAGTGAGGTGGGAGAGAGGATCGATGCCGGCCACCTTCATCATCGGTGGGGTGCGGGGGTGGTAAGGCCTCATGGTGGGGATCGGAGGCCTCGTGGTGGGTTTTCCCATCGCGGGGAGTGGGTTAGGCAGGGACCCTGGATCCAGGAAGTAGGTATAAAGGCACTTACCTCCTGGATTCAGCATTCGCCGTCTTGCTTTAACTGCCGGTGTTGTGTCTCCTTGTGTTCTTATACTATATATATTACAGACACTTTTAGTTCATTTTAGTTAGTGCTTTTACTTTGCTGTATTCTTGCTTTTGTTACAGTGCTGCCGCATGGTGTGGAGTGATACAAGATGTCCCATGCTGCACTGTGCACTGCCACATAGCAATATAACTACACCATACCAAAGTAGTTCCATACCAAAGTAGTTCCATTTAATGATGTGATGCCTGTGATGAAATATTCCATTCATCACTGCCTGTGACTGTGGTTGGTTTCAGGTTTCCCCTCACCATTGTATTGTATATCATCACTGCCTGTGACTGTGGTTGGTTTCAGGTTCCTCCTCACCATTGTATTGTATATTGGAATGTATGGAATGTATTGTATGTAGGGCTCCGCCCATACCTGGCCTCTATGTAAGCAAGCAGCCTGGCCTCATATCCAGTACTGCTGACCTCCAGATGGAAGACACCTCTCTCCACTGCGTGTTATCTTCTAAGTTAATAAAAGCCTTGTTTTGTTTCGCTAACATCGAGTCTCGGGATTATTGAGGCACATCAATGCTATAACAATGTAACATCCCTCTTTCTCAAAAAACTAAAACATGAAATTTAACAATTTAAATTAACAAATATTATATCTAAACTATTATTATCAACTACAACGAATCATGAGTTGTTTTTTTTTATTTGCGATATCACTCAGGTGGTTGGATGTTGTCCCTCCATCTTGTGGATTTGGTGGTGACCATTCCTCTCTGCGGTGTTTTGGTGTGTTCCGCTCTCGTTGTTGTTGTTGCTGTCGCCTTTGGAGTTGGAGTGTGCATGCTCGTGGTTGTTTGATTTGTAGCGCTTGTTTCTGGTGTTGTACTGCTTGTGGTAGCTGGTGTTGTCAATGTTGCTGATGTTGTCTGCTGCTTATCCAGTTCAGGTGAAGGTCTGATGTGGAGTCTGTTCCGTCTGTATTGGTTACCAGGTTCAGTCTCTACGAAGTAGGATCTTGGAGTATCAGCTTTTCCAATGACCTTGGCTGGATTCCAGGTTTTCAACACCGGGTCTTGCACATGCACTGATTGTCCATTCAGCAATTCTGGTAGCGTCTTTGCATGTTTATCGTAATGTTTGCTTCCTACGATTTGTGCTTCTGCCAGCTTTTGTCTGAAGTCCTCCTGGTCCTGGGGAGGATGTATTTTTGCTGTTAGTGTAGTCTTAAACTTCCTCCCATTCAGCAATTCCGCAGGTGATTTCATGTCTGCTTTCAGTGGTGTTGATCTGAGTGATAGGAGGGCAAGGTCTTGGTCTTCCCCCATCTCACTACTTTTGATGAGAGTTCTCTTGACAGTCTGGATCTGTCTTTCGATGAACCTGTGTCCCCTTGAGAAATGTGGGGATGAGGTTACTATTTTGAACCCATACTTTTCTGCCAGAGCTCTGAATTCACTCGATGTGAACTGGGTTCCATTGTCACAGATTACCTTTTCCGGGATTCCTTGTTCAGCAAACAAGCTCTTTGCAATCCTGGTGGTAGTTGTGGCTCTCAAGTCTTTCATCCTTCTCACAAAAGGAAACTTGGAATAGTAATCTGCCACTATGAGATACCATTCTTGATTGCACATGAAGAGATCTGCCCCAACAGTGTGCCATGGTCTTGATGGTATTTCACTAGGTATCATCTCCTCTTTCTGTTGTGCATTTCTGTATTTCTGGCATATACCACATGCAGAGACCATCTGTTCGATATTTTTGTACATGCCTATCCAGTATACAGCTGATCTGGCTCTCAGCTTGCATTTCTCCATTCCCATGTGGCTTTCATGTATTAGATGGAGAAGTTGTGTCTGCATCGTCTTTGGCACGATGATCCTCGATCCAGCAAGGAGAATACCATCTTCTACTGCAATATCGTCTTTAATCGTCCAGTATTGATGAATTGTCGCCTGTACCTGCTGGATTCTCTCCGGCCGCCCCTGTATTACTTGTTGTGTGAATAGTTGCAACTCCTCATCTTTGCTAGTCGCATCTCTGATTTGACTGAGCTTTGTAGGGGTAACATTCACTAGGTGGTGGATTTTTACTGTTAGGCCCTCCACCTCGTGTTTCTCATATGGTGACAATCGAGACAACGCATCTGCTAGCATCATATCCTTTCCTGGCTTATATTTAAGCGTGAAGTCATAGCTTTGGATCCTTAGAAGTAGCCTTTGCAGTCTTGCAGGCGCTTTGCACAGATTCTTCTTATAGGTCTGTTCTAGTGGACGATGGTCACTCTCTATTGTAAATCACCTGCCATATAGGTATGTATGGAATTTCTCGCATCCGTATACTACTGCTAATAGTTCTCTTTCTATGTTGGCGTATCTCGTCTCGGCTGACGTCAAGGCCTTTGATGCGAAAGCTATCGGCTTTCCTTCCTGCACCAGAGCTGCCCCTAGTCCTCTGGTAGAAGCATCTACTTGCAGAGTGACTGGTTTTCTTCTGTCATAATATGACAGACTTGTTTCTTTGCACAGCAGTTCTTTAAGTTGTTTGAAATTCCTTTCATGTGATTCAGACCATTGGTATTTGGCATCTTCTTTCAATAGCTCTCTGAGATTTGTTGTATGTTCCGACATGTGTGGGATGAAAGAACTCATGTATTGGACCAAGCCGAGGTAACTCCTCAGCTCTTTCTTGTCTTTGGGTGGTTGCATTTCAGCAATCGCCGCAATCTTCTCAGGATTTGGCTTGAATCCCTCTGGTGTATAAATCATACCGAAGAATTGGCATTTTTTGACTTTAACTACGCACTTATCTGCATTTAACTTGATGCCAGCCTTCCTGGTACTCTCCATGGCCTCATGTAGGTGCATGTCATGGTCTCTTTCATCTGCTCCATAGATCTGAATATCATCAGCTATCCCTATAGCTCCTTCACAGCCTCTGTATGTCTCGTCTATTTTCTGTTGAAAGATATCTTGACTGACCTTTAGCCCGAATGGTAGCCGCAGGAATTTGTAATGCCCAAATGGTGTGTTGAATGTTGTCAGTGTTATTGATTCCTCATCCAACTTCACGTTCCAATATCCATTTCTGGCATCTAGTTTTGAGAAAACCTTGGCTCCTGCCAGTGATGGCGTAATCTCCTCTAGCGTTGGGGTGGGATAGTGGTCCCTCTTTATCACCTGGTTTAGATCTTTGGGGTCCAAACATATTCTGAGACGCCCGTTTGGCTTTTCTCGTACCACAATTGAGTTTACCCAGCCTGTGGGTTCAGTGACCTTTACGATCACTCCCTTTTCTTCCATCTCCTTTAGCTCTCTTTCAAGCTTTGTCTTCAGCTCGATGGGTACTTTTCGTGGAGCATGAATAATGGGCTTTACCTCTGGATCAATGGTGATGTGGTATTGGAAATCTCTGAAACATCCCACTGTGGCATCGAAACATTCCGGATAAATGTTAATGCGCTATCAATTACTCAAGAGACTGAGGTTAAGCGAGTAACTAACAGGCTTTTATTAACAAGAGAATGAAGGTGTGCCTCGAGTGGTCGACCAGTCCAGAATACAGAGGGACTGTGGAGCAGTCACCTTTATACCTGGACTCGTGGGAGGAGTCAGCCGAGGCATGTACAGACATGTACACAGTGGAATACAAACACCCACACAGGCAGGTATAACAGTGGTTTACCACATTCACCCCTTGTTTAAAAATGAGTCCGGCGGGGTGAATTGTATTAAAAGTTTGTGTATTGGAGTCTCTCCGGAGGTCTTGTCTGCCACTGTGATCGACGTGGCGACGGCAGGGGTAGTGAAGCTTCCGGCGTCGAGTTCCGCGTAGGCTGGGGCACTGGTGTGTAGTCCTCGTGGGTGTCGAGCGGGTCGCGGGGCCCAGGCATGCCATCTGCTGGGGTTGGATATTGGATCGTGGGGGGGGTGGTAGTGGGTAGTGGGTTACTGGGGCCCCCGAGGGTGCGAGGTCTCGTATGGAGACTGTGTCCTCCCGCCCGTCCGGGTACGCAATGTAAGCATACTGGGGGTTGGCGTGGAGGAGGTCGACCCTCTCGACCAGGGGGTCCGTTTTATGGGTCCTCACGTGTCTTCTCAGTAGGACCGGCCCTGGGGACGTCAGCCATGGCGGTAGCGATGTCCCCGATGTGGACTTCCTTGGGAAGACAAACATTTTCTCATGAGGGGTGGCGTTAGTGGCAGTGCAGAGCAGTGACCGAATAGAGTGGAGCGCATCGGGGAGCACATCCTGCCAGCGGGAGGTCGGAAGGCCCCTAGACTTTAAGGCTAGCAGGGCGGCCTTCCAAACTGTCGCATTCTCTCTTTCCACCTGTCCGTTCCCCCGGGGGTGGTAACTGGTGGTCCTGCTTGTGGCAATACCCCTAGCGAGCAGGTACTGGCGGAGTTCGTCGCTCATAAACGATGAGCCCCGGTCGCTATGGATATAGCTGGGGAAACCGAACAGGGTGAAGAGGTCGTTCAGACATTTAATGACCGTGGCACTGGTCATGTCCGGGCAGGGGATGGCGAAAGGGAAATGGGAGTACTCATCAATGATGTTGAGGAAGTACACATTGCGGTTGGAGGAGGGGAGAGGCCCTTTAAAATCAACGCTCAGGCGCTCGAAGGGGTGAGTGGCTTTTACCAGGTGAGCCCTGTCTGGTCAATAAAAGTGCGGTTTGCACTCAGCGCAGATTTGGCAGTTCCTGGTCATGGTCCTGACCTCCTCAATGGAGTAAGGCAGGTTGCGGGCCTTGATGAAGTGGAAGAACCTGGTGACCCCCGGGTGGCAGAGGTCATTGTGGAGGGCCCGCAGTCTATCGATCTGTGCGCTGGCGCAGGTGCCACGCGATAGAGCATCCGGGGGTTCATTGAGCTTCCCGGGCCGGTACAAGATCTCGTAATTGTAGGTGGAAAGTTCGATTCTCCACCTCAAGATCTTGTCATTTTTGATTTTGCCCCTCTGCTTGTTGTTAAACATAAAAGCAACTGAACGCTGGTCAGTGAGCAGGGTAAATCGTTTTCCGGCCAGGTAGTGCCTCCAATGACGCACAGCCTCCACAATAGCCTGGGCCTCCTTCTCAACAGCGGAGTGTCTGGTTTCCGGGCCCTGGAGGGTTCGTGAAAAGAAGGCCACGGGTCTCCCCGCCTGATTAAGGGTAGCGGCCAGGGCAAAGTCGGACGCGTCGCTTTCCACCTGGAAGGGGATGGATTCGTCCACTGCGTGCATGGTGGCTTTGGCAATGTCTTCCTTGATACGGTGGAAGGCTAAGCGGGCCTCTGCCATCAAGGGAAAAGAGGTGGACTTGATCAGCGGACAGGCCTTGTCCGCATAGTAGAGGACCCACTGGGCGTAATAGGAGAAAAACCCTCGGCACCTCTTCAGGGCCTTGAGGCAGTGGGGCAGTGGGAGTTCCATAAGGGGTCGCATCCGGTCGGGGTCGGGACCGATGACTCCGTGTTCCACAACACAGCCAAGGATGGCGAGGCGGGTTGTGCGGAATATGCACTTCTCCTTGTTATACGTCAGGTTCAGGAGTTGGGCGGTGCAGAGGAATTTTTCGAGGTTTGCGTCATGGTCCTGCAAGTCATGGCTGCAGATGGTCACATTGTCCAGATATGGGAAAGTGGCCTGCAACGCATTTTGATCAACCATCCGGTCCATCTCCCTTTGGAAGACGGAGACCCCGTTGGTGACGCCAAAGGGAACCCTAAGGAAGTGATAGAGGCGGCCGTTTGCCTCAAAGGCAGTATACTGGCGGTCCTCAGGGCGGATAGGGAGCTGGTGGTACGCTGATTTCAGGTCAATGGTCGAGAAGACGCGGTACTGCGCGATCTGGTTGACCATATCAGCTATGCGGGGGAGTGGGTAAGCGTCCAGCAGGGTGCAGCGATTTATTGTCTGGCTGTAGTCGATGACCAGGTGCTGCTTCTCGCTGGTCTTAACGACCACAACCTGGGCTCGCCAGGGGCTGGTGCTGCCCTCAATAATCCCCTCCTTCAGGAGCCGCTCCACTTCGGTTTTAATGAAAACCCTGTCCCCGGCACTGTATCGCCTGCTCTTTGTGGCGATGGGCTTACAGTCGGGGGTGAGGTTAGCAAACAGTGGCGGGGGGGTGACTCTGAGTGTGGAGAGGTTGCACCTGGTGCGCGGCGGGCAGTTTGGAAGCTGCTGGCTGCGGACTGTGAGTGGGGGGATGGGTCCACCGTACGCCACCGTAACACTTTTAAGGTGGCACTGAAAATCTAACCCCAGTAGAACAGCAGCGCAGAGGTGGGGCAGGACCAGAAGTTTAAAATTATCGTACACAGTCCCGTCTACTAAGAGTGTCACCACGCAGTAGCCGCCAATGTCCGCCGACTGGGACTCGGAGGCCATAGAAATCCGCTGGTGCGCAGGCAGGACTGGGAGAGAGCAACGCTGCACCGTGTCGGGGTGGATGAAGCTCTCCGTGCTCCCAGAGTCAAAAAGGCAGGTTGTTTCGTGACCATTTACCTTAATGTCCATTGTGGACCGGGCCAGTTGGTGCGGTCTCGCTTGGTCCAGCCTAACGGAGGCCAGCGTAGGGGTCGGTGTGTCGCTGCGGGTATCAGATGAGGCAGTGTTGGGGGTCTGCTGCATCCCGGCTGGCGTCCATGATCCCCATGTGGCTGGAGGCGTCCAAAATGGCTGCTGTTCCGGTGGTTCGCACATGGCTGGGGAGGCCCAAGATGGCGGCCCGCACGGCCCACACGCGGCGCTGCTGGGGTTCGGGGTGGCTTTGGCCCTGCAGATGCTGGCGTAGTGTCCCTTCTTCCCGCAGCCCGAGCAGATCGCATTTTTCGCCGGGCAGCGCACTCTGGGGTGTTTGGCCTAGCCACAGAAGTAGCATTTCTGGCCTTGGGACACTGCTGCGGTAGTTGGGCCGTTGCTGGGATGTGGCTGGGGTGACACGGCGCTATGAGACGGTCCTACCGTGTCCCAGGCTGTCGTTCCCCACGGCGTCCACGGTGCAGAGGAGTAGGCATTCATGCCCCGGTAGGCTGCGTCCAATGATAGTGCGAGTTCAGAAGCCTTGTTGAGGTCGAGGTCACTCTGCTCCAACAGTCGCTGTCGGGTGTAATTGGACCTGTGGCCCGCTACAAAAGCGTCCCGGATAAGTTCCTCTGTGTACACGGTGGCCTTTACATCCTTACAACCACAGGCCCGGCCAAGCACAGACAGTGCCTGAAGGTATTCCTCGGTCGATTCCCCAGGTTGTTGTTTACGACTCCCCAGGAGGTGCCTGGCGTACACCTCGTTCACTGGGCGCGTGTACTGGTCCTTGAGGAGCTTGAGAACAGCTGTGTACGAGGTCGCGTCCTGGATGACCGAGTACGCTCGGTGCTTCACTTTTGATGTCAGGACATCCAGTTTGTCCTCATCCGATTTGACCGTTGCAGCGGAGGCGATCAGGAATCTTTCAAAGCACCTAAGCCAGTGAGCAAACTTGGTGGATGCGTCCGCCTCCCAATGGTCTAAGTCCAGGCATGCTGGTGTGAGGATCTTCTCCATTATAAAAAAGTCTTGTTAATAAAATTGATGCGCTATCAATTACTCAAAAGACTGAGGTTAAGCGAGTAACTAACAGGCTTTTATTAACAAGAGAATGAAGGTGTGCCTCGAGTGGTCGACCAGTCCAGAATACAGAGGGACTGTGGAGCAGTCACCTTTATACCTGGACTCGTGGGAGGAGTCAGCCGAGGCATGTACAGACATGTACACAGTGGAATACAAACACCCACACAGGCAGGTATAACAGTGGTTTACCACAAATGGACTCCAATATTTTACCTACCACAGATGTTAGGCTAACCGGTCTATAGTTTCCAGCCTTCTGTCTACTGCCCTTTTTAAATAAGGGCGTTACATTAGCAGTTTTCCAGTCTGCCGGGACCTTTGCTGATTCCAGGGAGTTTTGGAAAATGTTTAGCAATGCATCCACAATCCCTACCGCCACTTCCCTCAAGACCTTAGGATGTAAGCCATCCGGTCCAGGTGATTTATCCGCCTTGAGTCCCATTAATTCACCGAGTACCACGTCCTTAGTGATTTTGATCGTGTTTAGCTCCTCCCCCCCATAGCCCCCTGTTTGTCCAGTGTTGGGATATTCTTAGTGTCTTCTACTGTAAAGACTGATACAAAATATTCATTCAGTGTTTTTGCCATCTCCATATTTCCCACCATTAATTTCCCGGTCTCATCCTCTAAGGGACCAACATTTACTTTAGCCACCCTTTTTCTTTTTATGTAACTATAAAATCTCTTACTATCTGTTTTTATATTTTTTGCTAATTTACTTTCATAATCTATCTTTCCTTTCTTAATCAATCTTTTTGTTACTTTTTGCTGTCTTTTAAAGTTTTCCCAATCCTCTATCCTCCCACTAGATTTGGCTACCTTATATGCCCTTGTTTTTAGTCGAATACTATCCTTAATTTCTTTACTTAGCCACGGATGGCTGTCTTTTCTTTTACACCCTTTTCTTCTCAGTGGAATATTTTTTTTTTGGAAGTTGTAAAATAACTCCTTAAATGTACACCACTGATCATGTATCGTCTTACCCTTTAATCTATTTTCCCAATCCACTCTATTCAATTCCGCTCTCATACCTTCATAGTCTCCTTTATTCAAGCTTAGCACGCTTGTTTGAGATCCAACCTTCTCACCCTCTAATTGAATATGGAATTCAACCATGTTATGGTCACTCATTCCAAGGGGATCCTTTACTAGGACATTTTTAATTAATCCTGTCTCGTTACACAGGACCAGATCTAAGGTTGCTTGCCCCCTGGTCGGTTCAGTTACATACTGCTCAAGAAACCCATCCCTAATACACTCAATGAACTCATCCTCAAGGCAGCCCTGCCCAATTTGATTTGTCCAATTAATATGATAGTTAAAATCCCCCATAATTATAGATGTTCCCTTATTACAAGCCTCAACTATTTCCTGATTGATACTCCATCCAACAGAGTTGCAATTGTTCGGAGGCCTATAGACTACGCCCACTAGTGTTTTTTTCCCCTTATTATTCCTTACCTCCACCCAAACTCTTTCATTATCCTGATCTTTTGACCCAATATCATTCCTCTGTATTACAGTGATTCCTTCCTTTATTAACATAGCCACCCCACCTCCCCTTCCTTCCTGCCTGTCCTTCCTGATCGTTAAATAACCTGGTATGTTTAATTCCCAGGCATTGTCACCCTGCAGCCATGTTTCTGTAATGGCCACAAGATCATACCCATATGTAGTTATTTGTGCCATTAACTCGTCTATTTTGTTACGAATGCTACGTGCATTCAGATAGAGAACTTTCAAATATGTTTTGTGACACTTAGTTCCTGCTTTTGCCCTTTTTATTACTTTACCTTTTACTCCATACCTTCTGCCCCTTCCTGACACACTCTGGTTTTTAATTTCCCCACTGCTACCTAAGTCTATGACCTTCTCTGTTGTCATTTTTATTATTTGCTCTCTAGGAACCTCCCCCCCACTAGTTAGTTTAAAGCCCTCTCTACAGCCCTAGATTCTCTCATGCAGTGGATTATACGGTATAATTTCACTGTGGGGCATTGATTTAAATCCAGACTGGAGGAACGAAATTTTCTCCTTTCTCCTGTGTAAAGCTCTTATGTGAAATGAGTTTCAGCAGTCCTGAACTGGCTCCTAATGGGATTGTTGCCACTGCCCAAAAATGTCCATAATTTGGCTGTAAATTGGAAGCCAAAAGAATGGTTGATGTAGGAAATGGAATTGTTTCCATACAATTGGAAGTATTTATCTTATATTTAAATGAAGGAACATTTTTGATCGGATTAAAGGAAATTAATACTTGTGCAATAATAGCGCATGCATGAATATAGTGTGAGCGTGTTAAGGGGAACATTTTGCAGGGCTATGGGGAAAGGGCAGGGGAGTGGAAGTATTGAACAGCTCTTTCAAAGAGCCAGCACAGGCACGATGGGCTGAACGGCCTCCTTCCGTGCTATATCTTTCTGTAATTCTATGATTCATACATGAAATTCACAAATCATCAATTTACTCTTCACCAGCAATATTGTTTTCACCTTCCAATGACTTAACTCCACTTATACCATTGGTTCAAGTGTTACTAGTGCAATCTAGGGTGAATTTTAACTCCCAGACGGGAAGCCAGGGGGAGCCAATGGCTTTCCCATCTGGGAGGTTTCGTGGGAGGCCTTGACCGATTTTAACAGCTGGGCCTCATGTACGTCCCACCTGCCAGCAGCCTGCAAGAAACAGATAGAAATAGGCAGCTGGCCTGCCTTGGGAAGGTCAATGTTACAGGGCTTGGAGGCTGCCAGCCAACACCAAGGTAAGTTGCATGTAGGGTGATTGGATCGGTGCCATTTCACAGGTGAGAAGGGATGAGTCTGGAGAAGCAGAGGCCCAGACCTTCCTTGTGGGGCCCAGAGGAGCACTCCCAGTCCTCCTGGCCCCAATAAGGAAAGTTTCTGACTTAACTTAGAGGGCCCCCTCTTCTTCCCCACCAGGTTTTACAAAGCGGGGCACCCACGGCGGGAACTCCACTCAGTAGGCCTTTAAACTACCATTGCGGTCTAATGGATATCATAGGACTCTGATTTGCATATCTTAATGAAGTTCCCGCCTGAATCAGGTGGACACTTCAACAGCCTCATAAAAGGGCCCAATTAAGATGGCGGCAGGTGGGAATCAAGCAGGAATGTGGAGTAAGTCATTGCACAGCTATTGCAACTGGACGCCCACCAGGTTCCCGCTAAGTGGGTGATTAAAACTCCCCCTTCTGTGTTTTTTACCTAAAGTCATAAACAAATTGTACTTAGTGCATTCACAAGCTCACTTTAGGTCTGAATTTTCTCTTAGCACACAGATAATGTGTTAACCAATAGTTGCACTTTTTGAGGGCACTCTTAGGAACACATTGCCTTACCTGGTGCATCTTCTGGAAACTCTGGTACACTAAAAGTAACGCACAACTGAGTGGACAATTCAATGGGCCTGCAAAAATGCTGGTTAAATGGATAAACAGCCACTTACACGCTATAGTGATCTGTGGGTCAATCCAGCACAATGTCTGTGCGTAATGGGGGGGCTGCACAGACAGCAGAAATCACCGTTTACAGATGAAGATCTGCAGGTCACAGTGTGAGAACAAGGAAAACTGCCCTGTACATTGCAAAGGAGCAGCCGTCAATAACCAGAGGATCAAGCTGGCAAAGGACACCATTACCCTGGCTATAAATACAGATTCTTGTATGTGTAGAAGCTGGAAGGATATTCAAAAGGTAGAGTCTGACTTGAAGAAAAGCGCCAAGGTAAGAAACGAGGATGATTGTAAAGAATTGTAATATGCTACATAGGGAGGCTGCCATATATGTAAGTTACCACTAATACCAATTAAGAATCATTGCAGTTGGCAGAAAAGTTTGCTTTGGAATCTTGATATAATTAATCCAAATTTACCCAGTAACATATTATAATGGTTACAAAAAGAAATGGACATGTTTGAAATTAGTACAGGAAGCCAAAAAAGGATAATGTAGAAAGATACAGTGGGATATGAGGGTTAGTGGGTCAAGGAAGAAAAGGGGAGAGTTGCAAGTGGGTCACCTTGCCTGCCTTGTTGAGGTTATTGAACTTCTTGCAGTACTGGGGGCTAAGAGATTTGGCACTCATTGCCATTGCCACATTCATCCAGGTGGCGTGAATGACATTGCTAGCAGACTTGCTGGCATGGACACCCAGCCTTCTGTGTCTCCTTATGCCAGCTTCCTCAAGGAGAGCTTACAGGTTTGTCAGTGAAATTGCAGGAGCTTCTTCTATGCCTGTATGTCATGTGAGGTTATTCACTCTGGTAGGAAGAATAGGAAAACAGAATATTTTTAAATGGTGAGAAACTATTAAATGTTGGTGTTCAGAGAGATGTAGGTGTCCTTGTACAGGAAACACAGAGAGTTCTATAGATTCTGGAACAGTTCTCATGGATTGGAGGGTAGCTAATGTTACCCCACTATTTAAAAAAGGTGGTAGAGAGAAAACGGGGAATTATAGACCGGTAAGCCTGACATCGGTAGTGGGGAAAATGCTGGAGTCCATTATAAAAGATGTAATAGCAGGGCTCTTGGAAAACAGTGACAGGATCGGACAAAGTCAACATGGATTTACAAAAGGTAAATCGTGCTTGACTAATCGACTGGAATTTTTTGAAGATGTAACTGGTAGAATAGATAAGGGAGAACCAGTGGATGTGGTGTATTTGGACTTTCAGAAGACTTTCGATAAGGTCCCGCATAAGAGATTAGCATGTAAAGTTAAAGCACATGAGATTGAGGGCAAGGTACTGACTTGGATAGAGAACTGGCTGGCAGACAGGAAGCAAAGAGTTGGAATAAAAGGCTCTTTTTCCGAGTGGCAGGCAGTGACTGGTGGGGTACCGCAGGGATCCGTGCTGGGACCCCAGCTATTCACAATATATATTAATGATCTAGATGAGGGAACTAGATGTAATATCTCCAAGTTTGCAGACGACACAAAGCTGGGTGGGCATGTGTGCTGTGAGGAGGATGCCGAGAAACTCCAGTATGATTTGGACAGGTTGGGTGATTGGGCAGATGTATGGTAGATGCAGTATAATGTGGATAAATGCGAGGTTATCCACTTTGGTGGCAAAAACAGGAAGGCAGATTATTATCTGAACGGCAATAGATTGGGAAAAGGGGAAGTGCAACGAGACCTGGGTGTCCTTGTGCACCAGTCGCTGAAGGTAAGCATGCAGGTGCAGCAGGCGGTTAAGAAGGCAAATAGTATGTTGGCCTTCGTAGCGAGAGGGTTCGAGTACAGGAACAAGGATGTCTTGCAGCAGTTGTACAGGGCCTTGGTGAGACCACACCTTGAGTATTGTGTGCAGTTTTGGTCGCCTTATCTGAGGAAGGATGTTCTTGCCATGGAGGGAGTGCAGCGAAGATTCACCAGTCTGATACCTGGGATGGCAGGAATGACGTATGAGGAGAGATTGGGCCGATTGGGCTTATACTCGCTGGAGTTCAGAAGAATGAGAGGGGATCTCATTGAAACTTATAAAATTCTAACAGGACTAGACAGATTAGATGCAGGAAGGATGTTCCCGATGGCAGGGGAGTCCAGAACCAGGGGTCACTGTCTAAAGATAAGGGGTAAGCCATTTAGGGCAGAGATGAGGAGGAATTTCTTCACCCAGAGAGTGGTGAACCTATGGAATTCTCTACAACAGAAGGCAGTTGAGGCCAGTTCATTAAATATATTCAAGGAAGAGTTAGATATATTTCTTAAGGCTAAAGGGATCAAGGGATATGGGGAGAAGGCAGGGACAGGGTACTGAGTTTGGATGATCAGCCATGATCTCATTGAATGGTGGAGCAGGCTCGAGGGGCCGAATGGCCTACTCCTATTCCTATCTTCTATGTTTCTATGTTTTCTATGTTTAGCATGCAGGTACAGCAAGCTATTAGGAAGGCAAATGGGATGTTGGCCTTTATTGTAAGGGTATTGGAGTACAAGAGTAAGGAAGTCTTACTACAATTATACAGGGCTTTGGTGAGACCACACCTGAAGTACTGTGCACAGTTTTGGTCTCCTTATCTGAGGAAGGATATACTTGCCTTAGAGGCGTGCAACGGAGGTTCACTAGATTGATTCCTGGGATGAGAGGGTTGTCCTATGAGGAGAGATTGAGTAGATTGGTCCTATACTCTCTGGAGTTTAGAAGAATGAGAGGTGATCTCGCTGAAAGATATAACATTCTGAGGGGAATTGACAGGATTGAGAGGTTGTTTTACCTGGCTGGAGAGTCTAGGACTAGGGGGCATAGTCTCAGGATAAGGTGTCAGCCATTTAAGACTGAGATGAGGAGAAATTTCTTCACTCAGGGGGTTGTGAATCTTTAGAATTCTCTACCCGAAAGGGCTGTGGATGTTGAGTCATTGAGTATATTCAAGACTGAGATTGATACATTTTTGGACTCTCGGGGAATCACGGGTTATGGGGATCGGGTGGGAAAGTGGAGTTGAGGCCAAAGATCAGCCATGATCTTATTGAATGGCAGAGCAGGCTCGAGGGGCCATATAGCCTTCTTCTGCTTCTAATTCATATGTTCTTCCGTTTTTGGCTGCATGTGCCAGTTCTTCCTGTAATGAGCATTCTTGAAAAGTGACAGAATAAGTTTCAGGAGACATGCAGTGAAGTTGAGCTGACAGTCGAGTGACTGAGTCAAGCACTGCTCATTCTTTAGCTGCTGATCCCCCAGCCTACAGTCTTCAGCCAGAACTGTCTTTATAAAGGCTGCGCACTAATTTCCGTGCACTCCAGCAAATTACATGGGACTTATGTCAATAACTCCTCCAGTGGATATGTAAATAAGCTGACCAAGCTAACTGATGTAAATACCCCTCCAGACCACCAGTGGGCACAACTCTTCTATTGTTTCCGGAAAAGTGCTGCAACTCAGCACATGGAAATTCTAGGCCGTAGACTTTAGCACACATGAAACTGTTCTATAAGCATAAAATGTACAACTGCTCCCTTTTCTCAGATGCCAGCCAAAACGTAGCAAGAAATCAAAATGGAACTCATGGCAGGTTATATAGAATGCAGTGTAGAGGGCCAGTTTCTCTTAAAAAACATTTTAAGCCACATTGAATTGGTGATAATCCTACTGATTACCACCTAGTGCCCACCCTCAGCCGATGAATCAATACTCCTCCATATCAAACACCAGTTGGAAGAAGCACTGAGGATAGCAAGGGCATAGAATGTACTCTGGGTGGGGGACTTCAATGTCCATCAACAAGAGTGGCTTGGTAGCACCACTACTGACCAAGCTGGCCGAGTCCTGAAGGACATAACTGCCAGTCTGGGCCTGTGACAGGTGGTGAGAGAACCAACATGAGGGAAAAACCTACTTGTCCTCATTCTCGTACTCTACCTGTCGCAGATGCATCTGTCCATGGTAGCAGTGACCAATGCACAGTCCTTGTGGAGGCAAAGTCCCATCTTCAAATTGAGGACACCCTCTATCGTGTTGTGTGGCACTAAATGGGATAGATTCAGAACAGATCTAGAAGCTCGAAACTGGGTATCCATGAGGCGCTGTGGGCCATCATCATCAGCAGAATTGTATCCCACCATAATCTGTATGGCCTGGCATACCCTTCAATCTACCACTGCCATCAAGCCAGGGGACCAACCCTGGTCCAATAAGGAGTGTAGAAGAGCATGCCAGGAGCAACACCAGGCATACCTAAAAATAAGGTGCCAACCTGGGGAAGCTGCAACACAGGACTACATGCATACTAAACAGCAGAAGCAGCATTCTATAGACAGAGCTAAGCAATCCCACAGCCCATGGATCAGATCAACGCTCTGCAGGCCTGCCACATCCAGTCGTGAATGGTGGTGGACAATTAAATAACTAACGGGAGGAGGAGGCTCCATGAATATTCCCATCCTCAATGAACACGGAGCCCAGCACACGAGTGCAAAAGACAATGCTGAAGCATTTGCAACCATCTTCAGCCAGATGTGCCGAGTGGATGATCCATCTCGGCCTCATCCTGAGGTCCCCACCATCACAGAAGCCAGTCTTTAGCCAATTCGATTCACTCCACAAGATATCAAGAAACGGCTGAGCGCACTGGATGCAGCAAAGGCTATGGGCCCCGACAACATCCCAGCTGTAATGCTGAAGACTTGTGCTCCAGAACTAGCCGTGCCTCTAGCCAAACTGTTCCAGTACAGCTACAACACTGACATCTACCTGACCATGTGGAAAACTGCCCAGCTATGTCCTGTCCACAAAAAGCAGGACAAATCCAATCCGGCCAGTTACCGCCCCATCAGTCTACTCTCAATCACCAGCAAAGTGATGGAAGGTGTCGTCAACAGTGCTATTATGCAGCACTTAATCACAAATAACCTACTTACCAATACTCAGTTTGGGTTCCGCCAAGATCACTCTGCTTCAGATCTCATTACAGCCTTGGCCCAAACATCAACAAAAGAGTTGATTTCCAAAGGTGAGGTGAGAGTGACTGCCCTTGACAGCAAGGCAGCTTTTGACCAAGTGTGGCATCAAGGAGCTCTAGTAAAATTGAAGTCAATGGGAGTCATGGCTGGAGTCATGCATAGCACAAAGGAAGATGGTTGTGGTTGTTGTAGGCTAATCACCTCAGCCCCAGGACACCACTGCAGGAATTCCTCAGGGCAGTGTCCTCGGCCCAGCCATCTCCAGCTGCTTCATCAACAACTTTCCCTCCATCACGAGGTCAGAAGTGGGGATGTTCGCTGATGACTGCACAGTGTTCAGCGCCATTCACAACAATGAAGCAGTCCATGCCCGCATGCAGCAAGACCTGGACGACATTCAGGCTTGGGCTGATAAGTGGCAAGTAACATTCGTGCCACACAAGTGCCAGGCAATGACTATCTCCACCAAGCGAGAGTCTAACCACCGCCCCTTGACATTCAACGGCATTACCTTCACCGAATCCCCTACCAACAACATCCTGTGGGTCGTCATTGACCAGAAATTTAACTGGACCAGCCACATAAATACTGTGGCAACAAGAGCAGGTCAGAGGCTAGGTATTCTGCAGCGAATGTCTCACCTCCTGACTCCCCAAAGACTTTCCACCATCTACGAGGCACAAGTCAGGAGTGTGATGGAATACTCTCCACTTACCTGGATGAGTGCGGCCCCAACAACACTCAAGAAGCTCGACACCATCCAGGACATAGCAGCCTGCTTGATTGGCACCCCATCCACCACCTTAAAGTTTCACTCCCTCCACCACCGGTGTACCATGGCTGCATCTACCAGATGCATTGCAGCAACTCGCCAAGACTTCTTCGACAGCACCTCCCAAACCTGCGACCTCTACCACCTAGAAGGACAAGGGCAGCAGGCACGTGGGAGCACCACCACCTCCAAGTTCCCCTCCAAGTCACACACCATCCTGACTTGGAAATATATCACCCTTCCTTCATCGTCACTGGGTCAAAATCCTGGAATTCCCTCCCTAACAGCACTGTTGGATTACCTTCACCACAAGGACTGCAGCGGTTCAAGAAGGCGGCTCACAACCCCCTTCTCAATGGCAATTAGGGATGGGCAATAAATGCTGACCTTGCCAGCGATGCCCACATCTCAGGAACGAATAAAAAAAATTCAAACTAACAGAACTGAGCCAAATTCAAGTATTCTATATATTACTTGACGTGTTCCAGTTTTGTTTTATTTAGTATAGAACTTGGGTACATCTGTCATCCATAGTATGTAGTTGCTTTCAGGTCAGCTTTGCAATCTTCTGTGGAGAATGAAGTGCCTTCTTTCAATTAGAGAGTCTTTCAATCATTCTTTGAATGAATGTTGAGAATACAGTAATTTCACACTGAGCAGACTGTTTAACTGGTCTTGAACTTTCTACATCATCCATTTCATCAAGATGCCAGTCAGTGACATTCAGTCAGCTAGCTCCTGATAAAGTGACATTTTAATGGTAAAGAAGGATTCACTATAAAAGGAGTTGGGATGTGCTCAGATAAACATTGTGATAAATAGGACTACATAAACACAGTCTATACAGTACCTGACTCATTTTCCTTGTTTATGCTATAGGCCTGAAATTGAAAACCACTTAATGTCATACTGAAGGACAGACAGTAGCCCACAAATCTGACTACATAGTCCGATATTACCAAGTTAAAGTCGTGACAAAAATTTGAACTTAGCCCTATTTTCACCAAGGTAAAGGTTTTCTCCCCAATGGGTTAAGGAGAGGCATCTGATCCCTGGTCATCGAGAGAATGCAGGAAGGAGTATTGGGTTCTTGGTAAACCGATACTTAATACTTTTGTTTGTTTATTGATTTGTTTTACAACAAACTTATTTGCACTTCATGTTACAAGAATTATCAACACTGTAGTTTAGTATTTCCTACTTTGCTCCCACTGTCTTGGGTGATGCATCATTTTTGTTTGGAAGTCCATTCAAGGGAGACATGCAACTGTGTTCTGTGTTGATTCAGAAAGAACATAAGCTGCGAATTTCCTCAGAGCTGCTCCTGCTCTGCTGCCGTATCTTCACCGGAGGTACAGCGGAAACCACATTCTGGCAAAGTTAGTGGATCAGAGATCAACCCCACCTGCCCATCATCTTATCACATTCCCCAAATCTTTCTCTCTAGAAATACATCCAATTATCTCTGCTTCAAAGGCATTTCCTGGTAACATTCCACATCTCTGAAAAGTTGCACCTGACTTCTCTTCTTATTCCTAACATCCTCATTTTAACTTGAGCAAACCCTCTGAACCATCTAGGCAGCAAGCCTTTGCTTTAGAATGTCTGTTGTGTTTTCCATTGTGACTTTGGTAAAAGCGTGAGCTTCCCTGTATCTCCATTCCACTTCAGTAGATAAAACCCACAGGGGTCTTAACGGCCACAATAACAGTGAGTAGCCAAGGTCGCTTTGCATCCTTGCCCTTCCTCAAACAAGGGAGGAATCCTGGATTTCCATAGGATGACGCCATTGGGCGAACTGCCATAAGACCTGGCATCTGCCTACATTATTTCATGCTGGTGATCGCACACTATCAGGACATTAATGGAATAAAACCCCTTCATGTAAGAGGCACTGCCCTCTGTTGGCAGAAGCAGTGAATTGACACCTCTTACTAGATTCTACTCTATTAAATATTAATATTTAAATTTTAAAGCCGGGAAATTGGGAGGTTTAGCGTCAGCCGTTAAGGCCGGTTTTGCTGATAAAATGGCGGCCACCTTGCTTCTGTCCACTTCTGGTGCAGAACGGGACGGCTGCCATTTTGAGCAGGGGGCAGTGTTGCCGTTGCCTGCGCTCGCCGCTTACATTTAAATGATGCAGATGGTGACATCAATTGGTGCAACGCTTGAATTGACGCACAATCTGTGATTTTGGACATCACCGCTCTTGACACTGCCCTCTCCAAACCATGCACGGATGAACGTGCAAGCAGCAGTACAACAGAGATGCTGCCAGCGCTTCGTAAAGGGAATCACACATCTTTCAGGTAAGTTTAGAGTTTTGTTATTGGACTTTTTTTTACATTTTATTTGAGTAGTGGCTTGGTGCAATACATTTAAAGTTCTGCTAGGAGTGCTGCTGAATGTTTACAAGGCTTTGGATGTTAAATGAAGGACTCTGAGAGCAACATTTGCTCCCAGTCCTGAAGGCTGTAGTTGTAGCCCCCCCTTGGGCTGCAGCATGACATGGAGATACAGCAGGGGCAACAAAAGGGACAAGCTGCCTGCAGAGGGAGGAGGAAAACAAGAAAGAAGGAGGAGAAAGAGAATGAAGCAGAAGAGGAGGAAGCGGAAGGAAGGAGGCAACCCAGACAGCCCCTTTCTAGCCGGGATATCCGGGATCAAATCATCCGCTCGCGGTACCAGTGAACACAACCCCAATTCCCCATTCAACATTTGTCCCACATCTTACCTTTCCTCTGTTACTGACCAACACAGCGCCCCCTTGGCCACAGTGCCGAAATAAAAGCCACCACAAAGCAAAATTTTCAACCCAACATTATCCATATATGCATCTAATATGGACATCAAAAAATCAACTCATCACCCTTGTGCATTCCCTTAGTGACTGTCCTGCATCTGCCTTTGCCTATCCTAGTGATGTTACACAGTGCTACCCCAGTGGCTGCAGCATGGCTGGTAGAAGGCTGCTGACTTTCAGGGGGGGGCACTGCAGATGGACTTGCAGGAAGACCTTGAGAAGCTTGTGGCTGGGAGTGTGAAATCGAGTGATGGTGTTTCTTCTTCTTCTTCTTCACGGTCCTCTCCCTTTTCTTGGTCACCCACTGGCTGGGCAGGCTAGATTTCTTGGGTGTCTGAAATGAGGAAAGCACAAGGGTTGTGAAGGAATAAGCCACAGAACCTATTCAGAGAAAGACACCACTCTATGAAAGAATTCTGGCCTTATTAAAACATGACAAACTGGGTTTGGAAATCTAGAAACCGAACGATGAAAAAACTGTGGTAGCATTCTGGCTATTGAGATAAGATAACTGTTGACACTGAATCAATAACCTTATTGAAACAGAAGGTTAAAGGCTACCGACAGTCTGGACCTTTGGGAACAAGACAATAGTTCACCCTGGTTAAGGTGTTCTAATTTACACTTCATAAATTAGCACAGACATCTGCCTTTGTAAAAATGACATCAAGTAAAACGCACCTGCCGTTACACCGTTTTTTATGGTAAACTTAGAACACCTAGAGAAGAGACATCATTCTGTAATGCTACCAGCTGAGGTGACTGTAGGAATTGGAGGGATCAGCAGAAAAATGACTAGAGATAATTAGCTTATATCAGCAGAAAACCTTAAAGGAAATACCACTGGTAAAGGGTATAAATATTGAACTCTCAAATGGGATAGTAGACTCGCTGTAAAGGGGCAAAGCTATTCTCAGCTTCAGAGGCAGCTCTGTTAGACTCCAACTCTTTGTACCTTGGGGAGCAAAGGTATTTGATTTTGATTTTGGTGGATATCCTGTAGAATACTAAGAACTGTAAAACTGTAGCGAAGTTAAGATTTGAGAGTAGGTTCTCTGATAATAGAATTGTAAGCTTTCTCTTTTTGGAACTGTTAATGTTACGATTGACTCACCAACTGTAAATGACATGTCGGCTCTTTAATAAATCTATATATTTTTAGAATTGTCTCACATAAGACTTCTGTATCAAAACTCGCAAACTCAATCTCTGTACACTCTTTGGTGAGGAGTTACAGAATTTTGGGGGAGTTTTCCAGACCCTCATAATATCTGGAATGTTACACTCTAGCTAAACTTATTAAAAGTACTATCTGGAGGACGGTAACATTTTCAGGTTGTTCCTTTCCTTTAGGGAGAGATAATCCAGACCTTTAGACTCAATTAAGCGTCTTTAGGATTCGGCTACCTCAAACTTTAGTTGAAAGTGAACGTCTGAGGAATATGCCTGATCCGGGGTAGCCCTAAAGGAGCTAGGACTAGTAATTATCCCTTCAGTTGGCGCCTAACGTGTGTGTTAACGAGTTGATACAGAACCTCATACTTATATTTATATCTATATCCATCTCGTAGATTGTTAAGTATAGAAGGAGTGTTTTACTGACAGTGGTACTAAGACCCAGATTTAAGTCTCTAGAGATGACAAGTCCCTGATCAGGCCTTGTAGAACTTACATCAGGACTCCCTCAATATGCCATTGAGGTCTAGAAATGTCTTATAAAGTTCATATTAAACCCTAACCGAGGTTAGGTCCTGATGAAATGGAAAACCCTGTAGGAAATGGCCAAGTCTTTTTATTAGGAAATTCAAACGATTGCTTTATTAGGGGAAATAATCCTATCTCTGTACCTCCACAAGACCAAGTATTAATTTTTGACTGCGATGCATCGTCACTGACAATTAAAAAAGGGACATCCCAACAATCCTCAGCTGGGATGGGGATAGTAGTAGGGACTTTTCAAGATTCCTATTCTTTTTATCCAGAAGAATTACTGTTCATACCCCTTGGCCATAAGATAGCACAATATGCTGAAGCCTCAGCACTACGGTATTGTTTAGAAAAGGCCTATTAAACCCACATTAATCTGTACGGATAGTGACGATTGTAAAAGAGGATATAACCAAGATCTAGTTTTCTGAGAACAAACAAACTTTACCAATCATAAGGGTAAACCCATAAAACATAAGTCATTGTGGGAAGACATTCTCCTTTCGAGAATGAAGAAACAGAATTGTCAGGTGATTCATGTAAACGGGCATACCACTGGGACAGTACACTCAAAAGGAAACATTCTTGCAGACGAACAAGCGAAATGTTCGGTCTGCATGACACCCCCTCGAGATAGTTTATAGGGAATATTTGTGTTATCATTAGGGCAGAACGGGCAGCTAATCAGGATGAGGAACTGATTCAGCTATTAGACCCAACAAAAGAGAATCCACCAGGATATCCATCAAAGTACTTATACTCGGCAACCCCGACGGGTATTGTGCTAGTTAAGTTGCCCAAGGGAAACCGAGAGGTACCCCCGAGACACAAACGAGAACAGCTCACGAGAGAATAGGTCAAGCACATTGTGGTGCCAGAACAACATTCTGCAAATTTACTCCCTTATATTGGTGGCCAGGCATGTTTAAGGCCTGTAAAACATACAGGGCAAATTGTGAGCCATGCTATTTAACCAATAAGTCATCACTAATTAAGCCACCACCATTGGCTCCTGTGGAAGCTGATGAGCCAATGGGAAAATTCTTTATTGACTTTATTGGACCACTTCCCCCATCTTTGGGATACAAATATGTTCTTGTTTGTATAGATGGATGCTCTTCCTTCCGCTGGCTGGTCCCCACAAAAACTGTTTCGGAAAACACACTCGCCAATGCTATTACTGACATAATTACTGTAGCTGGTGCACCCAAAATCTTACACTCCGTTAAAGGCGGAGCCTTTGTCTCCAAGGTCTTCAAAGACTACTGTGAACAAAGGGGTATTGGGTTAGAGCACAGCACGCCATGACATCCGCAATCAGCAGGGCTGGTGGAATGTAAAAACCAGGAACTAAAAAAGCTATTGGTCAAACTGTTGAGAATCAGAGGTAATAAGTGGGCCACCGTCATTCCGGAGGTGCAGCTATCACTTAATAATGTGCCCGCATCTGCATCAGGGACAGTGTCCCCTAAAACTCCATATTATCTGATGTATGGGGTTGAGATTCATACATCGCTTACCCATGGTTCTTTTATTGCCTCTACACTCTCTGACCCTTGACCCGACAGCGACAGTTAGATTTTAAAAAAGAAGTAACAGAGGAGATTCATCAAATTGATCAGAGAATAAGGGAGGCAAATAGGCAGAAAAAATTGACAAACAAAGCATGGCAACCCCTAGCAGGAGAATGGGTACAGGAAAAGAAGATCGAACAAAAACCTGCTTTAAGACCGAAGTGGAAAAAACCTGTTCAAATACATTCTGTTATTAATGAAAGAACAGTTAAAATACATATTAATCAGCCGAATGGCAAGCATATTCTTAAAACTGTCTCCATAGACAATCTCAAAAGATGTCCTGCGGGATACCGGAATGGAGGAACAATACAAGGTGCAGTCGTACATTGTCTTTCAAGACCCAGCTTGGAGCACAACACAGGAAATGGATGTGATCAAATTACTGACGATGGTCAGCCAGATGGTGTCACTGACTCCTCCACACGATGCTTGGCAACGCCTCAGGAATTGGATTTGCAAAAAGCCACAACCAAAACAAGTAAAGATCAATGAGTTACTTTAACAAAGGAGGAAAACACAGCGGATGGGGAAGGAATCAAATGAGCTCCTGGCAAGGCCTTTACAAAAACAAGAATCTGTCCTCACGCTGGATCAATGGAGCAGCGTGTCAAGCTTCAGCCAGGTCCAAATGACGTCTCCTTGACTCATATGAATAACTCACCTCTACGGAACGTACATCTGCCAATTGGACATTCTAAGTAAATGTTGTTTCGCTAATTGCATGACAATGTACCTATCATTCTTTTAATTTGTGTTCAATTTAAAATAAGGCAAAACATTGTCCTGGGATGACTAAAAGGAATTTTCATGTAGCACATGATTGGGCTCTTGTGAATCTCATGACATTAATGTGCTATTGTAACCTTATTAGTAACATTGACCAAACTCTGCCCTCATGTTTCAGCTCATTTTTTGGTCAAGAGGGGGGTGTGAAGGAATGAGCCACAGAACCTATTCAGAGAAATACACCATTCTATGAAAGAATTCTGGCCTTATTAAAACATGACAAACTGGGTCTGGAAATCTAGAAACCGAACGATGAAAAAACTGTGATAGCATTCTGGCTATTGAGATAAATAGTTGTTGACACTGAATCAATAACCTTATTGAAACAGAAGGTTAAAGGCTCCCGACAGTCTGAACCTTTCAGAACAAGACAATAGTTCACCCTGGTTAAGGTGTTCTAATTTACGCTTCATAAATTAGCACAGACATCTGCCTTTGTAAAAATGACATCAAGTAAAACGCACCTGCTGTTACACCGTTTTTTATGGTAAACTTAGAACACCTAGAGAAGAGACATCATTCTGTAATGCTACCAGCTGAGGTGACTGTAAGAATTGCAGGGGTCAGCATAAAAATTACTAGAGATAATTAGCTTACATCAGCAGAAAACCTTAAAGGAAATACCACTGGTAAAGGGTATAAATATTGAACTCTCAAATGGGATAGTAGACTCGCTGTAAAGGGGCAAAGCTATTCTCAGCTTCAGAGGCGGCTCTGTGAGTCTCCAACTCTTTTTACCTCGGGGATCAAAGGCATTTGATTTTGATTTTGGTGGATATCCTGTAGAAAACTAAGAACTGTAAAACTGTAGTGAAGTTAAGATTTGAGAGTAGGTTCTCTGATAATAGAATTGTAAGCTTTCTCTTTTTGGAACTGTTACTGTTGCGATTGACTCACCAACTGTAAATTACATGTCAGTTCTTTAATAAATCCATATATTTTTAGAATTGTCTCACATAAGACTTCTGTATCAAACTCGCAAACTCAATCTCTGTACACTCTTTGGTGAGGCGTTGCAGAATTCTGGGGGAGTTTTCCAGACCCTCATAATATCCGGAACGTTACAGTCAAGCTAAACTTATTAAAAGTGCTATCTGGAGGACGGTAACATTTTCAGGTTGTTCCTTTCCTTTAGGGAGAGATAGTCCGGACCTTTAGACCTAATCAAGCATCTTTTGGAATCGGCTACCTCAAACTTTAGTTGAAAGTGAATGTCTGAGGAATACGCCTGATCCCTAAAGGGGCTAGGACTAGTAATTATCCCTTCAGGGTAGGGTTCTGGTGAGGGGAGAGGGGTAAAGCAAGAGGTGCATGCTTACACCATGTGCAGCTTGTAAATTAGAAGAGATTGTGTAATGAGGGGGAAGTGGGATGTGAGAAGTAGGATAATGTATGAGGATACCGGCATCTTGTATTGTTTCAGCCCCGCCCATGGCCAAGGACTGAGCCATACCCCTGCTAAGAACTGTCTCCTCCAAGTGAAGCTGAGAATGTGAGGTGTGCCTCATGTTTGGTAGAGATTGTGGGTAGCTGAGTGATGGGCGTCATGCATTGAGAAGTGTGTGAATCTAATGTTGCAGCTGGTAGGAGACAGCTTTTGAAGATGTATTCACTGACCTTGACTGCGTGCCTGAGGTCATGAAAACTCTTTGGGCACTGGAGCCAGGTCCTGGAGAATCACAGCTGGCAGTAACTGCCTCAGCGATCTGGTCCCACATCTTTCTTTCTGGAGGGCCTCCTGGCCCGCTGTGGGTTGAGGACCTCTCTTCGAGTGTTGACTCCCCTGCACAAAGCTGGAGTGCTGTGTCTGAGACTCTGGGTGCTGCTTCCTTGGCCTGTTGAGCCATTTGTGTAAGTGCTGCAGCACTTTTAACATTGTTTATGTGCAGAAGGCAGTTCAGCTTTAAGAGCTGCAGACAGCCTAGTGCTGAAAGATTTTTAATTTGTTTTGCAGAAGGCAGTTCACCTTTAAGAACTAGAGACTGCCTTGAAAAGGAGCAGGCTAGCTTTAAGCAAAGCCAGCCTCGTTCCAGTGACACAAACTTGCGCCCCCTGCTGAGTGCACAGCCTGTCAGCAGTGTGTTAGTCACTAGGCTGTGCTCTCCTATCATGTTAATTAGCAGGCAGCACCAAATTGATGTGCTACTTGCGCTTTCTGAACAGGCATGGGCATAACTCGCATCACGGTACCCGCGCCCATTTTCAGGCCTTATCGAATTTCACCCCCAAGAACTCTTACACCAGCTTAGCAACACTAGATATAGTAATATGCTGGTGTTATCAGTGTTGATAATTTCAATGACAGCAATGACAGAAAGCATAACATAAGAAATTAATCTGTTATTACCACCTACTCTGAAATAACCTATCCATGTTTGGGTGGGAGTATTAAATGTGTACAATCACTTCTGGTGTAAAATCTCAGAAGTGGATTTCCCATTAGCGCTTGCCCCAGTGTCACCCAAACATTGGTGGCAACAATGAAGAAATCCAAGCCTATTCCTAGGCTCCCTTGCTCCATCAACCTACAGGCATCCATGACTCTTAGGATGCCTTCTGCCACTTTTCATAGTTTTAGGTTCTCTGGAAATGGTTTCCTTTTGACCACAGACACACAGTGCCTCGACATCTTGTTCACACAACACGATGGTCACTGGCCCTTGAACAGCAGCCCAACCATTCCCCATCCACCACCACCCTCCTCTGCTTTACTGAACTTATTCTCATCCTATACAATTTCTCTTTTAACTCTCTTTTGAGGTGTTCAAAATTTTGAGGGGTTTTGATAGAGTACATAGGGAAAAACTGTTTCCACTGGCAGGGGAGTCAGTAACCAGAAGACACAGATTTAAGGCAATAGAACCAGAGGAGGGACGAGAAGAATTTTTTTTTATATACAGCGAGTTCTTATGATCTGGAATGCACTGCCTGCAAGGGTGGTGGAAGCTGATTCAACATTAACTATCAAAAGGAAATTGTATAAATACTTGAAAAGGAAAAATTTGCAGGGTTTTAGGGAAAGAGCAGCGGAATTATACTAATTGGAGCCTGCAAAGGCACGATGGGTCAGATGTAGTCCTTCTGTGCTGTAAGGTTCTATGGGGGAAAGATACGTGTTTGCCAGCAAAGTTGCCAGTGGCACCGGCAACTGCAGTTAACAGCCACTGGAAATGGCCACAACACTAACCGAGTGAAATTGGTCTGGGGAGCATGGAGATAGGTGGCGCAGTGCTCACCTTCCATGCACCGCCGTCCTGGTGGTGTTGCTGGAGGGATCCGGGATGAAGATCCTGTCCAGGTCTGGCATTGCAGCTTCCCACAGCCTCTGTGGGCGAATCTGGGGAGCTCGCAAGGAATTGTGGGCAATGAAGAGGTCTGACATTTAAAGGGGCCGTGCACACTGAAGCAATACAAAATAAAATGAAGTGATTCAATACATTTTTCAGCCCTTTCTGTCTTTTAAGAAATATTCAATATTTAAAAGAAGTTCCAAATGTGAATATTCAGCTCTTAAAACTGAAATACCATCCTAACCTCAACAAATGGGAAAACTGCCTCAGCACTAACACAAATCACTCAGCAAGCCAGGGAAGGGGCACCGAGAGTCTCACACGCAGCACTCCAGCTTTGTGCAGAGGGTCAACATTGCAAGAGTGGCCCTCTACCCACAGGGGCCAGGAGGCCCTCCAGAAAGAACAATGTGGGAGTATATCACCAAGGCCATCACTGCCAGCAGTGTTGTCTCCACCACCAGGCACCAGTGCCCAAAGAAACTTCATTACCTCAGACCACTGGTCAAGGTCAATGAATGCATCTTCAAAAGCCGTCTCCTACCAACTGCACCACTGGCCTCATACACTGTTCAATGCACAACCCCCAATCACTCACCTACCAACAATCTGCACCAATGACGAGGCACATCTCCCATTCCTAGCCTCACCTCATCCCCTTGGAGGAGATGGTGCAGGCCATTCTTGGCAGGGGCATGGTTGAGCCTTTAGCCAGTGGCGGGGCTGAAAGGATACAAGATGCGGGTTTCCTCGTACATTATCCTCCTTCTGGCATGCACCCATTCCTTTCCCACCCTCCCCTCAGCACATCTCCACCCTTGTGCCTTCCTCATTTCATACACCCAAGAAATGCAGCCTGCCTAGCTAGTGGGTCAACAAGAAGAGGCAGCCTGCCCAGCCAGTGGGACCACAGGTGGATGATTCCATCCCGGATATCCTGGCCACAAAGGGGCTGTCTGGGATACATCCTTCCATCTGATTCCTCCTCTACGGCTTCCTCCTCTTCTGCGTCTTCCTCTTTTGCGTCTTCCTCTTCCCTCTACAAGCGAATGCTGTAAATGTGAAATGACAGCATAAAATGCTGGAAATACTCAGTTGGTCAGGCAGCATGTCGACCTGAGATGTGAACTCTGTTTTTCTCTCGACGGATGTTGCGTGACCTGCTGAGTATTCACAGCATGTTCTGTCTTCTCAAAGGCCTTTGTTTACCATCCGAGCCCTTGCAAGCATCCAGCAGCACTCCCTACACAATTAAAAAAACTTTTCACATCTATTGCAGCAAGCCACCACTTCAATAAAATCAAAAAAAAACAAGGCCAAACCCTTAAATTCAAACTTACCTGAATGACGTGTCCCTTTAAGAGCTGCAGACTTCACCACTGTCAGCCACTGTCAGCCTGCTTGCACAACAGGTTAATCTGATGTGCTTAGGACCCAGCGCTGAATTCAGCGTCGAACTTCGCGTTGGTGACATTAAGTTGGCGTAGCATGCCGATTGACATCATCACGCTGCTATTTTTATTGCAGGGCGCTGCCAATTACCAGCAGCGCAAAGGGGAGAGGAATATAGCGGCTGCCGTGGGACCCACCAGCAGCTGGCAAAAGAGCGGCGCTGCCACTTTATCACCATTTCATGGCAGGCCAACTAAGGGACACCTGGTTACCGGTGACGTCAGCTTTTGACAGATGAAAAATCAACATTTAACAGCTCTGTGAAGCTGTCAAACACTGACAATCTGTCTTCTAACTTGAGTCCTTCTACTCAGACTCAGTTAGAGTGCTCTCCAGACCAGAAAGCAGAGGCTGCAGCTTTTGACAGTTCAGTGGCCATTCTGCTTTCTGTGTCGGTGAGCTGAGGGACTCCCGAGAACTGAAGGAAGGAAGCCTGCAGGAAAAAGTAAAGGTAAGTAAAACTTATTAAAGCACTTTACACTTACCTCACACACTTACCTCTGCACACATGCGCCCATCACTCACCTGCACAATGGACATCTCAACCCCTCCAACCCCTGCAGACCGACGGTCCGCCTCGCTAACTTGGCGTGGTTCGGAGCCGTCGGACAGCCCACACTTCAGGGCTAAAAATAGGGATTAGGCAAAAAACTGCCTGTTAACTATCTGTTAACAGGCAGTTAATTGGTACTAATCCCCTTCCCGCCTCGGGGAGGCGGCTCCCAGCACAGGTCGGATACCTGCCTACTGGGACATTGGCATGGAGGCGGGTTGGGGGCGGGATGGGTTCCTGCCCCCCCGATTCGGCAATTTTCCCACCACTCCCACCTCCAAACCCGCCTCCTCGGGGCTTGGAAAATCAAGCCCTAAATGTGTGACCAAGCAAATTTGTTCTGATCACAAGTATGCTCCTAAACTCTCTATCACTCACCATTCTTACTCTTACGTTTGCCGTCTTTAGCCTCTTACATGCTCAATGCAAACTTCAGGAACGTTATCTCATCTTTCTTCTGGGCATTCTGACTTGAATGTTGCCTGTGGCAACTTCAGAGTGTAGCTATCTGCTCCATTTTCTATGAAACAGCGGGGCCAATTTTAACTCATGGTGGGAGGCTGGCAAAAGCAGACAATATTCCCAAGAGTTTGGGTGCTAATGAATCTTGCTGCACGCAAAATTCATGGTCATTGCTCAAAAAAAGGATGGGAGTGCTAAATCAAGCGCTAACGGCCTAGCTCAGAGGCGTTACACTCAAAGTGCTAACCAATATCAGTTACAGTCTAATCGCAAGTCATCTTTGCCACAGGCTCTTTCCAGTTTTTAAAGGGGAGTTTCATTGATGCTGCAGAACCTCATTCTCACCATTGCTGGCTATGAACCTGTTTCAGCAAGCAGGAACAGGCCCAGTCCAAGGAGCTGGACAACTCGAGCAGGCTTCATGATGGCAGATCCATGCCCCAGGGAGAGAGCCCATTGATTTTCAGACCAAGCATTGGAGGAGTTGATGTCCGCTGTGGAGAGACGGAGAGTGGTGCTCTACCTGGCAAGTGGCAGAAGGCGCTCGCTGCAAGTCTTCCATGTCATGTGGAGGGAGGTTGCCCATCAGGTCTCGGGCAGCATTGTGGTCCCCAGGACCCATACACAGTGCCGGAATAATTTTAATGACCTCACTCAGGTGGTCAGGGTGAGTCAATGCTTCAACCAGTGCTACATACTACTGTCTGAACCGTAGTCTGCACGCACTGGCCAAAGCACCACACCCCCAGCACTCACCCACCAACAATCTCTACCTACCAACACTCGCACACACATTTCACACAATGACAGCTATTCAACTATGGAAGGCACATCACCCAAACACATTGCTCCACACTCACTAACACACTTTCCTTTCTCTTGCAGGCCAAGTTCGCTCACAACAGGAGGGGCCAGGAGCACAGGCAGGGGACAAGCCGACACCCAACCACTGTCTGCGCTGGAAAATAGAGTGCTGCAGATTATTGGGTGCCAGGTGGTGAGTGCCGCGGCCACTGGCGACATTGACCCCCTTGGGGCAACAACGGTATGTTCACCCCTACTCCTCCTTCTCACATCCCATTTCCCCCTCACCCCACAAGCCTTTCGCACTTTCCAACTAATCATGCTGTATGCATGCATTTCTCCCTTCCTGCCCCCCTCCCCTCACCTTAACCCATCTCTTGTGCCTTCATGCTTTCAGATAATGAGCAAGCACCTGAGCAGCCTATCTCTGAGGGCACCGTTGAGAGCGATGCGGGAGAAGAGGAGGAGAAAGAATACACCACGTCACTGCACGTCTCACCTGCAGGCACCAGCTCAGATACTGGCACTACGTGTTCTTTAGAGGCTAGTATAGTAGTGGGATCTGCACAGGGTGATGCACCAGGAACGAGTGGGCTGCAGCAAGGCCAGGGGGATAGGGTAGCTAGGGGGCCAGCTCCCCGCAGGGCGGGTTCGCTGTACAAGACTCAGATGAGGGCCTCAATAGGGAGGCCTTTAGAAGAAGGTTGATGGGCATCCACACGGAGATGATAGGTGCAATGGCAAGGATGCCCGAGAGCCTGTCGGCAATGGTAAGGAACGTGGAGGAGTCCGCCTCCAACATTGCACAAAGCTTTGTGCACACCATGGACCCCATCATTTCCAGTCTGCAAAGGATGGTAGACTCCCAGAGAGACCATGGTGACCCAGACCTGATACAACATGTGATGGGCGATCTGGAAGCTTCCATTGCAGCAGAGGCAGAAGCGATGCAACATCTTAGTGCTGTACTGCAGTCTATGGTTGGCACCATTCAATCTCAGACTGCTCTCATGCAGCCTCAGCTTGATGCCACGCAAGCTCTGACTGCTGCCATCGCGGCTAGGCCTTTGTTACAGAAGATCTCTGGATTGTTATGTGGTGCCCACAAAGCCACGTGGGTGCAGTCAATGGTGCCCTGCACCATGGGGAATCCCGCTATCCTGGCAAAGCCACATGCACGCTCGTCCTGCTTCCCTCTGGCGATGGGTAAGGAAACGTAATCTCTTCTCCTATTGTAGAGAGCCTCTGTGACCTCCCTGATGCAGCAATGGATGGCGAACTGCGCGATGTTACCTATGTCTCCTGTTGTAAACTGGAAGGATCCACTAGCGAAGTAATTGAGGGTGACGGTGACCTTGACTGCCACTGAGAGAACCATCCTCATCCTGATCTGATGCTCGAGGTCTGGTTGCAGGAGGTGGCAGAGTTCTGTGACCACCTCCTTGCTGAAGCGGAGCCTCCTAATACACTGCTCCTGGCTTAATTAAAGATAGGAGAATTGCTGTCGGAACACCCTCGGAGGGTAAGGCCTCCTCCTCCCTCTGGCCACATGTTCCAATCTTTCTCACACCGTGAAAACAGCCCGGCACTCAAGAGGAGTGCCTGGATGAGCGATTTCAGCCGGCACCCCGAGAAAAAAAGGGGGAGCGGGCAGGTGCTGGCAGTTAGCCAAAAAAAAATGGCAGGCCGACAACTGCCCCTTTTACTAGCGCCGTCGCCACTGCAAAAGTGCCCCCTGACCCTGTCGCACATATTGTCCGGCGATAGGTCAGGGGGCGCAAGGGAAGCTTGCGTCCGGGGCGTAAGCGGGGTGCTGCGCACGGTGATGACTTCATCGCCGGTGACGCAGCACCACAGGGCACTACCGGCTACCGCCACCACTAACCTCCCACTGAATTTCGCGGGAGGTGTTAGCAGCACTGTGCCCGGGTGCTTGGGGTGTTAACGAGAGGCTCAAATCAACCCAATTTTTCCCCCATTGAATTCAATACAAGTGAAAAAATGGTAATGGAAAAACTAATGAGACTTGAGGTCGACAAATCTTTCAGGACCTCGCCATCAGTGCCCGCTATCCTGGCAGCAGCCACAATGCTTTTATCCTATGCCAGACTGGTGTCCCAGACCTCTTCCAACCACCGCGTCAACCAAGTGGATGGCTCCTCGGGGACAAGGGCTATCCACTCTCCACCTGGCTGATGAGACCGCTCCATAACCCCAGCACTCCTGCTGAGCTCCAATACAATGAGAGCCATAGTGCCACCAGGAACCTCATTGAGCAAACGATCGGAATCTTGAAACAACCGTTCCGGTGTCTTGACCACTCTGGAGGAGCACTGCAGTACTCTCCCGAGCAAGTCTCGCTTTTCATGCTGCATGCTTCACAACCTTGCAATTATGAGGACCCAGCCATTGCCACCAGGGATTGGTGCACCACCTCAGGAGGAGGAAGAGGGAGAGGAGGAGGAGGAGGAGGAGGAGGAGGATGAAGAGGAGGATCAGCAGCACCAACATGAGAGGGAGGTGTACAACGTTGCCTCTGCAAGGGCCGTCCATAAACGCCTGATAAGACACCGCTTCTAATGAATTACAGAGAAGATGGCTTCTGGGATGAAGAAGCACATCATCGCAAGCATTCCGCAGCAACTATTGCCGGGCAAAGATCCAATGAGCAAAGCTGTAAAGTAACAATAACAAATTTTATTTGTATTACAAACAATTAGAAACACACCCAACAATTCATAAACTAACAAAACTTGTTCTCACAACATCGACATAAATGTCAAAACAGTAAAGAAATATATTAAGATGAACATCAAACTTTCCCACAAATATTCCCCCCATTTATTAATAATTTCTACGTTTTGCCCTTTGAGGGTGATCTCCACCCCTGCGCACTTCCCCCCCTTCCCATCCTACTGCTCCTCCATAATTTGGCCTCAGTGGCTGCAGCAAGGCTGGCGGAAGACTGCTCAATGTTGGATCCAGAGACTGGAGATGACCTTGAAGGGCGCTCTCAACCAGCTCTGGGCCTGGAGGGCTTGGCTGCAGACTGCACCAACTCTGCATGGGCGGCAACAGTCTGGGCTGGCTATTTTGAAGGCCGTGGCAAGTGCAATGTGGAAGTGGCAGTTGTTGGAGCATAAATGCTGTCATCCTGAGAGAGGGCAGCACCTTCCTGCTCGACCGACATACTGGCACTCCCCCGGAGCAGTACCTCAACATCCGGAGCAATCTGCTCGAGCACAGATTGCTGGCCTGCTGCGGCACTGTGAGATCCCTGGTGGACTGTGGGCGACACAGCGAGGATGGCAGCAGTCAGCGCTTGCGTGACATCAATCTGAGACTGCATGAAAGCAGTCTGAGACTGGATGGCAGCAGCCAATGACTCGATTGCAGCACTAAGCCATTGCTGCACTAGATCCTGCCACCTCACCCATTACTCGCGGCATGGGCTCTGGTTCCCCACGGTCTCTCTGAAATTCAACCATCCTCTGCAACAAGGCAAGGATGGATTCAAGGGTTTGCGCACAGATGACAGCTTGCTAGCGACGGACTCCTCCATGTTCCTAGCCAGTGCATCCATGCTGTCGGGCACCCTTACCATTGCACCCATGAGCTCCATATGCATGCTCAAGGCCTGCGTATTCTGATGTGGAGGTCCTCATCCGAGTCCTGTGCAGCAGAACTCATGTGCCTACTCACCCTTCGGGGAGATGGCCCCCGAGCTTCCCTTCCCCCATGGCGTTGCTGCAGCCTACTGAAGTCCAGGGGCTTCACCCACATCAGACCATATCCCCTGCTCCCCTCCAGTGACCGCATGGCCCCAGTGTCGGAAGTGTCACCCATCCGGAGACGCAGGCGGTGAGGCCCCGGCTTCCTCTTCCTCCTCCTCTGGTGCGTCGCTGCCACTGGCAGGCTGAGGGACCAGCTGGTCAACTGGTGGTTCACTATTTGAAAGCAGGAAGGTACAAGAGTGGCTTTAGCATAAGGGCAGGGGGGCAGGAAGGGAGCAAGGCCTGGAGACAGTTAGTTAGATTGTAAGTGTTAAAGGCTGGTGTTGTAAGGGGGAAGTGGTATTCGAGAGGAAAGAAAGCTGATGAACATACCATTGCTGTCCCAAAGGGGGTCGACCTCTCCACCGGCCATGGCACCTACGACCTGGCTGGCAATCAGCCTGTGGACTCTCTCCTCCAATTCAGTGATGGGGTGTATGTCCGCCTGCCCTCCTCCCGTCCGCTGGGTCTCTCGCTGGTTATGTGAAAGCTTGGCCTGCAAGAAAAAAGACATCGTGTGAGTGAGTGTGCAGCCATGTGTTTGGCAGATGTGCCAAAGTTGAATAGCCGTTAATGTCTGCAAGGTGTGGGATGTGCATGTGAGTTTTATGAGATGGCCATAGTTGTTGGGTGAGTACGATAGCAAAATACTGCAGATGTTGGAAATCCGAAATAACAACAGAAAATGCTGGAAAAACTCAGCAGGTCAGGCAACATCCGTGGAGAGAAATTTGGGTCGAACCCTTCTTCAAAACTGGAAAGAAAAGAAAATAGATCGAAGGCAGGGCTGTGATCGGACAAAAGAATTAAAAGAAACAAAAGAAGTAAAAGAGACAATAAAAGGTATTCGAAGCTAGACGAGATGGTAATAGGCTGAGATTAGGTGTGAAGTGTACTGGCAGGGCAAGAGATAGCTGCCAGGTGTGAGAGAGAAACAAAAGGAAAGGGGGGGGAAAAGGAGTGGAAAAATTACAAGAAAAAATGTAATAGGGGCTGAGGTTATGATCTGAAATTGTTCAACTCGATATTGAGTCCTGGCTGAACTTGTTCTCACATTGAACAACTTCTCCTTTAACTCCACTCATTTCCTCCAAATCAAAGGTGTTGCCATGGGTACCCGCATGGGTCCTAGCTATGCCTGCCTTTTTGTGGGCTATGTGGAACAATCTTTGTTCCAATCCTACTCGGGCCCCTCCCTCACCTCTTTTTCTGATACATTGATGACTGTATCAGTGCCTTTTCCTGCTCTCGCCCCGAGCTTGACAATTTCATTCACTTTGCCTCCAATTGCCACCCTTCCCTCACCTTCACATGGTCCATCTCTGACTCTTCCCTTCCCTTCCTCGACTTCTCCGTCTCCATCTCTGGGGATAGGTTGTCGACCAATATTCACTACAAGCCCACTGACTCCCACAGCTACCTGGACTACATTTCCTCCCACCCCGCCTCCTGTAAGGACTCTATTCCATTCTCCCAGTTTCTCCATCTCCGCCGTATCTGCTCCGACGATGCCACCTTCCACACCAATGCTTCAGACATGTATTCCTTTTTCCGCAACCGAGGATTCCCCTCTACCGTGGTTGACACTGCCCTCGACCGTGTCAGTTCTATCTCCCGCACTTCTGCCCTCACCCCTGCCCCTCCCTCTCGGAACCACGATAGGGTTCCCCTTCTCCTCGCCTTTCACCCCACCAGCCTCCACATTCAACGGATCATCCTCCGGCATTTCCGCTACCTCCAAAGTGATCCCACCACCAAACATATCTTCCCCTCCCCTTCCCTTTCAGCATTCCGTAGGGACCGCTCCCTCCGAGACACCCTAGTCCACTCCTCTATCACCCCAAACAGCCCTTCCCCTTCGCCTGGCACCTTCCCGTGCAAGCGGAGGAGATGTAACACCTGCCCCTATACCTCCCCCCTTCCCACTGTCCAGGGCCCCAAACACCCCTTTTAGGTGAAACAGTGATTTACTTGTACTTCTCGCAATCTAGTATACTGTATTCGCTGCTCACGATGCGGTCTCCTCTACACTGGGGAGACCAAACGCAGATTGGGTGACCGCTTTGCGGAACACCTCCGTTCAGTCCGTAAGGGTGACCCCGAGCTTCCAGTCGCCTGTCATTTTAATTCACCGCTCCATTCCCACTCGGACCTCACCGTCCTTGGCCTCTTATATTGTTCCACGGAAGCTCAACGTAAACTCGAGGAACAGCACCTCATCTTCCAATTAGGCACTCTGCAGCCTTCCGGACTCAATATCGAGTTCAACAATTTCAGATCATAACCTCGGCCCCTATTACATTTTTTCTTGTAATTTTTCCACTCCTTTCCCCCCCCCCTTTCCTTTTGTTTCTCTCTCACACCTGGCAGCTATCTCTTGCCCTGCCAGTACACTTCACACCTAATCTCAGCCTATTACCATCTCGTCTAGCTTCGAATACCTTTTATTGTCTCTTTTACTTCTTTTGTTTCTTTTAATTCTTTTGTCCGATCGCAGCCCTGCCTTCGATCTATTTTCTTTTCTTTCCAGTTTTGAAGAAGGGTTTGACCCGAAACGTCAACTCAAATTTCTCTCCATGGATGTTGCCTGACCTGCTGAGTTGTTCCAGCATTTTCTGTTGTTATTTCGGATTTCCAACAGCTGCAGTATTTTGCTATCGTACCAGTGTTTGGTTCACTGCCACAGCTCTTCTAGGAATGCCTACCTTGAAGAAGTTCTGCTCTTCTGTTCGACGGGATCTCTGTTTGGCTCTTCAACCTTGTTCATCTTCATTACTTTCAGTTTCCCTTCTCGTGTTTGATCAGGTATCTGCCAAGACTCGGTTTCACAGCCACATCATTTTCCTCAGCAACTGTCTCTGGTTCTGACTTATTCCACGTGGATTCCAACTAAACTTCCACCCTTCATGCTTTGGATCCACCCAGGATTACAAATATCTCCAAGATATTCATCGTTCCTCGAACTACTGCTCTCGCCGCATCCTGAGATCCACGCTCAACGCCATGCGGTGCCACATGAACACTCTCGACCTCTCTCTTCAGCAACACCGGCGCACTCTATCTCAAAGCTGTCCGGGTCCACAGTTCCATTTCATCCTTCGACTCATCCGACGCTTCAACAAAAAACTTTTTTTCTTCCTTTCCGATGTCAAGGATCGCAAGCTTCATCAACTCTTGGACACCAACGCCCCTCCGGAACCTTCTTCACCTTCACTTTCCTCTGACCCCCCTTCTCCCAATCTCACCCCCTGCCGCGTTTTCACTATCCCCTCTGACCTTCCCCTCTCTGACCCCGAACGATCAGTCCTCAGCAAAGGCCTGAGCTTCATCCCCTTACGCCCCCACCTCAATGAATTTCGAGCTCGGCACGATGTTGAGCTCTTTTTCCGCCGCCTTCGTCTCCGTGCCCACTTCTCTGGCCAGGAGTCTTCCCCCGGCACAACTGACCCTTTCTCCCACTTGCAGAATTCCCGTTCTACCTGGACCGCCCCCCTGGCCTCTTACCCTCTCTAGATCTTTTCATCGCTAACTGCCGCCGTGACATCGGCCATCTCCATTTCTCTGCTCCCCTCACTCACTCCAACCTACCTCCCTCTGAACTTGCAGCACTCCATTCTCTTAGATCCAACCCTGACATTGTCATTAAACCCACTGACAAGGGTGGTGCTGTTGTTGTTTGGCGTACTGACCTCTACCTAGTAGAAGCTGAACGCCAACTCTCCGACACCTCCTCCTACCTCCACCTGGCCCATGACCCCAAAACCGAACATCAAACCACCGTTTCCAAAACTGTCACTGACCTCATCTCCTCTGGAGATCTTCCCCCCGCTGCCACCAACCTCATAGTTCCCCAACACCGCACAGCCCGCTTCTACCTCCTTCCCAAGATCCACAAACAGGACTGCCCTGGTAGACCCATCGTTTCAGCCTGTTCTTGCCCCACGGAACTTATCTCTTCCTATCTTGACTCTATCTTCTCTCCCCTTGTCCAGTCTCTTCCCACCTACATCTGCGACTCTTCGGACGCCCTCCGCCACTTTAACAGTTTCCAGTTTTCTGGCCCCAACCGCTTCCTTTTCACAATGGACGTGCGATCCCTCTACACCTCCATCCCCCACCAGGATGGCCTGCGGGCGCTCCGCTTCTTCCTTGAACAGAGGCCCAACCAATCCCCATCCACCACCACCCTCCTCTGCCTGGATGAACTTGTTCTCACATTGAACAGCTTCTCCTTTAACTCCACTCATTTCCTCCAAATCAAAGGTGTTGCCATGGGTACCCACATGGGTCCTAGCTATGCCTGCCTTTTCGTGGGCTATGTGGAACAATCTTTGTTCCAATCCTACTCGGGTCCTCTCCCTCAGCTCTTTTTCCGATACATTGATGACTGTATCGGTGCCATTTCCTGCTCTCGCCCCGAACTTGACAATTTCATTCACTTTGCCTCCAATTGCCACCCTTCCCTCACCTTCACATGGTCCATCTCTGACTCTTCCCTTCCCTTCCTCGACTTCTCCGTCTCCATCTCTGGGGATAGGTTGTTGACCAATATTCACTACAAGCCCACCGACTCCCACAGCTACCTGGACTACACTTCCTCCCACCCCGCCTCCTGTAAGGACTCTATTCCATTCTCCCAGTTTCTCCATCTCCGCCGTATCTGCTCTGACGATGCCACCTTCCACACCAGTGCTTCAGAAATGTCTTCCTTTTTCCGCAACCGAGGATTCCCCTCTACCATGGTTGACATTGCCCTCGACCGTGTCAGTTCTATCTCCCGCAGTTCTGCCCTCACCCCTGCCCCTCCCTCCCAGAACCACGATAGGGTTCCCCTTGTCCTCACCTTTCACCCCACCAGCCTTCACATTCAACGGATCATCCTCCGGCATTTCCGCTACCTCCAAAGTGATCCCACCACCAAACGTATCTTCCCCTCCCCTCCCCTTTCAGCATTCCGTAGGGACTGCTCCCTCCGAGACACCCTAGTCCACTCCTCTATCACGCCAAACAGCCCTTCCCCTTCGCCTGGCACCTTCCCGTGCAAGCGGAGGAGATGTAACACCTGCCCCTATACCTCCCCTCTTCCCACTGTCCAGGGCCCCAAACACCCCTTCCAGGTGAAACAGTGATTTACTTGTACTTCTCGCAATCTAGTATACTGTATTCGCTGCTCATGATGCGGTCTCCGCTACATTGGGGAGACCAAACGCAGATTGGGTGACCGCTTTGCGGAACACCTCCATTCAGTCCGTAAGGGTGACCCCGAGCTTCCGGTCGCCTGTCATTTTAATTCACTGCTCCATTCCCACTCGGACCTCACCGTCCTTGGCCTCTTATATTGTTCCATGGAAGCTCAACGTAAACTCGAGGAACAGCACCTCACCTTCTGATTAGGCACTCTGCAGCCTTCCGGACTCAATATCGAGTTCAACAATTTCAGATCATAACCTCGGCCCCTATTACATTTTTTTCTTGTAATTTTTCCACTCCTTTCCCCCCCCCCTTTCCTTTTGTTTCTCTCTCACACCTGGCAGCTATCTCTTGCCCTGCCAGTACACTTCACACCTAATCTCAGCCTATTACCATCTCGTCTAGCTTCGAATACCTTTTATTGTCTCTTTTACTTCTTTTGTTTCTTTTAATTCTTTTGTCCGATCGCAGCCCTGCCTTCAATCTATTTTCTTTTCTTTCCAGTTTTGAAGAAGGGTTCGACCCAAAACGTCAACTCAAATTTCCCTCCACGGATGTTGCCTGACCTGCTGAGTTTTTCCAGCATTTTCTGTTGTTGTTGGATGAGTGTTGGGCATTTGGGTATTTATACCGTCTGGGCACAGAGTGAAGTTGAAATGGTGGGATGTAGAGGTATTGAAAAGCAGGTACTCACCCTGACCACCTGAGTGAAGTCGTTGACCTTCTTCCGACATGGAATATGTGTCCTCGGCACCAGGCTCCTTGATGACATGTGCTGGGCCACCTCCCTCCACACTCTTCGAAACCCCCGGGGCAATGGCCTCCTGCCACTCTTTGGGAAGAGCACTGCCCATCGTCGTTCAACAGCGCCAAACAGAGCCTCCAATGCCTGGTCGCTAAAGTGCTGAGCTCTCTCCCTGGGCCTATCCATCACTACTTTAAGCACAATGGTGGTTAGGTGTGTTAGATCGGGTAATTAATTTCAGTGGACCACACTGATCTGAGGTCAACACACTAAAATAAAAGTTTGCGAATCCGGTGGTAAGTTTTAAATAGTCGATTTATTGCATCACTCGATTTACACTGTTTGACTTCCTTCATCCGACTAACATCATATTCAAAATGGCTGGTTTTTATACAGCAGCAGATGTACCCACCCCCTTTATTACCATTAGCTCAGCAGCATGCATGCAGAGCTATGGTTGGTTCAACTACATCACACTGATTGGATCTCTGATACATCAATCATTCCTTTGTTCTCTAGTTAAGCAGAATCATCACTTTCAGCTTTAAGCTAAGATCAGCACTTTCACAGTTTAAGCTAAATCAGCATTTTCATTGTTCTCAGTTTTTAAGTCAGCCGATGTGACGTTACCAACTGTGATTGGATCTGATACATCACACCATCCTTTGGCATGTGGTCAGCTTAAGCATAATCTGATTTCTTTAAATCATTAGATTTTAATCATATTAAAATCTATGTTATTAAAATATATATATATATATATTCCCTAACACTCCACCCTTTGATTCTTTCAAAAATTGAATCATAAAAATAAAGAGTCAGATTAAAAATATAATCAATCATTGCTGTGTTTTGCCACTGTCCGGATCAGTGGCTTTTGCACAAATTTACATCAACCAGGATTTTACGTGGCCACAGTAAAAGCCTGGTTTTAATAAGTTAATTGATTTCATGATCTTAAATTAATTACTGCATCTTAAAAAGTGGGAGGAGCTCCCCTCAGCTTATGGCTTTGAAAAATGCATTCAGGTAAAAATTAAAAAGTAAAAAGGTACAAAACAATCTAGCAACTAAATATAACATGCCCTTTTAAGATGTAAAAACGATCGGCGGCGACCTGCAGGGCGTCTTGGCCGCGGGGCAGCAGCCGCCTGGTGGCAAGCACATTTAATCAACAGAAACACACAATTTGATCCCCATCCTATTGTACAAGGCCTCCCTCTTATCTTTCTGAGGAGTGTTTTGTCAAGATTCTTCAATGGCATTTTATGGTTTCGTGGCTCCTTATTATCTAGCAGGTGCTATCCTCCCTGTTTCCTTGCATTTTACCATTCCCTTATCATTTCTATTTGTCTTTTGATGCTTGATATTCGACCTTGCTGGCATAGATGCTATCTTTTTCCGCTTGCCTGTTGTCAGTCCCTGGTCTAAGAATTAAAACCCATCTTTGAATCTAACAGCAATTTCTTACAATTCCCTTCTTTGAGAAGGAAATATCCTTATTGATTTCTCACAATCGGCTCTTGACTAATCTAGCTAGCTCTTATTGCACTCTCAACTTGGGCGTTAGTTAGTAGGGAGTCTTAAAGATTTCTCTCTTCCTTACAGTCCATTCCTTTGAGGGGGAGGAGCAACCTCTGACCCCTTACTCAAATTCAATTCACTGTTCCGGTGTTCCAATTCTGTCCCGCCTGGGAAATCCTCTGTTTCTTCTATCTTTCCTGATGTTACCCCGCCTGGGGTCTCCTCTACATTACTTCGGATCTTCTCTTTCGGTGTGCTCAATTAATTTGTTAGTGCTTGTCAGTCATGGGCATGAGTACCTAATTGGCTTATGTATCAAAGTCTTACTACACACGTTACATATATCAAATACACTATCATTACAAGTTGGATAGCTACCAGAGCATGTGAAATAATACGAACCTAAGGGTGTGCTGATGTATTAAGCCCAATATCCCACCAATGTGAGTTGTCCCCTATGCTGTCAATTTCAATATCTATTCTCGAGTTGTCTTGCTCCAAAACATAAAAATGCTTTAGGGAGGAGTTCAGTCGCATCATGAGCTCACTGAAACCCACAAACAACAGGGGAATGTCGTATCCGAGTATCCGAATTGTGCCACATAATTGTGTAGCTCATACTTAAAAATGTGTTGGTTGATGGGACAGGTCCTGTTAGACCCGTAAAGCATGGTAATTGCAGTAGTAGTGACACAGGAGGCACCACTAAAATCACCTCATACTGGATTCGTACTGGTTTTTCCCACGCTCTGTTACCTACAAAACACAATTATTACAGTCACAGTTAAATTCAGTCTTACAATCATTTCAAGCGACATTACAGTTTAACATCTAATCAACATATCATGGATTTAAAAGATTCTCCAGATCTCTTTTACTCGTATCCATCTTGTGGATAATTCTTACTAAACATGATTTCTCCTTAGCCCTCAATTGTCCCAATCCAGATTCCATGTAACTCTCCACTTCAACTTCAATTTCAATCCCTCTAGCAGGTACCAGTGTGTTTAACTCTATTCTGATTGTTTCATCAATTAGATAGTTTCTTGATGGAGTATGTGTCAATGCTTTAAAAGTTGTCTCGCTCTCCTGAGCCACATTAACCATTTCATGTTTTGCTGTTGTCAAGTAACTGAGCATGTCTGAGACCCGTTCTTCAGTGCAAATTCACCATACATTCCTGGATGGTAATTACTTCATATGTAACAAATCACACTTGCACACTCATACCGGTATCTCAGTATCATGCCACCCATGCCATCCGATACAAGCCTTTCTCAGGCTTTCAGGTATCTTATCGAAAGATTGTAGTCGTCTAATGGCTGAATACTTCTTCAAGGTCTTACTTGCTGCTATTTAAGCTTTGACCTGAGCTCTTGGCCCTCTGCCTGTAATCTGGCCACTTCAGCCTGCTTGATTTCAAGCTGATTTTTAGCAGTAACTAGCTCTACATTAATCTCTTCCATTTCTTTCTCCTGAAGTGCTCTTTCCTGTAGTTGTGCTTTCACTAATGCAGATTTCTTAGCTATTAAGCTCTCTAAAAGCATAATCTGTTGCTTAAAGTTATTCTCAAGATTCAACTTTTCTTTTTCCACGGTCTCTATTGTTGCCTGACTTTTCTCAATGTTTTCCAAAAACTGCTTTAACCTGTCAACTTTTTCAAGTAAAGCATCTTCCTTCTCAGCTAGAAGGGAGGCAAGAGAATTTTCATTCTGCTTTGACTTCATTAATTTATTCTCCAAGTCTGAAACCAGTTCTTCCTTGGTCTGGCAATCTACCTGGAGATTTAGTAAGCGGTCGTTCAAATTATTTTCTTCTGGTTTCAGATCATCGAGTTCAGACTGATTTTTTTTTTTCAGTTTTGTTTCTGCTCTTTTAAACTGCCTGAGAGCATTTTGCAAGTTCTCATTCAGTAGTGTAATTCTCCTGTTTCAATCTTACACTCTCAATCACGTTCCTTTAATTACATGTGGGATATGTGCATTCCATCCTTCACTACCCCAATATTCTGTATTCGGTACACCTCTCGTCCTTGGGCTTGGGGTGCCATTACGGTATTACCAATACCAACCCTAGGAGCCCATTCAGTAGTGCCTTGGGCTTGGGGTGCCATTACGGTATTACCAATACCAACCCTAGGAGCCCATTCAGTAGTGAGTTTTCTTAGAACACCACATAGGTAAAGCCACATCGGTTAAATCTAGCACTACCAGTACAAGTTCATGTTGCACCTTATCATGCAATTAGTTTACAAGATAACTTTCATTTATCAAATCATAATTTTCCTTCTATCATTGTGGGGAAATATTAACTTAGAATTAAGAAACTTATATTTAATAATGTCCCATATCTTTAAATTTCATACTAAAGTTGTTGCTTGGTGAACTTAAACAGCTGTCAGTGGAAAGGGTTAACTCCTTTGCAGGTTTTTAAGAAGGTGGAGCAAAACATTATCAGGCGCAATTGCGTCACTTCACGTAAATTAAAAAAAACTTTCCTGATCGAAAAAGACAGTTGTGCTTTCACACTTTAACTAAACACGAACAGAACAGATAAAACAGAACAAAATAGCACATTCTTGCAGAAAACAGTAAATTACGTCATATTTCTTATTGTCCTTTCTTCAAATGTCTTTCCAAAATACTGTAAAAACATAACTGGAGAAAAATTAGTTTTTCACATTTAAACAAATCAAATCAAACTGCTTTAGAAGATTTCACCATAGCAACCGCAACTCCAAGGTTAAATCTTAGACTGAAACTTAATGTAACATTGTACAGTTTGCACTGCAAGTACAAAAATCTATCGCAATTTTTGTTAAAAAAAACTTTTTGTTGCTCTTCTCAGTTTTTACACACCAGCTTAACTTAAATTATTTCAAAGGTTTTTTTTTTCAATTCTTGGGGCACCATCTTATTCGCACATTCTTAAAACTTCCAAAATCCAAGACAAGACAAAAGATTTAAACGCTTTTAACACAGAGAAGTGGGTGGAGCTAAAACACACATAACAGAATCTTTCTTTTAAAGAACATCTAATCAGACAAAAGAAATACTGTAACTTCTTAAACATTCATAGTCATTTTTCAAGGTTCCTTTCACTCAGCAAATCTTGTGTTTTATTTGTCTCAGCACAGATGTTAATAACTTCCATGTCAGTAAAACTTTAAGTTTCTCTTTTTTTTCCCTCTTTTTCCATCGGCGTCTCAGCATTTCTTGGCTTTCCAAATCCCTGTTTTTTTCCTTCATTTGCTGAGTTTTCAGATTGGTTAGCCTGCAAATTAGATCTTTTTCCTTCTTTATCTCTCCTGTGTTCAGCCCCGAGTTTTCCAACCAGTTAGTTTTAAATCGCTCGTCATACTCTAACACTTCCTCCGTCCCTTTCTGTTGACAGGCTATGATCTTTCCCCAATCCGTTTTTGCAGGGCTAAACACTTGTAACCACTGTTGGATCGCATCCCATCCGGCATCTATATCTTGCTCATCATTTCCCAGGCCAGTCTTTACTTTGCTGTGTAACTTATTTCCCTCTGTCCTGGGTATCATTACAATCAGAATTTGGACTCCGTCACACGGTTGGAGTTGGTACTTCGCCCTTTCTTCCCCATTTTCTTTCTCCTCATACTCCTTTTCTATTCTTTTCCTTTTCTGTCTCAACGGGGCCAAATGGGGTCCTGTTTTCTCTTCTTCACTTTCACTGACATTACTAGAGGATTTTGAGTCGTCTCTTGACCTGCTTCTTGTCTTTGTCTCCCATGACCTTCCTCCTTTATTTCATTTAGATCTGGGTAACCCTTCCAGGTCCCGACACATTTTCCATTTTCTTCAACTACCGGGACTATCGGTTGTTTATCCAATTGTTTTTTACAGTCCTTGGCCTAGAAATTCAGTTGGCTGCGCCAGCCGTTAGCGCCTTAGGAGGAGTAGATCTCGAGCGCTAGGCGCTTAGCACCCGGGCGCAGCGCGATCTGCGCCTCGCCCCAACTTCAGTAGACATTTAGTGCCGGCGCAAAGTCTTTGCGCGCGCTCAGCTGCGCGCGCAGATCATGACGTCATTTCGTCGTGCAACGCCCTTTGTGCGCCCGGAACCGGAACTTCACTCGCGCCGCCCCATTGTGCGCCGGGCGGCCCTAACGACTGTGAAGTGGAACGGTACACAGCCGAGGTGGGCCGCGGGGAGCGCAAATTAAAGGGCACTTACCCTGCACCATTTTGCAGCATTCACTCTTGTGCAACGGATTTTTGGAGAGAGACCAAGGAAGAGAGCTTACTGCTTTGGCCCAACACTAGGACAGGTCTTTTTGGCTTCAGGCCAGAGCTTTGCAATTATCTTTGCCTTCATTGAGATCTCAGTGTTTGCCAGCATATTATGGGGGCTGCATTGGGTGCCAATGCTGAGTTTCAGCCTTATGTTGGAAGGGCTTACAGACGCCGTGAGAGAGTGGCAGCCCTGGCTAGACGCAGAGGGGGCAACAGGCGTCGCCAAGTGAGGACTTACCCACCCAGGGTATACCGCCAGCAGTTCTCCTATCTCAACATGTCTGCCGCGCAGTGTGTTAGGAGGCTGCGATTCAGAAGGGAGGTGGTTGCAGACATCTGCCAGCTGCTTCACAGAGATCTGCGTCCACAGCTGATGCGCAGGACGTCTCTGTCGGTGGCAGTGAAGGTGACAGTGGCTCTCAACTTCTATGCCACCGGCTCCTTCCAATCCGCTGCTGGGGACATCGCTAACATCTCCCAGTTCGCCGTGCATTGCTGCATCCGCCAGGTGACCAATGCCCTTTTCAGAAGGAGACGTCAATTCATCTCCTTCCCCATGACCCTGGACAAGCAGCAGCAGCGTGCAGTGGGATTTGCAAGAATAGCGGGCTTCCCCATGGTGCAGGGCGCCATTGACTGCACGCATGTGGCTTTGTGGGCGCCTCTGGAGCATGCCGAGGATTACCGCAACCGGAAGGGCTACCATTCCCTCAACGTACAGCTGGTGTGTGACCACAGGCAGCGCATCCTAGCTGTCAATGCCCGCTTTCCAGGCAGCAGCCACGATGCCTTTATCCTGCGACAGACAACTGTGGCTGACATGTTCCAGGCACAGCCTTACCCAAGAGGATGGCTTATCGGGGGCAAAGGCTATCCTTTGTGTACCTGGCTCATGACCCCGCTCCGCGCGCCCACGACCCCTGCTGAAGAGGCATACAACGAGAGCCATCAAGCGACCAGGAACCTCATCGAACAAACAATCGGCATCCTGAAGCAATGGTTCCGCTGTCTGGATCGCTCCGGGGGAGCCCTCCAGTATTCGCAGGAGCGAGTCTCCCAATTCGTCGTCGTTTGCTGCATGCTGCACAACCTGGCTATCCGCAGGACTCAGGCACTGCCACCTCACGTTGGACCACCACCTCAGGAGGAGGAGCAGGAGGAGCATGAGGAGGAGGAGGACGAGGAGTACCAGCCCAGGAGGGAGGCAGAAGGTCCAAGGGCCGCCCGTCGGTGGCTTATTGAACGTCACTTCTAGGCCCCCTGTCAGGGAATGGCTTGTGCCAATGAAAGAACATGATTGCAGCCGCTGCGCAAGCCCTCAGCCGGTTAAGGCAACAAACACTTCAAAGATCAAACATGGACAATGTGAATAAATAAAATGGTTTATTGTACAAACTCAGGGCCCTTCCCACATGAAAACCAAAAACACACGAAACCCCCAAAAAACCCTCACACACATGACTCACTCCCACAAGCTGGGGAGGATTAACAAAAGATGTAAACAAAAATGGCCTCATCCTCGGCCTTCAAAAAACAACCATTCCAAAAAAAGAAACATTTGGACACACCCTCTACTTTGTGTCCCGCGAGGGCGATGCCTTCTGCAAACTTTGCCGGCCCCTGGACGCCCTGCTGCTCCTCCTCAAAGTGAGCCCAGTGGCTGCTGCAAGGCTGGGGGAAGGCTCCTGAGGGGCACATGTCGTGACGGCAGATGCCCTTGGGGGTCGGCCTAGACGAGGTCTGGCCCTCGAGGGGCCGGCTGGTGAATGCTGCAGCTGTGGCTGGCCAGCATCAGTCACTGCAGCAGCTCGTGGCAGCTCCACTGGGGGAGTTCCAGTGGCGGCTGGAGGAATGGGGCAAGCTGGCGGATGGCAGGCGGTCACTGGTCGCCTGAGACACTGGCACTCGGCCGGGCCAGCACTGCAGCATGCGCAGCAATCTGCCGAGGGACAGACCGCTGTGCTGCTGCAGCGCGCCGGGTGCCCTGGCGATGCCGGGCTGACACAGCGAGTGTGGCAGCAGTGAGTGCCCGTGTTGCCCTGTTCTGTGACCGCATCAGAGCAGCCAGTGACTGCACGGCACCACTGATCACCTGGCCAGTCACTGCCAGAGAGGCCCCGAATTCGGTGACACTCCGAGACAGGGACTGGATGGCCTCAGGCATCCGTCCCACTACCCCCATGAGCTCCGTGTGCCGGCGCTCCGAGTCCGCGGACATGTCCTCGAGGCGGCGCATCTCCTCGGCGTTGACCGTCTCCGGACTGGAGGCCGGACTCTCCCTCTGGGGAGAAGGCCGCCGAACTGGCCGACCCTTCCTGCGTTGCTGGACGCCGCTGGGCCCAGCAATTGGACTCCCCTCCGACCCTTCCCCCCTCTGGGGAGAAGGCCGCTGAGCTTCCACCCTCCTCCCGCGTTTCTGCAGGCCACTGGTCCCAGGAGCTACACTCCCCTCCGACACTTCCCCCACGCTCCCCTCCAGGGAAGACGTCTCCCCTACAGTGGCATGGCTTGCCGCGGCTGAGGGTTCCCCTGATGGGCCGCCTTCCTCTTGCTCCTCCTCCTCCTCCTCTTCTGAGGGGCTGTCACTGGCAACTTCAGGGACCTCCTCCTCACCATCTGAAAGCAGGAAGGCACAAGAGTAGCTTTAGAGTGAGGAGAGGGCATCAGCGAGGGATGCATGAGTGGTGGCATTCAGCGCATTGGTCGGACAGTGGCAAAGGATGTAGATCTGATGCGCTAGTGGGACGAGAGAGGTCCAAAAGGTGATGTCCTTACCATTGGTGCCCAGAACAGGGTCGGCATCTCCAGATGCAACGGGGCCAATCACCCGGGCACCCATGGTGCGCTCCACACGCTGTTGCAGCTCGGTGAGCGGTTGGATCTGGGGTCCGCCTCCCCCGGTCACAGTCCGGCTCCTCTTATTATTGGCCAGCTTGGCCTGCAAGAGAAAGGATGGCCTCTAAGTACAGTGTGTAGCCCTGATCTTGTGTGCACTGCCTCCCATGGTGGAATAGCCTGGCCAGTGTGTAGCCCTGATCTTGTGTGCACTGCCTCCCATGGTCGAATAGCCTGGCCAGTGTGTTACGTGCACAATGTGCAATTGATGTTCATGACTGTCCCACAGCTGCTGCATGAGGGCTGGCCATTAGGGCTTTGAGGTCCCTTTGCCCATAATGTGAGGTGCACATGCAAGGATGAGGAGGACACTGGAAAGGGTACTCACCCTGACAATCCTGGCGAGGTCATTTAGCTTCTTGCGGCATTGTACCGCGCTCCTGGGGACCTCACTGTTGGATGTCACCCTGGTGGCGACATGCCTCCAGGCTCTCCGGTAGACGCGGGACGGCGGCTTCCTCCCATTGTCTGGGAACAAAATATGGCGTCTCTTCTCCACAGCGCTAACCAGCACCCTCAGATCATGCTCTGAGAAGCGCTGCGCTCGTTCACAGGCCTTCTCCATACTTTGAGGCGCTATTTGGGTCCAGCAGCAGTGTTCAGGCCTAGCTGGAGGGCTCCAGGGTCCAGGGCGTGGCAGCAGACCAAGTCGACCCTTCCCCCTTAAGAGCTGGCCGGCGCCAGGGTGTCTGCTGTCAATCAAGAAATGGCCGCACCTGCGCTGCGCCCGGCCTCGGCGGTATCGCTCAGCACCTCCGGCTTGGCGCCTAAAGAGAGCCGTGCATCGCCAGTTTTTGCGCTCGAGCAAACTCTTAAGGCGAAGCTAATGAATATCGGCGATGTGGCCTCGAGTTTGCACCGGGCGCAAACTTTAGCGGCTGCCCGACTTTACCACCCCAAAAGTGGCTGTAATGAATTTCTAGGCCCTTAACTTCATCTTTAAGCTTTTTAACTTCCACTTCTGACTTTTCAAGCTCATCTTTAAGTTTTTTAACTTCCACTTTTGACTTTTCAAGCTCATCTTTAAGTTTTTTAACTTCCACTTCTGACTTTTCAAGCTCATTTGTTTTCTTTTTCAATTGTTCATAAATCGCATCTTTCTGCTCTTTTGCATTGGTCAAGTCGTGATCGTGTTGGGAGTTTGTCTTAATCTCATTTCGCCGTCGGATCTGGCCCATAAGTGCCAAGGACCATCTGATCCGTCTTTTATCTTTCATACGGGCCGTTTTTCCCCAGACCCTTTTTATGTCATCCAAAGACCATTGTCCGGAGGAGGTACTGTACTTTTGTTCGATTTCGAACCAGGCTTTAGGTAAGTCAAACTGTAATTCTATATAGTCTTTCAACTCCCACAGAATTTCATCTTCTGAAATCTCAGGTGGGGCACGCCCCCCTTTAATAGTTGTAGGTTTATCGAGTGATGCCATAATATCAATTACTTTACTTGGGGGTCTCGAGTCAAAGGCTTTTCAGCCGAGTCAGTATGTTAGAGCTCTATATTGGACGTCGAGCCATCTTACCACCCGGAGGGTTCGCTACCCGGGAGGTTTGCGGAGTTGCGTGGAGGGGAGATGACTAGACAACCAACCGAGGGCTTTTATAACGAGGAGTCCTTACCTCCAATATAGGTCTGGTGTCTTAGATTCAGTCTCTTCCTTCAGCAACCCTGCTCGCAGCGCCAAATTGTTAGATCGGGTAATTAATTTCAGTGGACCACACTGATCTGAGGTCAACACACTAAAATAAAAGTTTGCGAATCCGGTGGTAAGTTTTAAATAGTCAATTTATTGCATCACTTGATTTACACTGTTTGACTTCCTTCATCCGACTAACATCATATTCAAAATGGCTGGTTTTTATACAGCAGCAGATGTACCCACCCCCTTTATTACCATTGGCTCAGCAGCATGCATGCAGAGCTATGGTTGGTTCAACTACATCACACTGATTGGATCTCTGATACATCAATCATTCCTTTGTTCTCTAGTTAAGCAAAATCATCACTTTCAGTTTTAAGCTAAGATCAGCACTTTCACAGTTTAAGCTAAATCAGCATTTTCATTGTTCTCAGTTTTTAAGTCAGCCGATGTGACGTTACCAACTGTGATTGGATCTGATACATCACACCATCCTTTGGCATGTGGTCAGCTTAAGCATAATCTGATTTCTTTAAATCATTAGATTTTAATCGTATTAAAATCTATGTTATTAAAATATATATATATATATATTCCCTAACAGGTGTTTGCAGGCTGAGATTCAATGCTACAATGAGCAGAGTGTGGCTGGGCAGCAAGATGGCCCCTCCCCTTTAAGAACTGGATGGCGCCAGTGCGTCTGGCTTCCATGGTAATTGACATCGCCTGAGCTTCGGTAGCGTTCTGAGTTAGCACCTCGCTCCCCAATGTTAGCCACTTAAGAGAGGTGTGTACCACTTGATTTAGCACTCAAATCACCTCCAGGGGCGATGGAGGCGAATTTTGCGGTCAGCAGCAATAATTAGCGCCGGGTGCTAAAATTTTGCACCCGGCCGAATGGGCAATACTCAATTTTTCCCCCCTTTACTCTTATACTCAAATGCTCTTGTAATAAAGGCCAACACACCATTTGCTTTCCTAATTGCTTGCTGTACCTGCATGTTAACTTTCAATGATTCTTGTGCAAGGACACCCAGGTCCCTCTGAACACCATTTCCCAATCTCTCACCATTTAAAAAATACTCTGCTTTTCTATTTTTCCTACCAAAGTGGATAACTTCACATTTCTCCACATTATATTCCATTTGCCATGTTCTTGCCCATTCACTTAACTTGTCTATATCCCCTTGAAGCCTCTTTGCATCCTCCTCACAACTTACATTCCCACCCAGCTTTGTATCATCAGCAAACTAGGATATGTTACATTTGGTCCCCTCATCCAAATCATTGATATAGATTATGAACAGCTGAGGCCCGAGCACTGATCCTAGTGGTACCCCACTAGTTACAGGCTGCCAACCCGAAAATGATTCATTTATTCCTACTCTCTGTTTTCTGTCCGATAACCAATCCTCAATCCATGCTAGTGTAGCGATTCGTGTGCAGCGGCACTAAATAATCGACTTCGACTTCGACGAACTATAAATAAGTTGTTTATTTACAGGAACAGGTTAAATACAACAGGTAAGGTAGCAGGTAAGATGGCTGACTGTAGGAGCACCGTGGTGTAGGTCTTTCCCCAGCGGGGACGCCACGAGGACTGACTAGAAGTTTCCGAGCTCAACTGCCAGCAGGTTCCGAACTCAACTGCCAGCAGGTTCCGAACTCAACTGCCAGAAGGTTCCAAGCTCTGACGTCATGACGTCATCACGCAGAGTACAGGAATGAAGCCTGAGTGCAGCAACAGATACGTTTAAAGGTAAGTTAAAGGGAATTATGTATATCTCAATGTAAGGGACAACCGGTGGTACCGCCACATAGGCCCCCCCAGAATTCGCTTTAACGAAAGTCCAAGGATGGGATGGTCTGACGAGCTGGTGGTCACGGCGGTCGTGCTGTCTCGACTTGGTAGGCGAGGTCTGAAGATGCTGCTCGTGAGCAGATCCTTACGCGCGTCGTGGCGAATAAAGTGTATCCATCAGGCGAAGGACCGTGGAGACGTACGAAACAGCAGGCCTTATCAGAGTGACGGGCAGGTCGGGCGGACGCGGGCGATGACTCTGTTGATGTTGGAACAAGTCCTTGTTCTGACGAACCCTGCCGGAAAGCCAAACGAGCGATCCAGAAGGACTTGACAGGCGAGGTTGATGAACTCGCCGACAGGTGAGCGAACTCTTCAGGAGGCTGGAACACACGGAACGGTGTGTGCCATAGTGCTACGACGTGAACACAACAGAGGGTGAAGAGTTGCTGCGTTGATCAGTGATCGGTGAGGCCAGCAACTTTCACGTGGCTGATCGCGGCCGCAGGATGCCCGTTGGACCTGTCCTCGATGAGTGCAGCATCAGTAAAGGTTTGCGTTTGTTAAAGGGAAAACTGGAGAAAGGGCGGCAACGGTCCGGGTTGTTGTTGCTTTCAGGAGGGGTCAACTCTGCCTGGAGGGCGGCAACACTTGTAACTGTTGTAGATTTAGGAGAAAACAGCCGTGAGGGCGGCAACGCTTTTTGTTCACACCGAATCGTGTAGTAGGTAACACAACCAGCAGGCTGAAGGGCTGGTGCGTCGTCGGCGGAGAAGGAGTCATCATTTTTCACGAGGGATAGGTCCTCGTGGTTCGCGAGGGATGGGTCCTCGTGCGCGAGGAGTGCGTCCTCGTGTTTTGTGGGGGTGAGTCCTCGTGGTATCCCCGCAGGGCGCGCTCTGATTTTGTGGGCCCGAACATGCTGTACCCCGCGCTTGGAGAGATGTATGCTTGCTGTTGCTTTGGACGTAGAGGCGGACGATCCGTGTGGTGGTAGGAAAGATGAGTACGGGGACCGTAAGCAAGTGCGTGGTCGACGCCGCATCGATGTTCTCGTTGAACGGGGCTTCTACCTTTATAAAGCACGAGGGAGACTGTGGCTCCCTGGATTGCGGTAGCGACAGCAAAACGGCTTGTGCTTCCATGGCGTGCTTCTTTTGTGAAAATTGCTCACAAAAAAACGGGGTCGGTTGAGTTTTGTCCGTGTCAAACGGGATCTGCTCCAGACTGCGCTTACCTTGCGAATACGTTCGCAAAGACGGGGTCGCCTTTGGAGGAATCGGTGTTAGGCGGTTGCTGTTCCGTGGTTGTTGGTCGGTTGTGCGTCGGTCGTCTTGTGGGAAGACAAGGTTTAGGCGCGAGTTGCTACCGTGAAAATCGTTCACGGATACGGGTTCACCAATTGTAGTGTTGGAATTGATGAGCTCCCGTACTCACGTCGTTGGGTCACCAATGTAGCGATTCGTGTGCAGTGGCACTAAATAATCGAGTTCGACTTCGACGAACTATAAATAAGTTGTTTATTTACAGGAACAGGTTAAATACAACAGGTAAGGTAACAGGTAAGATGGCTGACTGTAGGAGCACCGTGGTGTAGGTCTTTCCCCAGCGGGGACGCCACGAGGACTGACTAGAAGTTTCCGAGCTCAACTGCCAGCAGGTTCCGAACTCAACTGCCAGCAGGTTCCGAACTCAACTGCCAGAAGGTTCCAAGCTCTGACGTCATGACGTCATCACGCAGAGTACAGGAATGAAGCCTGAGTGCAGTAACAGATACATTTAAAGGTAAGTTAAAGGGAATTATGTATCTCAATGTAAGGGACAACCGGTGGTACCGCCACATGGGCCCCCCCAGAATTTGCTTTAACGAAAGTCCAAGGATATTACCTAGTATATTACCCCCAATCCCATGAGCCCTAATTTGTTTAATAACCTTTTGCATGGTGACGTAATAAAACTCACTACGCACTTGGTTTGAGCATAAAGCAAGGCTTTAATCAAATTGTTTCAGAACATGGAGGTCTAGTTGTACTTCACTAGTTCCTTGTCTTACAAAATGTCCCTGGAAAGCTGGGCCCACGACCGAGTATTTATACTCCTTGGACGGCACCACCAGCTGGTCGTCCAGCGTTATTTCATGAGTAGTTTCTTGATGATGATGAGATTTATGACAATGGTCATTGTTCAAATGCCTTCTGAAAATCCAAATACACCACATCCGTTGGTTCCCCTTTATCTTTTCTGTTGATTACAACCTCAAAATATTCTAACAGATTCATCAAACACGATTTCCCTTTCATAAATCCATGTTGACTTTGCCCAATCCTATTATTATTTTCTAAGATCCCTGTTACCACATCCTTAATAATAGATTCTAGCATTTTCCCTACTACTGATGTCATTAAATACATGACCTATTTGTTGGCCTTTGGGGGAGGGGAGTTAAACTGATGGTTTTTGTGGGGAGTCTGCACCTGAGGCAGTAGTCTGCCTTTTCTCTTCCTGCTCCAAGTTTCCAGCATTTTAAAAATATTATTACAAATGTTCAATATTTAAAGTTTTTTTTCCTTTTTTTATATCTTTCCCAAACATTTTCACAACCTTATTTAGTTATTTTCACAGTCTTTTGTTCTTTCAATGTCTTTTCATTGCCTCAATGTGCTGCTCCCTGTAAATTATTTCACCAGCTTTCAGCTCTTTCCAGCCTTTCAAAAAAACCTGTTCACTGCCCATTCCACCCATTAAATCTTTTCTGTTCAGTCCTATTAAGGAGCTCATTTATCTTTCAGTTTCCAATTCTGACACGGGGGGCGGGGGGGGGGGGGGGATTTTAACTCAGGTGCGGGATGGTGTCATGTTATCCGAATTTCATGTTTCCCACACGAATCTAAATAGATGTGGGAGATTGATGCAATTTTAACTTAAGTGGCCAATTGATTTCCAACGTGTGGGAAGCCTTTGCAAATGGGTTTTTCATGACTGAAAGTCCCCTCCGATGACGCCATCATTGCTGCTGCATTTAAGGTTCGCAGCAAGCCTTGCTTCTTCTGCAGGCTTCCAAGCTTCATCCATTTGGTGTCAGAGGGACCTGCAGGAAAGATGACAAGTGGAAGGGCAAGAGCAGCTATTCATTTTGATGAGGCGGCACTGCAGGCATTGGTGGATGGGGCTAGGGCCAACAGGGAGGTCCTGTTCCCTTCATCAGGGAGGAAGAGGCCTCCCACTCAGACCAAGGCTGTGTGGATGCAGGTGTCTGAGGAGGTCAACTCCTTGGGAGTCACACGGCGAACCTGGATTCAGTGCCGGAAAAGATTTCATGACCTTCAGCGCACTGGAAAAGTGAGTATGAATTTCCCATCACCCTCAATCTGATCCCCATTGCCTTTTCTCATCAGCACTCAGCTTTAGCAATTTCTTCCTCCACATCCCACTTGACACTGACATCCATGCACCCTTACCCATTTCCTCTCTCTTTATGCTCACATTCACATAACTATCCCACCATGCAGCCCTCACAGTCCCCATCACTGTGATGAATTGAACACAACTGACAACACACAGGGAGGGCCCTTGGTCTTGCAACCTCACTCCATCTTTGTCTCCTTCTAAGTATCTATGCTATGCAATCTCTACACTCACTCCTTCATTCTCACTCAACCTCCACTTGTCTCCCTCATTGCAGGAAAAGAGAGCTCACAACAAGAGAGAGCGAGCCAGGACAGGAGGAGGGCCACCCTCAATAGCCCACCTGACCCCCTGGGAAGAGGCCACCCTGGGAATCATCGGCATTGAGGATGATTCACGCGTGGGGGACAGACAGATGGGTGCAACACAGCAAGCTGGTGCCAGAAAAGTTTCCCATCTCTCTCTTTGACATTGCATGAATCGCTGATAATGATTGTGAAGCTGTAACAGATGCACTTATGAGCGTCTGCAAAAAGCTATGTGCATATAGCCTTTGCATCATGTCTCTGACTCTTTCCTTTACTCCCCCACAGGACCATCACAAGCATCCGTCCCACCAAGCCAGGAAGAAGAGGCTGAGCAGCCAGACTCCTCAGAGGAAGCTGCAACCTCTGAGGGTGCAGCGTCAGCAGAATTCAGCGCACCCAGCACCAGCGCAGACATTCACACCTCGGTGGGACCTTCGGGACATAGAGTAGTGTTGTCACCTGGTTTATCACAGCTCACAAGTGAGCATCAGCAGATTGTGGAGACAGAGACAGCAGTGGAGAGTTCGAGTCGGAGGGCACAGGAATCTGCCAGCTCGGCTCAGCAGCATGTCGACCCTCTGCCTCTGGGTCCATCCATTAGATCAGAGGTGATGGAACCCCAGGCACAGATGCAGGAGTCTCTGGCAAGTTTTGTTTCTAGGGTCGCTGAGTGTGGAGCGAATGGAGGAGTCCATAGCGAACATGAGCAGAGCCATGGTGGAGTCATTGGAGCATTAACGCATCAACACGGAAAGGATGGCTACCTCTGTGGAAATGATTGCTACCTGTGTGGTAAGGCTGGCTACCATACAGGAGAGGATGGCTATGGTAGAGGAGAGGAGGGCTACGGCCATTGAGGAGCTTAGTCGCCAGGGTATGGAAAACATGGTCATTGTTCAGAATAGAATGACATCTCTTGAGGAGCGATGGGAATCTATTGAACAGAGCAACCAGGCCTTCATGGAAGTCCTTCTGAGTAGGACTGCCATTGCAGATACGGGTCCCCATGGCCCCCCTGATGTGCAGCAAGGTGCTCTCCAGCGACTTGCAGGCGCTGAGGGGGATCTGACCCATGAGAGGGAGGTTGGTGGCAGACCTCAAGGAAGTGGGGGTTCCTCTCCACGCGCTCACACTTCCATGCCACTGCAGAGCCCTCGGTCAGCGCCCCACCAGAGTCCACACCCAAGTGAGATAGACGTCTCAACCCCTGCACAGTCGCAGGAACAGCAGACTGTTGATGAGCCCTCACAGACTCGCAACCCCAGAGGACGCCCGCCAAAGGTGTCGAGACAGGAGCAGCAGGAAAGTGAGCAAGGGGCCTCCACATCTGCTGAAGCCACAGGGGAACCACTACGTAGGAACACGCGTAAGAGGAAGATAAAGCACAGGAATTCACAAGGGTAGTCACTTGGGTGAAATTTGATGTATTGTTAGAAAAAGCCATCAGATTAATAATGTTAATAAAAAATCTGATGGCTACTGCTGTAGTTGTAGCGTGTGTCATTTCGCGAATGGGACTTTCACATTGAGGGCTTAGGATTACTTGCAATTGTCAGTATGCTGGTCAAATAGCTAGGAATCCGCAGAGACTTGGCCATTGTCGATGCTCAGGTAAGAAGCTGCGAGGCAAAAGTGTTTGATTGACTAGGCTAAGCAAATCTGGCCAGGATGAGTGTGTTTTTTGCATCCCAGGCAGCAATGTTCTCGCGTAATCTTGCTGCTGGTTGATGGGCCTCTGCAGGATGTTCGCTTTCACCCTCCTTCTCCTCCTCCTCCTCCTCATCTGAGAAGGATATGTGAGGAGCCACTTAGGCCTCAGGAATCTGCAAGCCACGGCGCTGTGCCATGTTGTGCAGTGCACAGCAAACCATGACGTTTCTGGAGACCCTGGCTGCTGAGTACTGCAGGGCTAAACCTGATCTATCCAGGCATCTGAAGCACATCTTCAGCAAACCGATGATTTGTTCGATAATGGATCTGGTGGAAATGTGGCTGGAGTTGTAGCGCCACGTCCTCAGGGGATAGCCCTTGTCTCCAAGTAGTCATCCGTTAACTTGGTCTGGCGGACTGAATAGCGGAAGCGCACTGGACTGGCGCAGTATGAAGGAGTCATGGCAACTGCCAGGGTACATGGCACAAACATGCAAAATCTCCTTCTTGTGGTCACACACCTGCTGAGCTTTGAAGGAGTGGAAGCCCTTGCAGTTGACAAAAGTACCTGGATTGTGATGGGGTGCCCTAAGGGCCACATGTGTGCAGTCAACGATGCCCTGCACCCTTGGAAAGCCTGCCAGATGAGCTAATCCAACCGCACGCGCCATAACACTTGCTCGATCCTTGGTGAAATGGATGTGATTGTGCGCGAGGGCAAAGAGGGCATTGGTTACCTGCATGATGCAAGTGTGTGCGACCACCTGGGAGATGCCGCTGATGTCTGCTAATGATCCCTGGAATGAGCCTGAGGCAAAAAAGTTGAGTGCGGTGGTGACTTTGACGGCCACTGGTAATGCTTGTCCACCTGGTCCTCTGGGCAGCAGGTCTTGCTGTAGCATTGCACAGATGTCAGTCACTACCTCTCATGAAAGTCGTAGCTGTCTTTGGCACTGCTGCTCAGACATTTTGAGATAGGTGACCCTGCATCTGTAGACCCTGTTTTGGGGGTATCTCCTGCGCCGATGGGCTTCCAGGCACTGGCCCCTTCTGGCCTGTGGAGCCTCAGGTGGGTGAGCAGCAGGCTGGCGCTTCTGCTGCTGCTGCTGTTGCTGGTGCTGCTGTTGTTCCTGGTTGTGCTGCTGCCACGGCTGGTGCTCGAGCTCCTCTAATGCCCAGATGGGAAGTAAATAAATGGCTCACATACTTCTGGTATATGCCTCCGTTGAGGAAGCGCTGAGTGAAGGTGGCGAGAGGGGTTGCCCAGGAGGCCACACTGGAGATGGGTGTGAGGCTCCAACCTTCCACAGGTGTGGTTAAGCCTTGTAAAAGTTGCGCCAGACCTGAGACCACTAAGTCCTGCCACCTGCAAATGATGGCTGATCAAATCTCCAGTTGATAGTCAGCAATCCAATAGTGCTCCCGCCAGGTTTCACATTCGTGATTCCCACCAGGCGTGTTTTACGTGGGAAAAGGGTTAAAGTTGCAAGGGCCTGTTAAAATAGCATCATTATAGAGGCCATTTAGTATTAATTAAGGGCCTTACAGACCAGTCCCGCCTGTTGGATGCGGGACGGAGTCGGGACCATCAGACATGCCTGAGTTAAAATTGCTCGGAGTCGGGAACCAGGCGGCGGGGGCAGTCTCGCTCGCCAGTTTTTGCGATTTTAACCCCCCGCACGCCTCCAAACCCGACTCCACGGCTCAATGAAAATCGAGCCCAGGGTGTACAGCTGAAACGCTAACCCATCTTTTCTCCTTTCAATTCTGATAGAGCTATTTGGCCCAGAAATTCGGGTCTCCACGGGTAGGTCTCACCCATAGGCCCAACGGAAGTGCCGGTTTCGTGCATGCACTGCGCATGCGTGGGAAACCGGAACTTCCTTTCCCTTAAAGGAAGGGGTTCAGAGGTCGAACGCATGCGCCGGAGAGGCAGCGCGTGCGCATGGAATTTACTTTTTTTTCCTGGTTTCTCTGGGAGGGTAAGTCTCCAGGAGTTACACATGTAAAAAGCAGGCGCAAGACTTGCTTTTAACAAGGTAAGTGGTGAATTAATTAAAATTAAAACATTTTTTCCACATTATTATTTTTAAATACTTTAAAGAAAGGTAAGTTCATTTTTAGCCCCATTAGAAAATGTAATTAATTTTTTCAAAAATTTAAATTATTGTTTAAAATAGTTATTTTTATTTAATTTATAGTTATTTTAAAAATGTAATTTTTTAAAAATTTATTTGAAGCTTTAGTGATGCTTTGGGGCTTAAAGTATTTATAGTTTTGACAGCTCTTCCTGTCACTTTTATGAATGGGCTTTTCCCTGCTACCATTGGCTCTTCATGGCCCACGTGATCCCAGGGGACGCATCGAACTAACTGCGCCCCTGGGATATGCAAGCACTGTACGCCGGCAGTTGGAGCAGGCCCAGGATTGGAATTCCATGGGGGCCCACAGCTCAACGGCCGGCATGCAAGATAAGTCGAGGTCGGGGGCTTACACCCGCAGGAAGCCTCCAACCCGAGGCTGGAGGAGCATCAGGCGGGGAGTGGTTGGGGGCCAGAGGATGATCGGGGCCACAGGATCAGTGCCAGAGGGGCATTGGTGTGGTTGCGAGCCGGAGGACGATCGGGGGCCGGAGGAGCATTGGGTGGCATTGGTCGTGAGCCGAAGGATGATCAGGGGCTGGAGGAGCATTGCGGGGGTGAGTTTGAGGGCCAGAGGAGCATCAGGGCTGGAGAGGGGAGGCCGGGAAGTCGAGAGAGGGCCGGGTGGCGGAGGTCGGATGCAGAAGGGGTGATTGGAGACATCAGGACTGGAAGTCAGGGATGTTTGAAAGCCTTGGGGAGGGGGAGGTCAGTGGGAGATCAGAGGCCTCGTGGAGGGGAGGTCGGGGGAGATCAGAGGCCTCGGGGGGGTGCCCAATCGTGGGGGGCGGGTGAGGCAGGGACGCTGGATCCAGGAGGTAAGTGTAAAGGCACTTACCTCCTGGATCCAGCAGTCCTGGCTATCCTTCAGCTGGCTGGTTCCCCGAGGCCCGGGAAACCCCACCAGCCAGAGTTAAATTTGTAATGGTGGATCATTTTAATATTTAAATGTACGACCTGCCTCCTGGGAGCAGGTTGGCTGCCCATTCCCCGACCCACCTCCGTGCGGGTTGGAGGCAGGTTGGGGTCGGGATTCAATTTTTTAACTCTTTAACCTCCCACCTGACCCCATCCCACCCGTTTTGGGGGGTTAAAATTCCTCCCGCCTGATATAAAAGCAAAATGCAGCGGATGCTGGAAATCTGAAATAAAAACAGAAAATGCTGGAAATACTCAGCAGGTCAGGCAGCATCTGTGGCGAGAGAAACGGAGCTAATGGCCGAAATACTCAGCAGGTCAGGCAGCATCTGTGGAGAGAGAAACAGAGCTAATGGCCGAAATTTTCTGCTAAAACGAACGGGTGGGTATGGTGTGTGGGGGCAGTTAAATTGTTAAAAATGGGATTCCCGACCTGATCCTGCCTCCAACCCGCCCACTTCCGGTTTTAACGGAGGCGGGATGGGGGCGGGATGGGGGGTGCCAGACAAGTAACCGCTCCCAGGGGGCGGAACATCAATTTAAGTATCACAATGAGGCTGGAAGCCACTTTTTAAAACTCTTTTCTGAATTTAATTGCATGTGCACGAGTTTCACCCAATTCATGAAACCCGGCTGTTACATTGTTATAGTATCACATCGTTAAATGGAACTACTTTGGTATGGAACTACTTTGGTATGGTGTAGTTATATTGCTGTGTGGCACACTGTGCACGGGCAGTGTACAGTGCAGCGTGGGACATCTTGTATCACTCCGCACCATGCAGCAGTACTGTAACAAAAGCAAGAATACAGCAAAGTAAAAGCACTAACTAAAATGAACTAAAAGTGTCTGTAACATATATAGTAATAAGAACACAAGGAGACACAACATGGTGGCAGCGGTATAAGTGAATACAAATTCTGCTATACGAACTACGAATAAGACGAAAAGTGATTTTATGAGCTGATTGTGAGTGCCGGTGTCTGCGGTGATTGAAAGGGAAACTAAAATGACGGCTGCCGCTGCACTGACTGTGCAAATGTAACCCCTCATGAACTGGGAAGCCGACGATATAGTAGAAGCATTCCGCAAGTTCAAACAGAAATGTGAGCTTACATTCAAAAGCTTCCTGAAGGGTACTACCAACGAGGAAAAGGTTAGTTACATTCTGTTGTGGACAGGAGAAAAAGGCCTAGATTTGTATAATAGCTGGAGTTTGACTGAAGAGGAAAAGGAAAACCCAGCAACAATTTTTGATAAATTCAGCAACCATCTAGAGCCTAAATCCAATCACCGTATACACAGATACAAATTCCAGAGTCTAAGACAGGAACCCGGTGAAACAGCTGACAATTTCCTGACAAGGCTGAGAAATGAAGCCAGCAAGTGTAAATTTAAGGAAATGGAGGAAAGGCTTGTGGACCAGCTAATATGGGGGTCAGCGCATGTAGAGGTACAAAAAGCCCTGATAGGAAAAGAAAAGCTCGGAATAATAGAGGCTATAGATACTGCGAGAGCTCATGAAGCCATGAAGCAACAAATGAAAACGCTGATTTCTCAAACAGCTGGCATGCGGACGGCTTCTGAGACAGACAACAGAGTGGATGCAGTGAGAGAAAAGTACAACACACAAAGACATGCACATGACAACGGGGGAAACATGTGCAGAAATTGTGGAAGACCGCACGATTACACAGACAAGAGGAAATGTCCAGCATATGGAACAAGCTGCAATGCATGTGGCAAACTAAACCACTGGGAAAAGAGGTGTAGAACGAAGAAAGGAGGAACATGCATCAAAAACAAAGGCGGACAGCAGAACCAGAGAAAGAAACACAATATATATGCCATGGATGAGCAGGATGATGATGATGATCACGACAATGCACTAAACATCGAAACCATAAAGATACAGCTTCACGAGATGTCCAGGGCGGAAAATACTCTGAGGAGAGAATTGCACACCATCATCCAAATCAAAAAAAAGGTCAAAGGTCGGCCCACAACCATCAACTTAAAGTTGAAGCTGGACACAGGGGCTCAGAGCAACATTCTCCCATTGAGACTGTACCAGCAGATCTTTCCCGAAAACCTGAGAGAAGATGGCTACCCGAAAAGCGGTTGTTTAAAGGCAAGTAATGTCACGCTGACAACATACGGGGGGGAGTGAGATTAAACAACTCGGAATAACCTTTATCAAAGGGACACATAAAAGAAAGAACATCAACTGCATGTTCTATGTCACCGACACTGAGGGGCCAGCGATCCTGGGATTAAACAGCTGCGAGAAGTTGAGATTGATCTCAGTGCATCATGAGCTGACGGAAACATCACTGAAGATAGACAGCAACACCACACTGGAGAACCGCCCACAAATCAAGAGTAAAAAAGACTTGATAGACATGTGTGGTAAACCACTGTTATACCTGCCTGTGTGGGTGTTTGTATTCCACTGTGTACATGTCTGTACATGCCTCGGCTGACTCCTCCCACGAGTCCAGGTACAAAGGTGACTGCTCGACAGTCCCTCTGTATTCTGGACTGGTCGACCACTCGAGGCACACCTTCATTCTCTTGTTAATAAAAGCCTGTTAGTTACTCGCTTAACCTCAGTCTCTTGAGTAATTGACAGCGCATCAATCTTATTAACAAGATTTTTTTATAATGGAGAAGATCCTCACACCAGCATGCCTGGACTTAGACCATCGGGAGGCGGAGGCATCCACCAAGTTTGCTCACTGGCTTAGGTGCTTTGAAAGATTCCTGATCGCCTCCGCTGCAACGGTCAAATCGGATGAGGACAAACTGGATGTCCTGACCTCCAAAGTGAACCACCGAGCGTACTCGGTCATCCAGGACGCGACCTCGTATACGGCTGCTCTCAAGCTCCTCAAGGACCAGTACACGCGCCCAGTGAACGAGGTGTACGCCAGGCACCTCCTGGGGAGTCGTAAACAACAACCTGGGGAATCGACCGAGGAATACCTTCAGGCACTGTCTGTGCTTGGCCAGGCCTGTGGTTGTAAGGATGTAAAGGCCACCGTGTACACAGAGGAACTTATCCGGGACGCTTTTGTAGCGGGCCACAGGTCCAATTACACCCGACAGTGACTGTTGGAGCAGAGTGACCTCGACCTCAACAAGGCCTCTGAACTCGCACTGTCATTGGACGCAGCCTACCGGGGCATGGATGCCTACTCCTCTGCACCGTGGACGCCGTGGGGAACGACAGCCTGGGACACGGTAGGACCGTCTCATAGCGCCGTGCCACCCCAGACACATCCCAGCAATGGCCCAATTACTGCAGCAGTGTCCCAAGGCCAGAAATGCTACTTCTGTGGCCAGGCCAAACACCCCAGAGCGCGCTGCCCGGCGAAAAATGCGATCTGCTCGGGCTGCGGGAAGAAGGGACACTACGCCAGCATCTGCAGGGCCAAAGCCACCCCGAACCCCAGCAGCGTCGCATGTTGGCAGTGCGGGCCGCCATCTTGGGCCTCCCCAGCCATGTGCGAACCACCGGAACAGCAGCCATTTTGGACGCCTCCAGCCACATGGGGATCATGGACGCTGCCATCTTGGACGCCAGCCGGGACGCAGCAGGCCCCCAACACCGCCTCATCTGATACCCGCAGCGACACACCGACCCCTACGCTGGCCTCCGTTACGCTGGACCAAGCGAGACCGCACCAACTGGCCCGGTCCACAATGGACATTAAGGTAAATGGTCACGAAACAACCTGCCTTTTTGACTCTGGGAGCACGGAGAACTTCATCCACCCCGACACGGTGCGGCGTTGCTCTCTCCCAGTCCTGCCTGCGCACCAGCGGATTTCTATGGCCTCCGAGTCCCAGTCGGCGGACATTGGCGGCTACTGCGTGGTGACACTCTTAGTAGACGGGACTGTGTACGATAATTTTAAACTTCTGGTCCTGCCCCACCTCTGCGCTGCCGTTCTACTGGGGTTAGATTTTCAGTGCCACCTTAAAAGTGTTACGATGGCGTACGGTGGACCCCTCCCCCCACTCACAGTCCGCAGCCAGCAGCTTCCAAACTGCCCACCGCGCACCAGGTGCAACCTCTCCACACTCAGAATCACCCCCCCGCCACTGTTTGCTAACCTCACCCCCGACTGTAAGCCCATCGCCATAAAGAGCAGGCGATACAGTGCCGGGGACAGGGTTTTCATTAAAACCGAAGTGGAGCGGCTCCTGAAGGAGGGGATTATTGAGGGCAGCACCAGCCCCTGGCGAGCCCAGGTTGTGGTCGTTAAGACCGGCGAGAAGCAGCGCCTGGTCATCGACTACAGCCAGACAATAAATCGCTACACCCTGCTGGACGCTTACCCACTCCCCCGCATAGCTGATATGGTCAACCAGATCACGCAGTACCGCGTCTTCTCGACCATTGACCTGAAATCAGCATACCACCAGCTCCCTATCCGCCCTGAGGACCGCCAGTATACTGCCTTTGAGGCAAACGGCTGCCTCTATCACTTCCTTAGGGTTCCCTTTGGCGTCACCAACGGGGTCTCCGTCTTCCAAAGGGAGATGGACCGGATGGTCGATCAAAATGCGTTGCAGGCCACTTTCCCATATCTGGACAATGTGACCATCTGCGGCCATGACTTGCAGGACCATGACGCAAACCTCGAAAAATTCCTCTGCACCGCCCAACTACTGAACCTGACGTATAACAAGGAGAAGTGCATATTCCGCACAACCCGCCTCGTCATCCTTGGCTGTATTGTGGAACACGGAGTCATCGGTCCCGACCCCGACCGGATGCGTCCCCTTATGGAACTCCCACTGCCCCACTGCCTCAAGGCCCTGAAGAGGTGCCTAGGGTTTTTCTCCTATTACGCCCAGTGGGTCCCCTACTATGCGGACAAGGCCCGTCCGCTGATCAAGTCCACCTCTTTTCCCTTGACGGCAGAGGCCCGCTTAGCCTTCCACCGTATCAAGGAAGACATTGCCAAAGCCACCATGCACGCAGTGGACGAATCCATCCCCTTCCAGGTGGAAAGCGACGCGTCCGACTTTGCCCTGGCCGCTACCCTTAGTCAGGCGGGGAGACCCGTGGCCTTCTTTTCACGAACCCTCCAGGGCCCGGAGACCAGACACTCCGCTGTTGAGAAGGAGGCCCAGGCTATTGTGGAGGCTGTGCGTCATTGGAGGCACTACCTGGCCGGAAAACGATTTACCCTGCTCACTGACCAGCGTTCAGTTGCTTTTATGTTTAACAACAAGCAGAGGGGAAAAATCAAAAACGACAAGATCTTGAGGTGGAGAATCGAACTTTCCACCTACAATTACAAGATCTTGTACCGGCCCGGGAAGCTCAATGAACCCCCGGATGCTCTATCGCGTGGCACCTGCGCCAGCGCGCAGATCGATAGACTGCGGGCCCTCCACAATGACCTCTGCCACCCGGGGGTCACCAGGTTCTTCCACTTCATCAAGGCCCGCAACCTGCCTTACTCCATTGAGGAGGTCAGGACCATGACCAGGAACTGCCAAGTCTGCGCTGAGTGCAAACCGCACTTTTATAGACCAGACAGGGCTCACCTGATAAAAGCCACTCGCCCCTTCGACCGCCTGAGCGTTGATTTTAAAGGGCCTCTCCCCTCATCCGACCGCAATGTGTACTTCCTCAATATCATTGGTGAGTACTCCCGTTTCCCTTTCGCCATCCCCTGCCCGGACATGACCAGTGCCACGGTCATTAAATGTCTGAACGACCTCTTCACCCTGTTCGGTTTCCCCAGCTATATCCATAGCGACCGGGGCTCATCATTTATGAGCGACGAACTCCGCCAGTACCTGCTCGCTAGGGGTATTGCCACAAGCAGGACCACCAGTTACAACCCCCGGGGGAACGGACAGGTGGAAAGAGAGAATGCGACAGTTTGGAAGGCCGCCCTGCTAGCCTTAAAGTCTAGGGGCCTTCCGACCTCCCGCTGGCAGGATGTGCTCCCCGATGCGCTCCACTCTATTCGGTCACTGCTCTGCACTGCCACTAACGCCACCCCTCATGAGAAAATGTTTGTCTTCCCAAGGAAGTCCACATCGGGGACATCGCTACCGCCATGGCTGACGTCCCCAGGGCCGGTCCTACGAGAAGACACGTGAGGACCCATAAAACGGACCCCCTGGTCGAGAGGGTCGACCTCCTCCACGCCAACCCCCAGTATGCTTACATTGCGTACCCGGACGGGCGGGAGGACACAGTCTCCATACGAGACCTCGCACCCTCGGGGGCCCCAGTAACCCACTACCCACTACCACCCCCCCCCACGATCCAATATCCAACCCCAGCAGATGGCATGCCTGGGCCCCGCGACCCGCTCGACACCCACGAGGACTACACACCAGTGCCCCAGCCTACGCGGGACTTGACGCCGGAAGCTTCACTACCCCTGCCGTCGCCACGTCGATCACAGCGGCAGACAAGACCTCCGGAGAGACTCCAATACACAAACTTTTAATCCATGTCACCCCGCCGGACTCATTTTTAAACAAGGGGTGAATGTGGTAAACCACTGTTATACCTGCCTGTATGGGTGTTTGTATTCCACTGTGTACATGTCTGTACATGCCTCGGCTGACTCCTCCCACGAGTCCAGGTATAAAGGTGACTGCTCCACAGTCCCTCTGTATTCTGGACTGGTCGACCACTCGAGGCACACCTTCATTCTCTTGTTAATAAAAGCCTGTTAGTTACTTGCTTAACCTCAGTCTTTTGAGTAATTGATAGCGCATCACCATTATTAAGGAGACAGTAACAGGACATTTGGATAATCATAATTTAATAGGACAAAGTCAGCATGGTTTTATGAAGGGGAAGTCATGTTTGACAAATTTGCTGCAGTTCTTTGAGGAAGTAACATATAGGGTGGATAAAGGGGAACCAGTGGAAGTAGTGTATTTAGACTTCCAAAAGGCATTTGACAAGGTGCCACACAAAAGATTATTGCTTAAGATAAAAAATCACGGGATTGGGGGTAATATTCTGGCATGGATAGAGGATTGGCTATCTAACAGAAAGCAGAGAGTTGGGATAAATGGTTCATTCTCGGACTGGCAATCAGTAACTAGTGGTGTTCCACAGGGGTCAGTGCTGGGTCCCCAACTCTTTACAATCTATATTAACGATTTGGAGGAGGGGGCCGAGTGTAACATATCAAAGTTTGCAGATGATACTAAGATGGGAGGGAAAGTAGTGAGTGAGGAGGACATAAAAAACCTGCAAGGGGACATAGATAGGCTAAGTAAGTGGGCAGAGATTTGGCAGATGGAATACAATACTGGAAAGTGTGAGGTTATGCACTTTGGCAGGAAAAATCGTAGAGCAAGTTATTATCTTAATGGCAAGAAACTGGAAAGTACTGAAGTACAAAGGGATCTGGGGGTCCTGGTGCACGAAACTCAAAAGGTTAGTATGCAGGTGCAGCAAGTGATTAAGAAGGCCAATGGAATGTTGGCTTTCATTGCTAGGGGGATAGAATATAAAAATAGGGAGGTATTGCTTCAGTTGTACAAGGTATTGGTGAGACCGCACCTGGAATACTACGTACAGTTTTGGTGTCCATACTTAAGAAAAGACATACTTGCTCTCGAGTCAGTACAAAGAAGGTTCACTCGGTTAATCCCGGGGAAGAGGGGATGGACATATGAGGAGAGGTTGAGTAGATTGGGACTCTACTCATTGGAGTTCAGAAGAATGAGAGGCGATCTTATTGAAACATATAAGATTGTGAAGGGGTTGGATCGGGTGGATGCGGGGAGGATGTTCCCGATGATGGGTGTGAAACTAGAACTAGGGGGCATAGTCTTAGAATAAGGGGCTGCTCTTTCAATACTGAGATGAGGAGGAGCTACTTCACTCAGATGGTGCTAGGTCCATGGAATATGCTGCCTCAAAAAGCTGTAGAAGCTTACATCATTACATAAATTTAAAACAGAAATAGACAGTTTCCTAGAAGTAAAGGAGAATAAAGGGTTATGGGGAACGGGCAAAGAATTTGGACATGAGTCTAGGTTCGGATCGGTCATGGCCTGTGGGTAGTGGAGCGGGCCCAGGGGCCGTGTAGCCTGATTCTGCTCCTATTTCGTGTGTCTAATTCTGTTAGGTTCAGGAGATGGTTCTGTGATAGTAGATTGGCGGTTAGGATCAGATCAGCCATGATCTTATTGAAATGGCGGAGCAAGCTCGAGGGGCCGATTGGTCTACTCCTGCTCCTATTTCTTATGTTCTTATGTTCTTATCTCTTTTTTTGGCTTCTTTTCTCTTTTGCATGTATTCCATGCCCCAAACTGGAAAATTTCATCAACTTTGATTCTAATTTTCTACCCCTCCCTCACCGACACACGGTTCATCTGCAACTCTTCCCTTCCTCGACTTTTCTATCTCCATTTCTGAGGAAAGCTGTCCACCAATATCTATTCTAAACTCCACAACTACCTTGATTACACTTCCTCCCACCCCGCTTCCTGTAAGGACTCTATTCCACTCTCCCAGTTTTTCCGTCTCTGTTGCGTCTCAATGCCACCTTCCACATCAGTGCTTCCGACATGTCTTCATTTTTCTCAGCTGAGGAGTCCCCTCCACTGTGGTTGACAGGGGCCTCCACATTCAACAGATCATCCTTCGCCATTTCTGCCACCTCCAGTACGATGCCACCACCAAATACATCTTCCCCTCCCCTCTCCTTTCAGCATTCCGAAAGGACCATTCCCTCCGCAACACCTTGGTCAACACTTGCCCTTTCACGTCCTCCCTTCCCACTGTCCAGGGCCCAAAACACTTCTTCCAGGTCAAACAATGATTTAATTGTACTTCTTCCAACTTAGTATAGTGTATTCACTGCTCACGGTGCGATCTCCTCTACATTGGGGAGATCAAACACAGATTGGGTGATCGCTTTGCTGAACACCTCCATTCAGTCCGCAAGCGTGACCCTGAGCTTCCGGTCACTTGCCATTTTAATTCTGCATACCATTCCCACGCTGACCTCTCTGTCCTTGCCCTCCTACACTGTTCCAATGAAGCTCAACGCAAACTCGAGGAATAGCACCTCATCTGTTGATAATGCACTTTACAGCCTTGCAGACTCAACATTGAGTTCAACAATTTCAGTTCATAACAACTGCTCCCATTTTTTCAGAGAACAGGTGCTGGTTATAGTTCTGCTGTTACCATTTGCAACTCCTCTAGACCCATCTTTTGTTTCTTTACTTGTCCCATTACTACCCTTTTTTTGACTTGCAACATCATCCCTTTAGTCATTTAATCACTCCTGCCTTCCACCCTATCACAGACCTTCCCCTTTGTTCATGCCCCCCTCCCCCACCTTCCACCACCCACTATCCTTTTTCCTGGCTCTGTATCTATCTATCTTCTTCTAGATATACATACTAGCTGGAGTGCCTGGCGGTGCCGAGGCTTTTTCGAAGGCATGTTGTTGTTGGAAGAGAGAGAGCGACTGGGGGGGAAGAGAGAGAGTGACTGGGGAGGAAGAGAGAGAGCGACTGGGGGGGAAGAGAGAGAGCGAGTGCGGGGGAAGAGAGAGAGCGACTGGGGGGGAAGAGAGAGAGCGAGTGCGGGGGAAGAGAGAGAGCGACTGGGGGGGAAGAGAGAGTGACTGGGGGGGAACAGAGAGAGTGACTGGGGGGAAGAGAGAGAGCGACTGGGGGGAAGAGAGAGAGTGACTGGGGGGAAGAGAGAGAGCGACGGGGGAAGAGAGAGCGCGACTGGGGGGAAGGGGGAGGGGAGGGGGGAAGGGAGGGGAGGAGGGGGAAGGAGGGGGGGAAAGAGGGGGGAATGGGGGGAGGGGGGAAGGGGGGAATTGGGGAAGGGGGAGGGGGAAGAGGGGAAGAAGGGGGGAGAAGGGAGGTGGAGGGGGGAGGGGGAGGAGTGAGGGGGGGTGGAGGGGGAGGGGGAGGAGTGGGGGGGAGGAAGGGGAGGAGGGAGGGGAGGGGGAGGTGGGGGAGGAGAGGGGGAGTCCCTGAGGCCGCCCCCGATCTCCCGTCCCCCGATCTCCCGATGTCCCGCCCCCCGATCTCCCGTCCCCCGATCTCCCGATGTCCCGCCCCCGCCCCCGATCTCCCGATGTCCCGCCCCCGATCTCCCGATGTCCCGCCCCCCGATCTCCCGAAATCCCGCCCCCCGATCTCCCGTCCCCCGATCTCCCGATGTCGCGAGCCCCGCCCCCGATGTCCCGAGCCCCGCCCCCCGATGTCCCGAACCCCGCCCCCGCCCTCCCGAGCACCGGCCTCCTGCTCTCCGGAGCCCCGCCCTCCCACTCTCCGGAGCCCCGCCCTCCCGAGCTGGTTTCCAGACCGCCGATTGCGGCTGTGAGAGACGGTCGGCGGGCCCGGTTGCCGGGGTAACCCTTCCCGCTCTCCAAGCCCCGCCCGAGATCCGCACTCCCGAGAGCCCCGCCCCCCCGCCTGAGCCGAGCGGGGAACAGAGAGAGACGCCGCGTCTCAGCTGGTCCTGCTGCGCGCGCACCCTGTGTATGTCCCGTGACCCTCATGGCTGACGCCGTTGCCCCGGGTAACGTGACGACGGGGGGCCGGGGCTGGGGCGGGGGGGGAGCTTAGCAGAAGCCGTGGGACAATTACCTAGCTCGGGCGTGGCTGGGCAGGAGAGGCCCAGGCTTTGAGGCCTAGGTTCTGAGGCCTTACAAAAATGGGGAAAGGTAGGAAAAAGAATCTTCAGGTTAGAGGAAATATTTACAAATGAATGAAGTTTTTTTAAAAACAATTTAATAAAAGCAATTTTTTTTTGCTGGAAATGTAGGTTTGAAAAGAAAAATGCAGAAAGCGGGAAAAAGAATGGAATCAAGATGGCTGACACTCACCTCGGTTCAGAACGATAAGGCCCGCCCACAGGTCACCGAAGCGTAGGATTGGTCAATCGTCCCGTCACTCGACTGTAGGAGGGCCCGCCCGCACGCGCCAGGAACCCGACGTACGATTGGTCGACCTCGACGTCACTCTATCGCTAATGAGCGGATAATGAGATGCTAATGAGCGGAATTTTGAACGTTTTTTGGATACCGCGGGCGCAATTTTTGTCCGGCCGAAACGTAAATACGACTATGACCGGTCCGTAATCGTAAGCTTTCTTTTGATGAGACGCGCATGTAGGTACGCTCTATAACTTTCGAACGTATAGAGAACGGACAGACAGACAGACAGACAGACAGACAGAAGAGCTCTTTTTTATTTTTTATATCGATAGATAGATAAATAATTGCTCTTCTGTCTGTCTGTCTGTCGGCGGGCCTTATCATTCTGAACCGAGGTGAGTGGCCGCCATCTTAATTCTTAACAATTTTTTTCCCACACTTTCTGTGTGTTAGGGAACTAAGGAAAAGAACAATTTATTTCAGTTTTAAATTGTATTTAGGAACAGTTAGAAATGAAGTGATCCCCTGCCCTTCGCCCGGAGGCTCGCCTACTTTGACGGCCATTTCGAGCGGCTGTGCCGGCGCCGGGCGCGGCCTAGCAGCCCGGGAAGCCTGGGCCTTGAGTTGAGCGGATTCCCGGCGCGATGCCGCTGCCCCCTGGCCCCGAGGCGGACGCCGATCGATTTGTTTTAGTCGCCAGTTTAGACAATGCCCGGAACCTTTGTAAAGGTTGGAGGGAAAGGCCTGAGCCGAACGCAGCCACCGCCGCCATCTTAGTAAAGGCTGGCGGGGCGGGAGTCAGCGCGTGCGTCAATGTCGGCCCGGACCGCAGCTAAGGTGAGTCCGGCCGGGCCTCACGCGCTAGCCCGCGCACCGGCCGGCCCTGAGGCGCTGATCCGTGGCGAGGGAGGGAGAGAGCTAAGGTGAGTCTGGCTGGGCCTCACGCGCAATGCCGCGCACCGGCCGGCTGGCCCTGAGGCACTGATCCGCGGGGGCGGGGCGGGGCTGGGGGGGGAGAGGAGAGGGGGGGGAGAGGAGAGAGGGAGGGAGAGGAGAGAGGGGGGAGGGAGAGGAGAGAGGGGGGAGGGAGAGGAGAGGGGGGGACGGAGAGGAGAGAGGGGGAGAGGAGAGAGGGGGGAGGGAGAGGAGAGGAGAGAGGGGGGAGGGAGAGGGAGAGAGGGGGGGAGGGAGAGGAGAGGGGGGAGGGAGAGGAGAGGAGAGGGGGAGGGAGAGGAGAGGAGAGAGGGGGGAAGGAGAGGAGGGGGGAGGGAGAGGAGAGAGGGAGGAGGGAGAGGAGAGAGGGGGAGGGAGAGGAGAGAGGGGGTGGGAGGGAGAGGAGAGGGGGAGGGAGAGGGTGAGGAGAGGGAGGGAGGGTGAGGCGAGAGGGAGGGAGGGTGGGGAGGGAGGGTGAGGAGAGGGGTGGGGAGAGGACGGGGGGAGAGAGAGGACAGGGGGGAGAGGACGGGGGGAGAAGACAGGGGGGAGACAGGGGGGAGAGGGGGAGGCAGGGATGGAGAGGAGAGGGGGAGGAAGGGAGAGGAGAGGGAGCGGGAGGGAGGAGAGGAGCAGGAGGGAAGGAGAGGGAGGGAGGGAGAGGAGAGGGAGGGAGGGAGGGGAGAGGGAGGGAGAGGCGAGGGAGGGAGGGAGAGTAGAGGGAGGGAGGGAGAGGAGAGTGAGGGAGAGAGAGGGAGAGAGAGTAAAGCAGGGAGAGACGGGGAGGGAGAGAGAGAGGGTGAGGGAGTGAAGGAGGGAAAGAGTGAGGGAGTGGGACAGG